>NC_140009.1:29617303-29941283 GCF_964263955.1 Coregonus lavaretus
AACAGAGATGCAGATGTATTTGTGTGTGCAAGAATGACCTTTATGAGCCTGTAATGTGGTTCAACTTACCCTTGTCAGTGACCCGTGTTCATTCTCAAGCCTGGAAAGATATTGAAAAATACAAAAATGATAGTAACCTAATTCAAATCTCAAGTCCAGATTCCATAAATACTCTTATTGGCTTGGTTACGATACTGCATAATGTCATCAATATGACTGTAAAGGAAAGCACCTGACTTTTGCTATTGTTTCACATTCCTGTGATCACAAGGCTTACATCCATCCCATACTATATTGAACTTTGACCACCATTATTCACCCTATGGGCCCAAAAGTCGTGCATTTCAGATGCACCCTGGGTAATGTGTTCCTACTCACACTCTGGTTCTCCTCCTGTCTCTGAGCTGCTCCCTCAGCATACCGGACAGACGGGAGTCACCTGCTACCTCCTCCCCCAGCCTCTGTCATGCATAGAAACACTATGTATAAACACTGAATGTATATAGTATTTTTATGGTCACAACACACATAAACAACACACAGGCCATCATTCAATACAATATACTGCACAATTTACTGTATAAAATATATATTTGGATAACATTGATATAAGGCTCTGCTATTTGTTATACTCTATAGATCATCAATAAATCTATACTACATATATAATCTATGAATATGTGTTTGGTTATAGAGAATCCCACTACCCCCCGGCCCTCACTCACCGCCAGGAAGTCTACAGCGATGGGGTCATCTTTGAGCAGCTGGCCGAACAGCGCCACCCACTGGCAAATCAGCTTCACTATCTTCTGCTTGGTGTTGAGGGCATAGGCTGCCTTCTCCAGATCTGAGCCCTCAGAAGGGTCGGCATGGTAGGTGCACTCATGGATAAGGAAGAGAACCAACCCATCTGAACAACAGCTTAACACAGCTATTCTAGATTAGACCACTGTCTGAGCTGTTGTCGACTGAAGAGACACTAGTCTGTCTCTTCAGCTTGAGGAGCTGGATGCTTTGGTTGAATTATGTTAATTCGTTTAATTTAATAACATTTAAACGTTTAATTTGTTTTCTGGTAGACAGATTCAAAATACTCCCACAAATGTTGGGTATGTGATCCTCTTAGAGACAAAATGTAAGCAAATAGAATTAGACACAACAACTTATGACATCACACAACCACCACCACCACCACCACCATCATCATCACCATCATCATAATCATCTAAAGGATATTGGTGTTGCAGGGCCGGGCAAAGCTGGCTGGAGGGCATGAAGACCCTGTGGGTTAGCAGGAAGTCACTCACACAGGGATCTGTGGGCACAGACAGAACAACACATAACTCACTAACGAGGACTAATGGCACTCTGTGTCCCTCCACTTTGTGTCCCATCCGCTTCCTCCCTGAAAAACACCACCGCAATGAGTCATCTGATGGTTTTTAGCGAGCTGACATAAAATAAATAGCCAGGAATGTGCCAGGCCTGATTCTGCCTGTTCTTTTCTGTCTTTGTTGGCTGTTTCATGTGAATGACCAAAACAAACAGTTCCCATGAAACCAGAAACTATCTTTAAAGTTTGGCTGAGGATTCAGAGGTGAAGCTACTGTTTGGTCATCCTGGTACAGTATAGTGTGTTTTAAAAGAGGAACTCCTGTTCTTTGAATTTAAAACAGTGAGAGAATGTCAGTGGTCCAGCGACATAGAGGGGTCCAGCCACTATAGTAGAGAGACGTTTGGACCCATCCAAGGCAAGCCATACAGGTTTCCTACCTATAGCATCATTGCCATTAGTATCCAGCTTCACTGTCTCAAGCAGGTGTTCTAGGATCTTCTCTGGCGTTCCAGACATCACTGTATACCTGAGCGTGTAGGAGAGGGAGTGGGAGAGGGGGGAGGCAGAGGGAGAGGGGAGGGGGAGGGAGAAGGAGAGGGGAAAGTAACAGAGGGAGAGGGGGAGGGGAGAGGCAGAGGGGAGGGGGAGGGAGAAGGAGAGGGGAAGAGGATCAGTGGGAGAGGGAGAGAGTGTAGGTATGTGTGTAGTGTGGAAAGAGTACCAGGTGGACACATTGGTTAACAGTATAAAGAGGCAGCCATTGAGCATCACATTAATTAAACTCAACATTTGCTAAAACACTTGAAGTGAGATAACAAAGCGCAGTCCATTCAACTGAACAGGGTTGAGGTCTATTTCTGTGTTGAATCAACAATAGGCAGGCAGATAACTGCCACAATTAACAACACTGTTAACTAAAACAGTGCTTGTTTCTTGCACATGTAATATTCTATAGCAAAAATGTTTGTTTACATGACATTGGTCTAAAAATGCCTTAGAGGAGTGTGTTTATTTAGGTCTTGATTAATGTATAAGTGCTTGTTTGACTGATTGTTGATATACAGTATATTCTATGAAAGGTGGGTGTGTCTTACTTGCTGCTGTTTCCTGCCCCTCCATGATTGGTTGACTCAGCCTTCTCCAGCACCAACACAGCTTTGCCATGTTCCTCCAGACGCATGGTGTTAGCTTCCACATCCTGAAACACAATGTAAACACACAGTCGTATAGACACTTTACATACAGTACACACTGTACACGTGGATACGTAGACCTTTAAGGAAATGCAATAGGCATATTTGAATCAGTGGCATGTATTCATGGATGCCAAGGGAAGCCAGCCTTCCCCAAATATTTGACCAATAAAAAATAATAATTTATAAAATAATTTATCTTTCGTCTCTCTGTGTTTTCATAATTTCCCGTCAATTCGCAAGTGGCTGAATCTCATCCGAGCGAGGGAAACAGTGCCCCTCTGTCTGTGTGTGTGTAGCCCATGTATCTGATGCTGTCTGGACAAAAAGAGTATGACACGTTGCCGCCGTAGCATTTGATTGATTGACGCCAGCAAGCATTTGGAATCTCTTGATAAAAAATAAAGAAAAAAAAGAATAAAGGAATGAGCCAATCAGCGTTGAGCTGAGCTCAACTGTGCGTTGTCCTTGTGCAGCAAAACGCCCCCAAGGGAGGCCAGTTTGGATTTGGCTTCACACCAATCAAATCACATTCTAAGCAAAATCTCATAAATGTCAGAAAACGTGTCTGTTTCTGGTCTGCTTGTGTTGATATCCTGCAGTACCTAGCTTGCTAAATCGGCCCTTTCCTAAGACATGGATGGAGATGGGGATTTGGATTTGTCGTTTTGTCTTAATTCTCTGTACAGGCCAATGATTATGATGGCGATTCTGATCTAACCATAAATTCATATATTGTACCACTGGCCTGAGATGATTGAAGTTCAATATGTAGCCTATATGTAGCCTAGTAGGCTCACATTAACTAGCTAGCTAACTTAGCTGGTTCATTGTTTCCCATGCAAGGAAGTTAGGCTAGCAAGCATTTTAGCTAGGTAGCCATGAAAACAAAAGCTAAAAGCGTACTGTATGACAAAGCTTTAGATGGTTTTTCCAACATGAAAGAGAGGAGGATGGCATACTAGTCTACAAATAGGGTGAGTAATTATTTTTTTTTACTTGCGCGCAAGCAAGCACACACACACACACACACACACACACACACACACACACACACACACACACACACACACACACACACACACACACACACACACACACACACACACACACACACACACACACACACACACAGAGAAATCAGTACCATGGACAGCCACATGATATTTAGCAACATTGATTGAACTAAATAGTTTTTGGTATCTTTAAGTTTGTTTTCAGTGTATTAAATTAAGCATACTGTATATAGCCTTGTTGATTTGATGATGTTTAAATGTTTAAGTTGAATTTGTTACATGCAATATTTGCTTTGTCGACTTCACCGGACAGATGTTGCTCTCCGGTTTTGTGATGAAACAAACGTATGTATAGTTTAATTTATTCCGCCACTGTGTGACTGTTGTCTTTTTGTTGTCACAGCCTTACTGTATATCATGGTGGTGTATGAACAAATGGGTTATAGAGCAAACAACGCAAATATCACAACATAGGTTTTAATATGTCTTTTTTACTGGCTTGGCTTGGCTTCCCCAGTGATTTTACCCACGCACCGCTACTGATTTGAATAGAGTATGTACTGTACACAAAAGCAGGTTGTGATCAAAGAGGATGTGTATCTACTTTACATGCAGTACACACACATCAGTATGTATACGATACGTACACAACTTCAGTCTGTGACCAAACTTACCTTGAGGATGCGTATGAAGTCCTGTTTGTCGACTCGTAGGAAGTGGCAGTTGTCCTCTCTCAGGATTATGGTGGCTGCTCTGGGAGCATCGTTCACTAGGGCCAGCTGCCCAAAGTCCTCTCCCTCATGTAGCGTTGTCACCAGACCCTGCATCACACACACACACAGACACACACACACACACACACACACACACAAAGTATAACTATGTAAGTGCGACCAAAAGGCACCTTAACAGCTTCTACCCCCAAGCCATAAGACTGCTGAACAGTTAATCAAATGGCCACCCAGACTATTTACATTGACTCCCTTTATTATTTATTTATTTATCTTAATTGTTTTACACTGCCTTCCTTGCACTGGCTCTATGCACACTCACTAGACTCTACCCACACACTCACACATACTACACTGACACTCCAACACACACGCACTAGACTCTACCCACACACTCACACATACTACACTGACACTCCAACACACACGCACTAGACTCTACCCACACATAGACACACTTTGACACTTGAAATACGCTGCTGGTACTCTGTTTATTATATATCCTGATTGCCTAGTCACTTCTACCCCTACCCACATGTACATACTGTATTACCTGAACTACCTCGTACTACTGCACATTGACTCAGTACTGGTACTCCTTGTATACAGCCTCGCTGTTTTTATTGTGTTACTATTTCCTTTTTTATTTAGACATTTTTTGTCTTACTTTTTAACTCTGCACTGTTGGGAATGGGCTCGTAAGTAAGCATTTCACTGTAAAGTCTACACCTGTTGTATTCGGTGCATGTGACCAACAACATTTTATTTGATTAACTGTAAGTACAGTGTGAATACAGTTCAAATTCTCTATATCCAAATATTAATCTATAGTGTGTATACTAAAGAATTGTACACAATTAAGATAACTGGGGTAATGGCCTTACCTTTCCATGTGTGATGACATTGACAGAGCCCTTCCAGATGATGTACCATGAAGTGCCTTTGTCTCCCTGACTGAACACTGAGAAACACAAAGACACACAGAGAATCAGGATTCACATCAGTCTCAACAGTCAGTCAGCTCTCTACCAGACAAGGATGTAGGCACGGTGCTTCACAGGTAATGCTGTCCCAAAGGACACTAAGTCCAATCAAAATGAAAGGCTGGGAGGCAAAATGCTGGTGATCTGTATTTTTTCCCCAATGTTCACAAAGGTGCACATGGCATTTTCAGTTGACGTTTCAGTGTTTCAGTGAGCTCTGCGGACAGACAGATTTCTCTGACAATCTAATGGACTGATTGTCCAAGATAAAGGTTTCAGTAGGTTTTACATCAGTGGCAGAAATAATTTGTTCTGCCTGATGGACAGGTTTGTTGTATACTGCAGTGAGGGGGAGGATGGTAACAGAGACAGAGCGTCTGTAACACTGTGGTGGTGATGTGGGCCCGGTGAGGCTCTCTTTCTCTCTCTCGCCCACCACAGTTCAAACAAACATCACAGAGGACTATGAAACACTATGACACTCACAGACTGTGCCTGCCTTGGCATGGGACTCAAACATCAGCACTGCTGCCAACTCCTTACGGACCTACAGGAGGAAGAAGGAAAGGAAATGAGACAGGATTAAACAGGGAGAGGTGAGAGGGAGGGGCAGTGTAAAGCCTTAGCGCTACAGGACATACAGTAGGGCTGCTTCCTGCTCTCGGACCCAGATGAAACTTATTCCTGGACTAAAGATCACTTCAATCACTTTCGATACTCCATTGAGCATTGCTTTTGCAGTCAAAAGTTTGGACACACCTACTCATTCAAGGGTTTTTCTTTATTTTTTCCTATTTTCTACATTGTAGAATAATAGTGAAGACATCAAAACTATGAAATAACACATATGGAATCATGTAGTAACCCAAAAAGTGTTAAACAAATCAAAATATATTTTATATTTGAGATTCTTCAAAGTAGCCACCCTTTGCCTTGATGACAGCTTTGCAAACTCTTGGCATTCTCTCAACCAGCTTCATGAGGAATGCTTTTCCAACAGTCTTGAAGGAGTTCCCACATATGCTGAGCACTTGTTGGCTGCTTTTCCTTAACTCTGCGGTCCAACTCATCCCAAACCATCTCAATTGGGTTGAGGTCGGGTGATTGTGGAGGCCAGGTCATCTGATGCAGCATTCCATCACTATCCTTGGTCAAATAGCCCTTACACAGCCTGGAGGTGTGTTTTGGGTCATTGTGCTATTGAAAAACAAATGAACCCACTAAGTGCAAACCAGATTGGATGGCGTTTCGCTGCAGTATGCTATGGTAGCCATGCTGGTTAAGTGTGCCTTGAATTCTAAATAAATCACAGACAGTGTCAACAGCAAAGCACCCCCACACCATCACACCTCCTCCTCCATGATTCACGGTGGGAACCACACATGCAGAGATAATCCGTTCACCTACTCTGCGTCTCACAAAGAAACAGCGGTTGGAACCAGAAATTTTGAATTTGGACTCATCAGACCAAATGACAGATTTACACAGGTCTAATGTCCATTGCTCAAGCAAGTCTCTTCTTCTTATTGGTGTCCTTTAGTAGTGGTTTCTTTGCAGCAATTCGACCATGAAGGCCTGATTCATGCAGTCTCCCCTGAACAGTTGATGTTGAGATGTGTATGTTACTTGAACTCTGTGAAGCATTTATTTGGGCTGCAATCTGAGGTGCAGTTAAGGCAAAATAACTTATCGTCTGCAGCAGAGGTAACTCTGGGTCTTCCTTTCCTGTGGCGGTCCTCATGAGAGCCAGTTTCATCATAGCGCTTGATGGTTTTTGCAACTGCACTTGAAGAAAGTTTCAAAGTTCTTTAAATTTTCCGGATTGACTGACCTTCATGTCTTAAAGTAATGATGGACTGCCGTTTCTCTTTGCTTATTTGAGCTGTTCTTGCCATAATATGGACTTGGTCTTTTACCAAATAGGGCTATCTTCTGTATACCACCCCTACCTTGTCACAACACAACCAAACATGTTTCAAGCAGACCACCATAGTCCCTGCGCCCAAGAACACTAAGAAAACCTGCCTAAATGACTACCAACCCGTAGCACTCACGTCTGTAGCCATGAAGTGCTTTGAAAGGCTGGTCATGGCTCACATCAACACCATTATCCAAGAAACCCTAGACCCACTCCAATTTGCATACCGCCCCAACAGATCCACAGATGATGCAATCTCTATTGCACTCCACACTGCCCTTTCCCACTTGGACAAGAGGAACACCTACATGAGAATGCTATTCATTGACTACAGCTCAGCGTTCAACGCCATAGTGCCCTAAAAGCTCATAACTAATCTAAGGACCCTGGGACTAAACACCTCCCTCTGCAACTGGATCCTGGACTTCCTGACGGGCCGCCCCCAGGTGGTAAGGGTAGGTAACAACACATCTGCCACGCTGATCCTCAACACAGGGGCCCCTCAGGGGTGCGTGCTCAGTCCCCTCCTGTACTCCCTGTTCACCCATGACTGCATGGCCAGGCCAGGCACGACTCCAACACCATCATTACGTTTGCAGACGACACAGCAGTGGTAGGCCTGATCACCGACAACGATGAGACAGCCTATAGGGAGGAGGTCAGAGACCTGGCCGTGTGGTGCCAGGATAACAACCTCTCTGTCAATGTGATCAAGACAAAAAGATGATTGTGGACTACAGGAAAAAAAGAGGACTGAGCACGCCCCCATTCTCATTGACGGGGCTGTAGTGGAACAGGTTGAGAGCTTCAAGTTCCTTGGTGTCCACATCACCAACAAACTATCATGGTCCAAACACACCAAGACAGTCGTGAAGAGGGCACGACAAAGCCTATTCCCCCTCAGGAGACTGAAATGATTTGGCATGGGTCCTCAGATCCTCAAAAAGATCTACTGCTGCACCATCGAGAGATCCTGACTGGTTGCATCACCGCCTGGTATGGCAACTGCTTGGCCTCTGACCGCAAGGCACTACAGAGGGTAGTGCGTACGGCCCAGTACATCACTGGGGCCAAGCTTCCTGCCATCCAGGACCTCTATACCAGGCGGTGTCAGAGGAAGGCCCTAAAAATTGTCAAAGACTCCAGCCACCCTAGTCATAGACTGTTCTCTCTGCTACCGCACGGCAAGCGGTACCGGAGCGCCAAGTCTAGGTCCAAAAGGCTTCTAAACAGCTTCTACCCCCAAACCATAAGACTCCTGAACAGCTAATCATGGCTACCCAGACTATTTGCACTCTCCACCCCACCCCACCCCACCCCAACCCCTCTTTTACGCTGCTGCTACTCTATGCATAGTCACTTTAACTCTACCCATGTACATGTTACCTCAATTACCTCTACTAATCGGTGTCCCCGCACATTGACTCTGTACCGGTACCCCCTGTATATAGCCTCCCTACTGTTATTTTATTTTACTGCTGCTCTTTAATTTTTTTATTATTTAGTTTTTTACTTAACCTGTTTTTTATTTTTTATTTTTTAAACTGCATTGTTGGTTAAGGGCTTGTAAGTAAGCATTTCACTGTCAGGTCTACACCTGTTGTATTCGGAGCATGTGTCAAATACAATTTGATTTGATTTGATTGGTTCAAACGCATTAAGAAGGAAATAAATTCCACAAATTCACTTTTAACAAGGCACACCTGTTAATTGAAATGCATTCCAGGTGACTACCTCATGAAGCTGGTTGAGAGAATGCCAAGAGTGTGCATAGCTGTCATCAAGGCAAAGGCTGTCTCCTTTGAAGAATCTCAAATATAAAATATATTTTGATTTGTTTAACACTTTTTGGGTTACTACATGATTCCATATGTGTTATTTATTAGTTCTGATGTCTTCACTATTATTCTACAATGTAGAAAATAGTAAAAATAAAGAAAAACCCTTGAATGAGTAGGTGTGTCCAAGCCTTTGACTGGTACTGTATATATATACAGTTGAAGTTGGAAGTTTACATACACCTTAGCCAAATACATTTAAACTCAGTTTTTCACAATTCCTGACATTTAATCCCAGTAGAAATTCCCTGTCTTAGGTCAGTTAGGATCACCACTTTATTTTAAGAATGTGAAATGTCAGAATAATAGTAGAGAGAATGATTTATTTCAGCTTTTATTTCTTTCATCACATTCCCAGTGGGTCAGAAGTTTACATACACTCAATTAGTGTTTGGTAGCATTGCCTTTCAATTGTTTAACTTGGGTCAAACGTTTCGGGTAGCCTTCCACAAGCTTCCCACAATAAATTGGGTGAATTTTGGCCCATTCCTCCTGACAGAGCTTGTGTAACTGAGTCAGGTTTGTAGGCCTCCTTGCTCTCACACGCCTTTTCAATTCTGCCCACAAATGTTCTATAGGATTGAGGTCAGGGCTTTGTGATGGCCACTCTAATACCTTGACTTTGTTGTCCTTAAGCCATTTTGCCACAACTTTGGATGTATGCTTGGGGTCATTGTCCATTTGGAAGACCCATTTGCGACCAAGCTTTAACTTCCTGACTGATGTCTTGAGATGTTGCTTCAATATATCCACATAATTTTCCTTCCTCATGATGCCATCTATTTTGTGAAGTGCACCTGTCCCTCCTGCAGCAAAGCACCCCCACAGCATGATGCTGCCACCCCGTGCTTCACGGTTGGGATGGTGTTCTTCGGCTTGCAAGTCCCCCCTTTTTCCTCCAAACATAATGATGATCATTATGGCCGAACAGTTCTATTTTTGTTTCATTCAGACAAGAGGATATTTCTCCAAAAAGTACGATCTTTGTCCCCATGTGCAGTTGCAAACCGTAATCTGTCTTTTTTATGGTGGTTTTGGAGCAGTGGCTTCTTCCTTGCTGAGCGGCCTTTCAGGTTATGTCGATATAGGACTCATTTTTACTGTGGCTATAGATACTTTTGTACCTGTTTCCTCCAGCATCTTCACAAGGTCCTTTGCTGCTGTTCTAGGATTGATTTGCACTTTTCGCACCAAAGTACGTTCATCTCTAGGAGACAGAATGCGTCTCATTCCTGAGCGGTATGATGGCTGCGTGCTCCCATGGTGTTTATACTTGCGTACTATTGTTTTTACAGATGAACCTGGTACCTTCAGGCGTTTGGAAATTGCTCCCAAGGATGAACCAGACTTGTGGAGGTCTACAATTTTTCTTGGCTGATTTCTTTTGATTTTCCCATGATGTCAAGCAAAGAGGCACTGAGTTTGAAGGTAGGCCTTGAAATACATCCACAGGTACACCTCCAATTGAATCAAATGATGTCAATTAGCCTATCAGAAGCTCATAAAGCAATGACATCATTTTCTGGAATTTTAGCGTATGTAAACTTCTGACCCACTGGAATTGTGATACAGTGAATTATATAAGTGAAATAATCTGTCTGTAAACAATTGTTGGAAAAATTACTTGTGTCATGCACAAAGTAGATGTCCTAACTGACTTGCCAAAACTATAGTTTGTTAACAAGAAATGTGTGGAGTGGTTGAAAAAATTAGTTTTAATGACTCCATCCTAAGTGTATGTAAACTTCCGACTTCAACTGTATATATATATATATACATAAAAGTGATTAAAAAATAAGATTATTATGAATATTGCTAGCAACAACATAATAAACACATTTTGATTTACATACCTACAGTAGAAAAGAGTAGAATATCTTATTTCAAATTACGTGAACAAAAAATTCTAATATTGAGCAAATTACACTAATTGGAGTCAATTACACTCACTGGAGTATTTGACTGTATATCCTTGCCATTATCATTCACCTGAATGTTTTAGCTAACATATGATGGGGGTCCCTGGATTGCCGGTTTGCCTGGGAGGGGGTCCCTGGGCAAGAAAAGGTTGAAGACCACTGATCTAGGCAAAACTGATGCTTTATTAGTACTCCTTCTCTGAGACTGTAAATATGGGCCATGGACTGGTGTAGCACGGTTTTACATTTCTACAGAACATCCTGAAAATCTTCTGATTAGACTCAGGCTGTATGCATCCTAAATAGCACCATATTCCCTGTAGAGTTCACTACTTTTGGACAGAGCCCTATGGGCCCTGGTCAAAAGTAGTGCAATACATAGGGAATAGGGTTCCATTTGGGACGCAACCAAAGACAGGGACAGTATAGGAAGCTGTAACTCACTGTGGAGGAGAGGTGAGCAGCAGCCTTGACATGAAGCAGCTCCTCATATATCACCTCCAGGTCCTCAGCACTACGCTGGCTGGGGCTGCAGAGAGGTCACAATACAGTCCCAGGTTATGACTAGAATAGGATGCTATATGATACGATAGGAGAGGAGAGCAGATAGAATACAATAAAAGTGTTTTGTCCATCTGAGGATGGAAATTTCCCTTTGACTTGAAGAGTAAAACAAACTTGATACAAACACACAGTATAATAAAATGGAACTCACCATTTACGTAAAATCATGGTCAAAAGAGCATCTGGACCAATCTGCAGTAATAACGACAAACCCTCCTGCAGCTCATCGTCTAATTGGTCCTTTTCATTAGTTGTGTGGTTCAGTGAGAGTTTCTCATTGGCTGTGTGATTCAGTGCTTTCTTCTCATTGGTCATGTTGTTCAGTCCAAACTCTGAATCCAGGAAGCGGTAAAATTGTGTGTCTTTGTCATGGAAGTTTAACTCCTGCTTCACTACATTGTGATGATAGGAAACATTGAGTTTGGTTACACTCACAGCAGGGAGTGGTTGATTCTTGAAAAAGTATCATATTTGATAATACATGATGATAATACATTCACTCTGATTAAAGTCTCTTACCATGAACAATGATTCCTTCATCCACCAGGACTTGCCACATGCCAACTGCCTGGCTCCTTGATTGGAAGCATTCGTTTAGCTTCATCAGCCAATCAACAAGCTCTTTCCCCGAACAACATTGTCTGTAAGCGAGAGAGTTAGATTTCTACAAGGAAACGATCTAGTATTTTAATTTCAGAAAGACAAACGCTCAAAGTAATAGTAGTATTTGCAATCATTGACAGGAGCAAGGCTCCATACCTGAAGGTCTTCAGGTGATGCTTTCTGTCTCTGATCAGGCCAGGGTTACGCTCTATCAAGACACTATACACCACCCTGGCTGCCTTCAGAATACGATCCGACAGAAACTACAAGGGGTGAGAGAGAGAGAGAGCGAGAGAGAGAGAAAGAGAAAGCTTATCAAATACTTGATACAGTCAAATGTAGGATATGTACAAATCAAAAGATAATTGGACAATGGACCACTTTCTCTGCCTATCATATGCACACAACCAACATGCCTTTACTTCTGCGTAATTTTCATGATGTGATAAAGACAGGAGATCATATAAATAAAGCGAAATGTGAAATTTCACACAGAAGTTCTTGTTTATCAATAGACACAGTGACAACAGTGACCCACTGTGTAGACTTAGCATGCAGGCAGGAGCTAGAATGAAAAGTGAAAAGCAAGTGGCAGCGGCAGAAAACATAATATTCTGTGAGAAGCATTACAAAAACCATGTGTGATGTCACATACGTCATTTGTGTGAGTGGAGTGTTTTGCTTTGCAGGGGCAAGAGTCCCTAATTGTGTGTGTGGGAGGAAAGCTGGTGAGAACGTGTTATAGAGAGAGTTACTGCACTGCTAAACTCTCCCACACCACACACATAACTGTCTCCTCATCAGAGAGTGAGTGGATGTCACTTGGCTACACTTTGCCTCCTCTCAGCTTCTCCCAGTAGTATCATTTCTAATACACCTCATTTTTTCCATTCCTTCCCCCCTCCTATCTCGCTCCTCTCTGCCATGCTCTACCACCCAAACAGAATATGAAAAAAAAACTAGAGTGTAAAAACTGCATCAACCACTGATGCAGACCAAAGCTTATGTAACTCACAACACATTGGGTCTGTTGCTATGCAGCCTATTTCCTACCATCTCCTGTTTATACGCAACCTCCGTGACAAAACCAATATTACAAACTACTACATATCAATATTTACTGGATTTGTTAATGAACTAGAATGCCTTTTTAGTTTTTACTCCCTTCCACTCAATAGTTTCTTGCTCCTAGTCTTGTGATTCCACGAGGGACTCACACAGTTGCTTGTTTGTTATTGGGCTTCCTTTAGGGTGCTGTTTGTCCAAGGTAGTGGTCTTGAGATTCAGATGGAATTTAACAAAGACCATTTCCTTTAGCTTTTGTCTCCACTTGGCTTGGTGTTGTGGTGGACAGTGCTTTCCTCCCCTCCCCTCCTCTCCCAAAAGCCTGGCCCCTAGCCAGGCCTCAGCCCTTAGCCTGCTCTGGCTGGTGTTGTGGTGGATGGGGCTGCCTGTGAGGCCCTCTCCCCTCTCTCTCCTGTCCCCAAACCCGGCCCCTAGCCTGCCCTGGCCAATGGCTCTGGCTCCAAGCCACTCAGATGAAATTATTGGCTCCTGACCCGTGACTGATCTGCCGACTCCGGCCTCTGCGAAGACAACACAACCTGACAGAACCTGGGGTTCTCATACATTTTTCAGAACCATGTACAAAGCAACGGGGAAACCTGCATGCTAGTTTAAAGTTCACAGAGACACACCTGCTGTGTGAGAAGTTAACTGAGGGGTCCCCCAAACCCACCATCTCTCCCCCTTCATCCACCTGTTTTCCCACAGGCGGTTCTGCTCCCAGACCTAGTGTCTACAGACGGTATGCATCATTCTGAACCTTTCATCCTCTCCACTGGCATCTGCTGTGGAGAGTGGACTGCAGACTGGTCCCAGGGGACCGCAGACTGGCTGTACTGGCTGGAGGTCACCACTATTCCCATGTGCCCTGACTGTTCCCGTGGGACCACTAGCTATCACCATGTTCTCAGCCTGGTCATATCTGACCTCTGACACTGTGATAATAATCTCCAAATGCATAAATCCCCCATCATCATTGCAGCCAGGCTGGCATTTCTACTGTGACTGTGTTCAGTTTGCTATCTTAAACACATTTTCTTAAAACAACAGACCAAAACAGAATGTTTCATACAGTACATCCTGGGTACAGCATGCCACCTACTAAACTTGATCATTGTCAGCAAGTAGCTAAACACACAGGACATAATCACTCATCATCAATCTGTTCGGTTCTGTATATACTGTAAGACCAAAAACTCTAAAACTCTGTGAACTCTGTGATGAACAACTTGACATACACTATCACTGCCTTCCTTGTGTCTGCCCATTGAGAACATGTACAGTACCAGTCAAAAGTTTGGACACACCTAATCATTCAAGGGTTTTTCTTTATTTTTACTATTTTCTACATTGTAGAATAATAGTGAAGACATCAAAACTATGAAATAACACATATGAAATCATGTAGTAACCAAAGAAGTGTTAAACAAATCAAAATATATTTTATATTTGAGATTCTTCGATGTAGCCATCCTTTGTCTTGATGACAGCTTTGCACACTCTTGGCATTCTCTCAACCAGCTTCACCTGGAATGCTTTTCCAACTGTCTTGAAGGAGTTCCCACATATGCTGAGCACATGTTGGCTGCTTTTCCTTCACTCTGCGGTCCAACTCATCCCAAACCAACTCAATTGGGTTGTGGTCGGGTGATTGTGGAGGCCAGGTCATCTGATGCAGCACTCCATCACTCTCCTTCTTGGTCAAATAGCCCTTACACAGACTCGGGGTGTGTTTTGGGTCATTGTCCTGTTGAAAAACAAATGATAGTCCCACTAAGCGCAAACCAGATGGGATGGCGTATCACTACAGAATGCTGTGGTAGCCATGCTGGTTAAGTGTGCCTTGAATTCTAAATAAATCACAGACAGTATCACCAGCAAAGCACCCCCACACCATCACACCTCCTCCTCCATGCTTCACGGTGGGAACCACACATGCGGAGATCATCCATTCACCTACTCTGCATCTCACAAAGACACAGCAGCTGGAACCAGAAATTTCAAATTTGGACTCATCAGACCAAAGGACACATTTCCAGCGGCCTAATGTCCTTTGCTCATATTTCTTGGCCCAAGCAAGTCTCTTCTTCTTATTGGTGTCCTTTAGTAGTGGTTTCTTTGCAGCAATTCGACCATGAAGGCCTGATTCACACAGTCTCCTCTGAACAGTTGATGTTGAGATGTGTCTGTTACTTGAACTCTGTGAAGTATTTATTTGGGCTGCAATTTCTGAGGCTGGTAACTCTAATGAACATATCCTCTGCAGCAGAGGTAACTCTGGGTCTTCATTTCCTGTGGCAGTCCTCATGAGAGACAGTTTCATCATAGCGCTTGATGGTTTTTGCGACCGCACTTGAAGAAACTTTAAAAGTTATTGACATTTTCCTGATTGACTGACCTTCTTACATTTTTGACATTTTTGTCATTTAGCAGACGCTCTTATCCAGAGCGACTTACAGTAGTGAGCTCTTACATTTTCATACTTTTTTCGTACTGGTCCCCCGTACTTGTCTTAAAGTAATGATGAACTGTCATTCCCCTTTGCTTATTTGAGCTGTTCTTGCCATAATATGTACTTGGTCTTTTACCAAATAGGGCTATCTTCTGTATACCACCCCTACCTTGTCACAACTGATTGGCTCAAACGCATTAAGAAGGAAAGAAATTCCACAAATGAACTTTTAACAAGGCACACCTGTTATTAAAATGCATTCCAGATGACTACCTCATGACGCTGGTTGAGGGAATGCCAAGAGTGTGCAAAGCTGTCATCAAGGCAAAGGGTGGCTACTTTTAAGAATCTCAAATATATAATATATTTTGATTTGTTTAACACTTTTTGGGTTACTACATCATTCCATATGTGTTATTTCATAGTTTTGATGTCTTCACTATTATTCTACAATGTAGAGAATAGTAAAAATAAAGAAAAACCCTTGAATGAGTAGGTGTGTCCAAACTTTTAACTGGTACTGTCATCTAAACATGTCATCTAGGGCAGTGGTTTTCAACGGGTGTGCCGTGGCAAAAACTTTCCCTAATCTTGATTATTTTTTGGAACACACTTATAAACAGGACCTGTGAAATGCACATGGAATTTTGACTTGGGCACACCAGTGCCACTCAGATAAATACATTGTTTATCATATATCCTGATGCCTAGTCCCCTATACATGTCTACCTCTATCACTATGGACTATACTCAATGTGTTAGTATAGGCAGAAGGAGCTCCCTGATTTTTCCAAATGCATGCATCAGGTTACAGAGTAAACAGTTTTCCCTCAAGTGTGCCAGTGCTGGTGAATGACATACTGTATGTCCTGTAGAAGTGCCCTCTCTTTCTCACACTGCTCTCTCTGACGTTTCAGGTCCGGAACAGGTTGACTATGTACTTTAGATAAACATTATTGACACACTTTCTTATGGCGACCAAGTCAAAGTCTGCCTTTGAATGTTATGTCTGTGTTTGAATGGTGTAGTATCACAAAAGGAACATATGGGCCTGTTAAAATGGTTTGTATATTTGTGGGTGGGTTGGTTTGTCTCTGACAATAACTAATGTGGTCTGTGGTTATGGCCTTTCCTCACAGACTTTATTTCATTTTATAACTACACTTGAATAAAGTCACTTCATTACCTTCATTCTCTGGCTCAGTGAGAGTAACTGTTTCAATCACTGAGTGTGATGTGTGGGTTTACTATACTTGTGTCTGTGTTAAATAGTGTAAAGTTTCCACTAGTTTTGAAAGTTTCCTCTGTGGGCGAGTCTACAGTCTCCCTCTGTGCTGTGACCTTGGTGGGCTTTGTTCTCTCCTCTTCTGTTCTCTCTGGAACATGACTGTACCTGGAGTGAGGGATGGAGCAACACACAGAGGAGCTGTATGAACTGCATCTCACATCCAACTCTCTATACAGACAAGACAACGTCAGACTTTCTAAGGGGTTATTGTTTCCAACAAGTAGACTTCCTCCCCCACTTCAGAAATAGCAAGTTACAGCACTGGATAATTTTTTTCTTTATTCAAAACACGAAGTGCCAATTTAGGTAAAAAGACCTGACGGCATTGACGAGAAGTTTATCTTAACTGTGTGAATATACCTAGCACCAAACCCCAAACAGCCTTTTTCAAAAATGGATTAAATTGTTATTTCTCCTCATCAATCTACACACAATACCCCATAATGACAAAGCCAAAAAAGGTTTTTAGAATCTTTTGCAAATGTAAAAAAAAAAATATATATATATATATATCACATTTACGTAAGTATTCAGACCCTTTAGTCAGTACTTTGTTGAAGTACCTTTGGCAATGATTACAGCTTCAAGTCTTCTTGGGTATGATGCTACAAGCTTGGCACACCTGTATTTGGGGAGTTTCTCCCATTCTTCTTTGCAGATCCTCTCAAGCTCGGTCAGGTTGGATGGGGAGCGTTGCTGCACAGCTATTTTCAGGTCTCTCCAGAGATGTTCGATCGGGTTCAAGTCCAGGCTCTGGCTGGGCCACTCAAGGACATTCAGAGACTTGTCCCGAAGCCACTCCTACGTTGTCTTGGCTATGTGCTTAGGGTCGTTGTCCTGTTGGAAGGGGAACCTTCGCTCCAGTCTGAGGTCCTGAGCACTCTGGAGCAGGTTTCATCAAGGATCTCTTTGTACTTTGCGCCATTCATCTTTCCCTCGATCCTGACTAGTCTCCCAGTCCCTGCCGCTGAAAAACATCCCCACAGCATGATGCTGCCACCACCATGCATCACGATAGGGATGGTGCCAGGTTTCCTCCAGACGTGATGCTTGGCATTCAGGCCAAAGAGTTCAATCTTGGATAATCTTGTTTCTCATGGTCTGAGAGTCCTTTAGGTGCCTTTTGGCAAACTCCAAGCGGGCTGTCATGTACCTTTTACTGAGGAGTGGCTTCCATCTGGCCACTCTACCATAAAGGCCTGATTGGTAGAGTGCTGCAGAGATGGTTGTCATTCTGGAAGGTTCTCCCATCTCCACAGAGGAACTCTAGAGTTCTGTCAGAGTAACCATCGGGTTTATGGTCACCTCCCTGACCAAGGACCTTCTCCCCCGATTGCTCAGTTTGGTCTGGCGGCCAGCTATAGGAAGAGTCTTGGTGGTTCATAACTTCTTCCATTTAAGAATGATGGAGGCCACTGTGTTCTTGGGGACCTTCAATGCTGCAGAAATGTTTAAGTACCCTTCCCCAAATCTGTGCCTCGACACAATCCTGTCTCGGAGCTCTACGGACAATTCCTTCGACCTCATGGCTTGGTTTTTGCTCTGACATGCACTGTCAACTGTGGGACCTTATATCGACAGGTGTGTCCCTTTCCAAATCATGTCCAATCAATTGATTTACCACAGGTGGAATCCAATCAAGTTGTAGAAACATCTCAAGGATGATCAATGGAAACAGGATGCACCGGAGCTCAATTTAGAGTTTCATAGCAAAGGGTCTGAATACTTATGTAAATACATTTGCAAACATTTCTAAAAACCTGTTTTTGCTTTAACATTATGGGGTATTGTGTGTAGATAGATGGGGGGGAAAAATAATGTAATCAATTTTAGAATAAGGCTATAACATAACAAAATGTGGAAAAAGTCAAGGGGTCTGAATACTTTACGCACTGTATATTTCCTCGCCATCAACATTTGAAAATAAATAGTCCTCTAGCCATCGATTTTGACATTTTCGATGCTCCCTGACTCTCTAGCTTTAGTTTGGATGACTGTTAGCAAGCTGGACAGAGTGAAGAGACTATAAAATTAGGTCAATTATAATTTTTACAGTTTCTATTTGGTTTTAGTCATTTCAATGTCAATTAAGATTGTTTCCCCCCGCTTCCAAAAAATGTCAAACTAAAAAAACATTATTTAAAAAAAAAACTCAAACCACCCTTGGGCCAGATTGAATCGGCTCGCAGGCCTTGAGTTTGACACGTGCTCTAAACACATAAAAAACAAGAACAACAACTAGCAACCAAACAAAGCACCATAAGAACAACAACTAGCAACCAAACAAAGCACCATCACCGCCATGATGTTACGAAGAACAAGCCTGGAACTAACAAAGCCAACCTCCCTGTAGCCTCGCTACTGTTCTCCCATTAGCTACAAGGCCTGCATCCTCTCTCCCCTTTCCTAAATACACACAGCACTCACACAGTAAAGCCCTTGGGAAGTTAGGAACATTCCAAGGCTGACTGGATATTTATTAAAGATACTCCCTACATGTTAAGTGCAGAACAAAACATAGACCTGAACTCAACTTTAATGTTGTATAGGCCTAGTTACTGGCATTGATCTTCTACTGTGTTTTCATTGTTCCTGCAGCAGAAGACAACACTGTTCCACAGTTTTTATTCCTGGAGATTCTGGATGCATCAAAGCAAGACTGGCTGTGTGTGTGTGTGTCTGTGTGTGCGCGTGCGAGTGTGTGTGTGTGTCTGCCTGACTGTGTGTATGTATATTGGGCAAAATAATGCCAGTCAGGAATGGGTCTGTCTTTCCATTTCAACTCCGTTATCAGGCTATTTTCTCCTGTGAGGGGGCTGTTGAAGGAGCAGTTAGATAAAGGAGTGAGAGGGTTGGGTCTGATCTGGTCAGGCAGGGGGGTAGTGGGGGCCGGAAAGAGGGGGGGGGGGGGGGGGGGCAGTTAGCTAGCTGTGGATCTTGGAGTGTCCTTTAGACTCCTTGTGACTGCTGTGCTCGCCTGGATTGGAATGTGTTTTTAAAGACTCCACTGCTCAAGCAGTGATGGAGGTTATTAGGAACCCAAAAAGAACAGGCTCAGCAGTTACAGAGGATGCCAACGCTGCAACAACAAAGGCTGGCGCAGTGCCTAAAAGTGCCAAGGAAAAACAGTTAGCTGGAAATACAGCCTGAAGGCCATGTCCGATGTCAACAGGTTGTGGTTGACATTTAACTGAGATGACTAAAATCGTTGTAGAATGTCATTATGCTCATACATTGGATCATCATATTGAGGCAAACTGTATGTTGAAGGTCTTGGGAGTCTTAGAATTTCACATGGCACACTGTGGGGCGTTATATGATGTAATATTACATAAATGAATAACGACAAATGTTTAACCCTAAGTACGTATAGCTTCAAGAGTACTATATTTACTTACTTGAACTTCCATTCACCATTTCTACTATGCTGAAGTGGTGTTTCTATGGTGTAACAGATGATTTGAGGGTGAGGTCAAAATGGCCAACATAAAGATTGTGATTCATCAGAAGATTAATCAGAAGCCAGAGCAGATTGATTAAGGTCTAAGACTAGCTGTAGGGATGTGAAGTACTACTGTACTGTGTGTTTGTGTGTGTCAGGGTTGGGCTCAATTAGAATTGAAGTCAGTCAATTCACAAAGTAAACTAAAATAATATAATATAAAAATGTAATTCAAACTGAGCCCAACCCTGGTGTGTGTGTGGCACTGTCCCTGACTGGCATACTACGTACCTGCTTAATGATGTCCTGTGTGTCAATGGCCTCTGGCAGTGGGGTCTATGGGAAAGCGGGAGAGAAATAAACATCATCTACTATTACATAATTTCACTATTCCATCATAGAGGTTCACATCCAGTTCAGAAGGCCTATAATATCAATGCATTGCTGAATAAAAAAGCCTATTATATATTATGGCTCCCTCTCATAGGCATTCCAACAGAACTGGCTAAACTGGTTGTTCTCAGAAACCATTGGGTGGGACCAGAAAGATAGATTGAATCTGAAATATTCTAATGTCTAATGAGATACATACTATTGTGTTCAGTTTGTTTTCAGTTAGGTTTTTCTATATGTCTACTGGTTAAGGCAATATATGTCCTAAACCAGATGATATATGGGCAAACCCTCCTCTCAACTCATCAACACTATCCTGTAGCCTAATTCCTACTTCCTCTTTTGTTGTTTTATAACTCTTATTTTATGATTCACTGACAGCCTTGTGTTCCCAAGCCAGCTGTTAAGTTGCATGACATGGATGGACTCTGCTGGCTGAGGTGTCAGAGGAGTACACAGTCATTTACAAGGGCTTTGTTTCAGGCCATTCTCTCCTGTATCTTTCCAGGTCTTGTTAACTGGTGAGTGCTTAGTGCCTTGCCTTGAGGGCCACTCAGAAGAAAATAGATTATATAAGCTACAGGCCCCACGTTTTCACTGGGTCGCGGTGTGGGATCGCCAGCTCAATTGCTGAGAAATAGAAATATGGAAAGTGACGAAGATATTGTCATCTCTTCTCTCCTTGTGTGGGAGCGTTATTGATGCCCTTGGGTATCAAATGCAGCTAGAAGAAAAATGTTTGAACAGATCATTTTTCCCTCAGCTCCATTTGCAGTCAAGAAAAGAATGAAGTATTCGTCTTCTATCCCCTTTTCTTATTATTGTACTAGATTGTGTTTCTTCTCTTAGTTCAGGTGTACAATGGCTCCTAGCGTGGAGACCTCTCCACCCTTCCTTTCTGTTGACAGAGTAAACTGTGCTGGTCTGTCCTACTGCCAACACTGTCACATGATCCCAACCAAGGGACTGCATATTGCCCTTTTCAGCTGTTAGCCAACTCTATAAAATAGACTTAAGTCTCTCTTATATGTTTTGTCGCTCATGCTCTCTCTCTGCCATGCTCAGAGCAGCAAAACCTTGGCTGATGTAGCATCACACAGACATACCTGTAGGCTATAGTGACTTTGTTTATTTTCCTTGGAGAAGCCCTTGCATCTTAGAAAACAACTCAAGGAAACAAAGTTGAAGGGCTGGCAGCAGTATGGGGCATGCAGTGGAAAATACCAGATGCCATGTCCTGTCCCTCTAGTCAAGAAGTGCCCTTCTTGCTACGTACCTCTCATTATGAGGACCTCTATGAATCTGAGGCATTTTGTCCTGTTTATCTCCAGGAGTCACCACCACCCCAGCACTGGTATGCATTGCAATAAGCAGGTACACTGGGGTACAGAACTTATTAGTATCTATTAATTATAGAAAAATGACTCTGTCTGCATTGCTACTAGTGGTGGTATCTGACCACACATGTCATGTTTGTCTTAATTAACTAGAGTTAGCTGGCGCCCAGTGTGAAGCCAGTTTAATTGGGTCTAATGTTGTTGCATGCCGCCTCTGCATTCCAGAAACATCATCAAACAGACACAAGGATGATGTGAAGCCGCAGATGCTTTAGGAATAATGATGTTTGCCTGATCATCTAAGGCATGGAGCATTGTACTATGGTTCTAATAAGGCCAACTGAACTCAATCTCCATTCTAAGCCTATTATTTTATATTTCCGTGTCTTACTGTATTATCAATGTAATAAGTGTATTTACCACAGGAGGCTGCTGAGGGGAGAACGGCTGTCACGATCGTCTGAAGGAGCGGACCAATACGCAGCGCGTGGAGTGAACATGATGACTTTATTTAAATAAAGCAACCACGAAAAACAACAAAATACGATACATGAAGTTCTATACTGAAATACGACTAACAGCAACAAAGAAACAATAACCCACAAAACAAAGGAGAAAACACACAGAATATATATGGCTCCCAATCAGAGATAACGAGCCGACAGCTGACACTCGTTACCTCCGATTGGGAGTCATTAACCAATCACCACTACATACAAACAAAATGAAACTCACCCATCCCCAACACCACCAAATGAGATACACCCTGGCTCACATAAACAAGTCCTAGAGCCAGAGTGTCACAGTACCCCCCCCTAAAGGTGCGAACTCCGGGCGCACCAACATCAGGACTAGGGGAGGGTCTGGGTGGGCGTCTGTCCATGGTGGCGGCTCTGGCCCCGGTCGTGATCCCCACCCCACCACAGTCACAACCTGCTTCGGTAGCCTCCTCCCAATGACCACCCTCCAACTAACCCCACCTGGACTAAGGGGCAACACCGGACTAAGGGGCAGCATCGGCCTAAGGGGCAGCACCGGGATAAGGGGCAGCACCGGGACAAGGGGCAGCACCGGGACAAGGGGCAGCACCGGACTAAGGGGCCGCACCGGGCTAAGGGGCAGCACCGGACTAAGGGGCAGCACCGGGCTAAGGGACCGCACCTGACTAGATGGCGGATCCTGGCTGGCTGGCTCTCGCGGATCCTGGCGGGACGGCTCTGGCGGATCCTGGCGGGACGGCTCTGGCGGATCCAGGCTGGACGGCTCTGGCGGATCCCGGCGGGACGGCTCTGGCGGATCCCGGCGGGACGGCTCTGTCGGATCCAGGCTGGACGGCTCTGGCGGATCCTGGCGGGACGGCTCTGGCGGATCCAGGCTGGACGGCTCTGGCGGATCCCGGCGGGACGGCTCTGGCAGATCCCGGCGGGACGGCTCTGGCGGATCCAGGCTGGACGGCTCTGGCGGATCCTGGCTGGACGGCTCTGGCGGATCCTGGCGGGACGGCTCTGGCGGATCCAGGCTGGACGGCTCTGGCGGATCCCGGCGGGACGGCTCTGGCGGATCCCGGCGGGACGGCTCTGTCGGATCCCGGCTGGACGGCTCTGGCGGATCCCGGCTGGACGGCTCTGGCGGATCCCGGCTAGACGGCTCTGGCGGATCCTGGCTGGACGGATCTGGCTGCTCATGGCTGGCTGACGGATCTGGCTGCTCATGGCTGGCTGACGGATCTGGCTGCTCATGGCTGGCTGACGGATCTGGCTGCTCATGGCTGGCTGACGGATCTGGCTGCTCATGGCTGGCTGACGGATCTGGCTGCTCATGGCTGGCTGACGGATCTGGCTGCTCATGGCTGGCTGACGGATCTGGCTGCTCATGGCTGGCTGACGGATCTGGCTGCCCATGGCTGGCTGACGGGTCTGGCTGCTCATGGCTGGCTGACGGATCTGGCTGCTCATGGCTGGCTGACGGGTCTGGCTGCTCATGGCTGGCTGACGGGTCTGGCTGCTCATGGCTGGCTGACGGATCTGGCTGCTCATGGCTGGCTGACGGATCTGGCTGCTCATGGCTGGCTGACGGATCTGGCTGCTCATGGCTGGCTGACGGATCTGGCTGCTCATGGCTGGCTGACGGATCTGGCTGCTCATGGCTGGCTGACGGATCTGGCTGCTCATGGCTGGCTGACGGATCTGGCTGCTCATGGCTGGCTGACGGATCTGGCTGCTCATGGCTGGCTGACGGGTCTGGCTGCTCATGGCTGGCTGACGGGTCTGGCTGCTCATGGCTGGCTGACGGGTCTGGCTGCTCATGGCTGGCTGACGGATCTGGCTGCTCATGGCTGGCTGACGGATCTGGCTGCTCATGGCTGGCTGACGGATCTGGCTGCCCATGGCTGGCTGACGGATCTGGCTGCTCATGGCTGGCTGACGGATCTGGCTGCTCATGGCTGGCTGACGGATCTGGCTGCTCATGGCTGGCTGACGGGTCTGGCTGCTCATGGCTGGCTGACGGATCTGGCTGCTCATGGCTGGCTGACGGATCTGGCTGCTCATGGCTGGTTGACAGATCTGGCTGCTCATGGCTGGCTGATGGTGCTGGCTGGGAGGCTGGCGGTGGAGGCGGACCCCAGCCTCGGATTGCAGTCATCACCTCCAGCAGGGCGGCTCCCATCTGCAGGAGCTGCTCTTTCTGGTCCCGAACCTGAGCTTCCAGTCTAGTATGGGCTGCGTCGGCTCCTGCTGATTCCATAGCAGGTGTATGATTCTGTCTGGCGGAAGGCTCTAGCGGCTCCGATCTGGCGGACGGCTCTGAAGGCTCATGGCAGACGGACGGCTTTGCAGGCTCAGTACAGACGGGCGGCTTATGCAGCGCTTGGCAGACGGGCAGTTCAGACGCCCTAGGGCAGACGGCAGACTCTGGCCGGCTGGCGACGCACATCGTGGACCTGGTGCGTGGAGTAGGAACAGGCCGGTCCATACCGGGAACACACACCAATGGCCTTAACTGCGGATCAGGAACGGGCCGGACCGGACTGGTAACACACTTCAGTCTCTCATGCCGTGCCACAACAACTTCCCTCCTTCCACTCGCCAATGGCTCCCGTACTCCGTTAGCCTTCTCTCCTTTTCTCCCTGTGGCAGCCTCCTGCTGCCCAGCTGCCCAAGCCATGTGCCCCCCCCAAAAAATTTCTTGGGGTTGCCTCTCTTCCACGGGCTTCCAGCCTCACCTTCGCGCTGCCTCCTCGTACCACCTCCTCTCAGCTTTGGCTGCCTCCAGCTCTTCACGAGGGAGGCGATATTCTCCCGGTTGTGCCCAAGGACCCTTTCCATCCAATATCTCCTCCCATGTCCATGAATCCTTGACAGGTGGATACTGTTGCCGCTTGACACGCCGCTTGGTCCTTTGAGGGTGGGTTATTCTGTCACGATCGTCTGAAGGAGCGGACCAATACGCAGCGCGTGGAGTGAACATGATGACTTTATTTAAATAAAGCAACCACGAAAAACAACAAAATACGATACATGAAGTTCTATACTGAAATACGACTAACAGCAACAAAGAAACAATAACCCACAAAACAAAGGAGAAAACACACAGAATATATATGGCTCCCAATCAGAGATAACGAGCCGACAGCTGACACTCGTTACCTCCGATTGGGAGTCATTAACCAATCACCACTACATACAAACAAAATGAAACTCACCCATCCCCAACACCACCAAATGAGATACACCCTGGCTCACATAAACAAGTCCTAGAGCCAGAGTGTCACAACGGCTCATAATAATGGCCGGAACAGAGCAAATGGAATGGCATCAAACACGTGGAAACCATGTTTGATTTATTTGATACCATTCCACTAATTCCGCTCCTGCCATTACCACGAGCCCGTTCTCCCCAATTAAGGTGCCATCAACTATAGGCTACTTGAGGACAAACAACATACACATAAACAAATATACAAACTCACTTTACATACTGATATTTAGAAACTTTACTAAACCATCTTTATTTTTTAGTTATTTGGATTATTTTATCGCTCATACAGCCAATCCAGTTGATACTGGTCCTCTGTAGCTCAGCTGGTAGAGCACGGCGCTTGCAATGCCAAGGTAGTGGGTTCGATCCCCGGGACCACCCATACACAAAAATGTATGCACGCACGACTGTAAGTCGCTTTGGATAAAAGCGTCTGCTAAATGGCATATTATTATTATTATTATTATACTTGTGAACACAAGATCAGGGTAGTAAGTAATATTTCCATTGACATACTTTTTTTAATGGACTGTCTACTGACAGACGGCACCTTTGCTTGCTAAGTTGTTATTGATCATATACAAGACCTATGCCTTTTTAGAGTCAGGTCGTCACAGATTCAGCTAACCACAAAGTATTTCGATTAATAACTCTAGATTTGTATAATCCTGATCTATTCAATAACAAAGTCAAAGCCAAATTTAGATCTTTCTTGAGGAGCACTATTCTGAATCTTCCTGTGGCTGGGGGAAAATAGACATTATCGTCTACCCTGTAAACTGAATGGGGAGATCGAGGTGAACAATAAACAATGCACTATAAATAACACAAGTAATAAAAAAAAACACTTTGGCTGGGTCTCTGCTACCTTCCTCTCCTCTACCCAGCACCCATGCTCAAGACAATAGAGTATTCCTCGACTCAGTCTAAGCATTCTCCCCATGCTCACATGCAACGCAAGAAGCTGCTTTTGTTTTGGGGACACATACAGACTGTGTCACAGTGGATGTGGTGAGCCTTCTCCCCCCACTACTTCTTCCACCAACACAGTGTCTGACTCCACAGCCCAATTCATACTACACCTCTGCAGTGCACACCACCCACACATCTCACCACACAGACACTAATACAGTAGCACAATCACATACAATGACATAAGCTCTTATGCTGAAGTGTTGCAGTGTTTTCAAGTGTGACCCCCTCTTCCCCCCTCTTGTAGTGTTTATAGTAACTGATCAGTGAAGTGTACAGTGTGTTCGAAAGGTAAAAAGACAGAGCATGACTGTGACATGTGTACAGCTACAGTCAGACTTTCTGTAGAGATTGTTCTACCTCCCACCACCTTATTTTCATCAAGTACTGTGGAGCTGCATTACTACCTCAAAACATGTCCACATGACAGGCTATATCATTTATTGAAGGCCTTTTTTGCTGGGAAAACAATGTATCAAACTGCCATGGGTGGGAATATTTGGAGCATATTTTCAGTCATAGTCACACTTTACTTTCTGAAAAAATAAAAAGTTGTTTTTATGAAGAATTATATTAGGACCCATGAGCACTCGCTATCATCATCATCATCATCATCATCATCAACATCATCAGACCATCTCAAAGCTAAACAATAAGCACAAGGCAAAGACATGATGTTGCAGATAATGAAGATGATAAGTAGCCTAGTGATGATGATTATCATTATTACAATATTAGTATACTATTAGCTATTAACTGTAGGTATGCTATTCTAGGCAAGAATAATAACATACCCAACTGATGCCTCGAATGGTCGATGTTTCCACAGAATAATGATCCGGGAAAATTCGATAATTGTAACTCCGGAACAGATGCATATTTTTTCAAGTCAAACAGAACAACTTTCACCGTAAGTGGATCTGAGGTAATAACGCATGTCGAAGACCGGGGCACCAAGCATGTCTGTCCACCCGTTACAAAGACCGGACTCACATTACAACAACATAGCATACCAACAGTGGACATTGCATGACCAGTTGAATCGCCACATGTTACTCTTGTGTCACCAAAGCCACAAGTCTATATTATTTGTATCCAACCTGACTGTTAGGCTACCGTGCCTACATCAAAACTCAACCCAGCTGTCTCTGCCTCGCACGACGTTGCTGGCTGCTGCCTCTGCTCTGCGGAGACTCCAACCCACTTTCAATCAGCCTCAGCTCTATCTCAGCACAGGCGCATGATTGTCGCTTTGCGTGAGCGCACTTGCTCTCAAATGAGTCCCCGCTGCTTGTCAAGTGATTTCCGAGACATTAAAATCGGCGGCCTCTTCAGAAGGATCTGATTCTCTATTCACTGCAACAAATTGCCTTTTTTTGTTGTTGTTCCCAACATTCAGTTGCGATTAGACTTTTGGGAGTCATTCCCATGGCTGTTCTAAACTTTTTGTATAGCCTACTTCTGTAGGCCTATCCCACCCGGCAAAAACTATACAGTTGAATCAACGCTGTTTGTTTCCACGTCATTTCAACCAAAAAAATGCAATGTGATGACGTTAAATTAACGTCGTAAACTGATTGGATTTGCAAAAAATCATCAACTTAAACGGAATTTCGTCTTTTTTTCACCCAATTTTTCACCTAAATCCAATTACAGAATGAAATGTTGGGTTGATTTCACATTGAATTCACGTTAGTTGACAACTTAACCAAATGTAAATCAGAACTAGATGATGAACTGACGTCTGTGCCCAGTTGGATGTGTCACAAATATATTTATTTTTCTAACATTTTGTAGGGCAGTCCTATCTGATTCCAAAACACACCACAATATGTTGAGTCGGAGCTCCAGCAGCTCCAGCACTCTGTGTTTCACCTGAGTTTGATAGATGAGATTAAGTCAACGATAAGTATATCAAATAGAAGTGGTCATAATGTTCCAGGCCAGTACTGTGGGCAGGCTACAATACGACCCTGTCCAGATAGCAGCACCTGTACATCAGGAGTTACAGGTGCAAAAACACTTTGATCAGAGTTAGAGGTACACACTAAAAACAAATGGTTCTGTATAGCTCCAAATAAGGGTTATTTGGCTTGTAACCATAGCGGAACCCTCTTTGGTGCTATGTGGAACCTTTTTTAAAGGTTCTATAAAGAATCATGCTCATAAGGTTCTAAATGGAACCTCTATGGTGCTAAAAATAACAATTTCCTAAGGTTCTATAAAGAATCATAAAAAAAGGTTCTATGTAGTGTAAAAAAGGGTTCCGCTATGGTTACAACACTAAAACATGTCCTGTAAAATGTACAGTAACTTACTGGCAGTAATTGGCCAGTAAATTACTGTAATTTAATTTACAGTACAGCTACTGTAATCCATTTTACGGTACCACAAATGTTACTGAAATTTAATTTACAGTACCAAGTCAGTTACTGTAATCTAATTTATAGTACCAATTACAATTACAGCATATTACTGTAATTACCCAGTGACATATTACCCAATGCTCTTTGCAAGTTTTCATTTTCACATTTACCTTTACATTTGGTCATTTAGCGGGTGCTTTTGTCCTTAGCAACTTACAGTCGGTGCATTCAACCACGGTTGATAAATAAAACACATATTACAGTCGTAGCAAGTAAAACGTTTATGTAACCGTTACTGAAAATGTTGTTGTAGTTAAGGATATTGGTCTTCAAAATAATTGTAATTACAACAAGGTATCTTATGATATACAGTGGGGAAAAAAAGTATTTAGTCAGCCACCAATTGTGCAAGTTCTCCCGCTTAAAAAGATGTGAGAGGCCTGTAATTTTCATCATAGGTACACGTCAACTATGACAGACAAAATGAGATTTTTTTTCTCCAGAAAATCACATTGTAGGATTTTTAATGAATTTATTTGCAAATTATGGTGGAAAATAAGTATTTGGTCACCTACAAACAAGCAAGATTTCTGGCTCTCACAGACCTGTAACTTCTTCTTTAAGAGGCTCCTTTGTCCTCCACTCGTTACCTGTATTAATGGCACCTGTTTGAACTTGTTATCAGTATAAAAGACACCTGTCCACAACCTCAAACAGTCACACTCCAAACTCCACTATGGCCAATTTATTTGCAAATTATGGTGGAAAATAAGTATTTGGTCAATGACAAAAGTTTCTCAATACTTTGTTATATACCCTTTGTTGGCAATGACACAGGTCAAACGTTTTCTGTAAGTCTTCACAAGGTTTTCACACACTGTTGCTGGTATTTTGGCCCATTCCTCCATGCAGATCTCCTCTAGAGCAGTGATGTTTTGGGGCTGTTGCTGGGCAACACGGACTTTCAACTCCCTCCAAATATTTTCTATGGGGTTGAGATCTGGAGACTGGCTAGGCCACTCCAGGACCTTGAAATGCTTCTTACGAAGCCACTCCTTCGTTGCCCGGGCGGTGTGTTTGGGATCATTGTCATGCTGAAAGACCCAGCCACGTTTCATCTTCAATGCCCTTGCTGATGGAAGGAGGTTTTCACTCAAAATCTCACGATACATGGCCCCATTCATTCTTTCCTTTACACGGATCAGTCGTCCTGGTCCCTTTGCAGAAAAACAGCCCCAAAGCATGATGTTTCCACCCCCATGTTTCACAGTAGGAATGGTGTTCTTTGGATGCAACTCAGCATTCTTTGTCCTCCAAACACGACGAGTTGAGTTTTTACCAAAAAGTTATATTTTGGTTTCATCTGACCATATGACATTCTCCCAATCCTCTTCTGGATCATCCAAATGCACTCTAGCAAACTTCAGACGGGCCTGGACATGTACTGGCTTAAGCAGGGGGACACGTCTGGCACTGCAGGATTTGAGTCCCTGGCGGCGTAGTGTGTTACTGATGGTAGGCTTTGTTACTTTGGTCCCAGCTCTCTGCAGGTCATTCACTAGGTCCCCCCGTGTGGTTCTGGGATTTTTGCTCACCGTTCTTGTGATCATTTTGACCCCACGGGGTGAGATCTTGCGTGGAACCCCAGATCGAGGGAGATTATCAGTGGTCTTGTATGTCTTCCATTTCCTAATAATTGCTCCCACAGTTGATTTCTTCAAACCAAGCTGCTTACCTATTGCAGATTCAGTCTTCCCAGCCTGGTGCAGGTCTACAATTTTGTTTCTGGTGTCCTTTAACAGCTCTTTGGTCTTGGCCATAGTGGAGTTTGGAGTGTGACTGTTTGAGGTTGTGGACAGGTGTCTTTTATACTGATAACAAGTTCAAACAGGTGCCATTAATACAGGTAACGAGTGGAGGACAAAGGAGCCTCTTAAAGAAGAAGTTACAGGTCTGTGAGAGCCAGAAATCTTGCTTGTTTGTAGGTGACCAAATACTTATTTTCCACCATAATTTGCAAATAAATTCATTAAAAATCCTACAATGTGATTTTCTGGATTTTTTTTCTCAATTTGTTTGTCATAGTTGATGTGTACCTATGATGAAAATTACAGGCCTCTCTCATCTTTTTAACTTGCACAATTGGTGGCTGACTAAATACTTTTTCCCCCCACTGTAGCTCTGACTAGCTCTGATAGTGCCAATACCTTACTGAGATATTCACTGTACCTTGATACCAGCTTCCTCTAAATTACTATAATGTCAAAGCAATGACTAATAAACTGTAAGAAAGTAATTTACAGTATTTTACTGTAATTACAAGGGATTGGAGCATGCAGGTTGGCTGCTAGGCATCTGTATATTACAGAATATTAATAAATACTAGGTGTTTTATATCACTTTCCCTTCTAAAGGCTTAAAAACTGGTCATGATTGCAGGGCAAAACAGATCAAATGGACATGGTTAAATAGTCAACCATTAATGGTTTAAGACCCTCTTTCTTCTTTCTTCTTCTTCAGTGGGGTTTATCGGCGGTTGGCATCCAACGTTATGGTGCATTACCGCCACCTACTGTACTGGAGTATGGGCCAGAGACAGGGAGAAACTAAATCCTACCTGCCAGCCCCATTGCTCTTAAAAAAGATAACAAAATATTTGAGACTATATCTAATGACGTTCTACTCAATATACTCTTTAAACTAATTTCCTGTATCCCCTTCTCCCTCATACTAGATCTCATCCTCTCTCTTTCCCTCTGATATTGCCCACATTGTAGCAATACATGCTCCACTGTCTCTGTTTCCTGGCAATAATCACACTTTCCTGTTGGATGCTTTCCTATCACATTTAAGGTCTTATTCAACTGGCTGTGTCCCACCCTTAATCTTGTAAAAATAGCCTCCTCTCTTCTGTCCCTTCCTGCCGTCCTCCCCTCCCTGACTTTCCTCTGTACTTGAAATAAATGCATGCCCTTAGTATCTCTATTCCACTGCTCCTGCCATCTCTGCACCATCACTGTATATATCAGGCTTTTTCCCTCTGCCTTGCTCATTGAAACTACAACATCAACATCCCCACTACTAAGTGCTTGTTTAGTCAGTACATCTATTGCCTCGTTCCCCTCCACCCCCACATGGGCTGGGACCCAAGTAAATCTTATCTGTATACCCATCTGTCTAATCCTGCCATGGGTTTGTAGTACCTCATAAAGCAGGTCTTGTCTGCTACGTGAGCTAAAGGACTGGAGACTCATTAACACTGCACATGAATCAGAGCAAATAACTACTCTGTCTGGCTTAACTTCCTCCACCCACTGCAAGGCCAACAGTATGGCCATCAGCTCCGCCGTATATACAGCCAGATTATCTGTAATACGTTTCCTGACACTCCACATTCCTGCACTGCAAATGCTGACCCAGTACGTCCTGTCCTTACACAGTATGCAGACATCTCTTAAACAAATCAGATGGATCAACACTCTCCCTATCTTTCTGTAGTCTCTCCAACACTTCTAGATCAACTACTGGAGGCAAGACCCTCTTTCACTCTGATCTGTCCCCTATAGACATTTAATTGTTAGGGAACTACTACCACATATCACTTAAATTGGTACAGGACTCACACTAACAGGTGCAACAAATATAGCCACTTAAAATATGTTAATGAGACAGAGATTCTTCCCCTCCCAGAATATTTTTCCACAATGCACCATAATTTACAGTATGTATTAAATATACAGCAAAACAGCACTTTATTGATGAATTGTATTGAAAAACTATTACGCAGTTGCTAATAGTGAATATGTAATTCTATATTACAGCATACCAACTGCTATTTGGTGTTTTATATCACTTGCAATTTAGGCCTTAACAAAGGCTTCTAAACTGACAGTGACTACAGGGCAAAACAGATCAAAAGGACATGGCTAGCCACTCAACAAAGGTTTGAGACTTTCTATCACTCTGATCTGTCCCCTATATACATTTAATTGTTGGGGAGCCACTACCACATATCAGTTAAATTCGTACAGCATTCTCACTAATGGGTGCAACAAATATATGCTCTTACAAGACACAACTCAAAATATGTCAATGAGTCAGAAACAACAATACCAGGTACCCACTAGTGTTGAAAAGGTTTTTGGCACTAGAAAAACCCACCCACAACATTTTCCCACAATGCACCATAATTAATTATTTAAAAGACATTTACGGTATTTTACAGTGCATTCTACAGTGTTTTACTGTTGAAATTATATAGAAAACAAATGAATGGTTCTACAAAGGTTATTTTTTAGAACCATACAGTGTTTATTATTCTGGTTTAATAGCCATATTAAATTGTTAAAATTCCATAGGTGTTATTATTGTTTTTATTAAGAAGTTGAATCAGGTGTGCTAGCTCTGGAACGTCTGGGGACTCCTGAGGAGAGAATTGAGAACTACTGACTTAATCAACTGTTCTCAGAAGACACCTTCACTGACCATAGTTATATATAACATCTAATAGCATAACACAAAATATTAGATAAACTGGAATGACACACTCACAGTTGCACAAAAACAGCTGTGAGAAAACCACGTCCCAAAATATTTGAATGACCCGCCGCCCATACATTTGAATTATCGCTAAAAGAGGAAATAACCATTTTTTGAACTGCAACTAACCTTTGAAGGGCTCAAAGGGTTATTTGGGTCAGTATCCATCGCCCTTCCCAAAGAACCCTTGAGGAAGCCTAATTTTTGTGTGTGTATAGAGGTAGTTTCCTACTGATTTATGGGTTATTTTTGACATGGGCAAATTTGCTCTGGCAAAGTCTCTCTCTCTCTCTCTCTCTCTCTCTCTCTCTCTCTCTCTCTCTCTCTCTCTCTCTCTCTCTCTCTCTCTCTCTATCTCTCTCCAACCCCCCCTCTCTCCCCCTTTCTGTGTGTGTGTGTGTGTGTGTGTGTGTGTCTGCGTGTCTGTATGTATGCGTGCCTGTCTGCCTGCGTTTGTGTGTAGGATTGTGGTGTGTGGACACTTATCAGAGTGACCACAGCTGTCTGTCTAACCATGCAGTAGCCTACAGACACATGGACACAGACAGATAAACTGCCTCAGGCCAGGGACAGACAAAAACAACAGGGGAGGCATGAGATAGTTAAAGGACGGACAGCAAGAGTGATTCTCATTTTCTCCCCTTATACATCCTACATAGAACAACTCTGCTATGAAGTCTTATGAACTATTTCAAAGTCTGATGTCATTACGTCATGTGGGTGTCACAGACCTTTCTTGAAACCCAGAGCACAACCCGTAGAACCGCAATTACCTGTAGCCAACTTATTAAGTGCGTAATGGTATTCAAATATGCATTCCATCATACAGTGTCTGTAAAACATTACAGTGTATCCAAGTCATGTCTCTTTGTGGACATATAATGCTTGATTTAAACAAAAACAAACGTTTAATTGTAAGTGTCAAATTATGCTATAGTTAATTCAACACTCCAACTCTTTCCTCATAATTCAGATAACACTCTATCCTGCTTTTAAAGATGTTCATGTTTGTGTTATGAAGAAGGAAAACTATTGGTTGTCTTGGTGACCTGATGTATAAACAGATAACTTACTTCCCCCTCCTCTGGTGTTATCCGTCTGTACGGCAACGGGATAGATTTGAAGAAGGTATCCATGGAGAACATAGCTGAAGCTGTTGCTAGGTAAAAGAGAAGAGAGAGGAAAGACAATTTAATGTATTTTCCTCTATAGTTTCCTCTAGTAATGTTCTGTGGAAACACATTATGTTTGGTTCTGTTTTTCTGTCATGCCCTGGCCTGGGGGGCAGCCTAACTTGGATCCTTCAGAGTTTAGCTGGAGGGCAGATTTAGGAGATGTAAATCAGTAGAATGTCAGGCTGGACAGACCTTTGACTTGGTCTCCGTCCTAAATGGCACCCTATTCCCTATATAGTGCACTACTTTTGACCAGGGCCGGCATAGGGCTCTGGTCAAAAGTAGTGCACTATGTAGGAAATAGGGTGCCATTTCAGACGCACACTTGGTCATCATGATTCTCATCTGTGACCTGGTTTCATAATAAGCCTTGTTTAGATCCCATCCATTGTTCCAGCAGAGAGCTGCCCTTCCTGGGCTGACCCCACTGATGGTGTCACAGCCCCCTCTTTCTAGTTACTAAGTTGCCTCAGTTACTACTCTGCCTTGTGTCACTCTACATAACCACTGAGGAGATATACCCTGGACCTTGAAAAGAGATAGAGTTTATCTGAATGGCTAAATATCTCAGGGTGTCTCTGTTTCTTTATCTCGACCCAGACACCTGTTGTTTTTCGTCAAAGTATTTTTCAGTTTTGGATATCACCTCTCCTCATCATCCTCTCACTAGACTCTAGGTGAGAGAGTTAAGGGTGTTCACAAAACACAGTGTGCTGCCTAGTACAACAAACATCTGACCCCAAAATAGCACCCATTAAAGACCAGCAGTGTACGTGAAATGTCTCATTCCTTCAAAGCGGGACAAGAAACCTCTCCCTGTACTTCTGACGAAAACAATCCACCTGAAAAGCAGGCAACAACAATTTCTTACCAAATATGTCTTCTGAGGACTGCGAAGAATGTTTTGTCTATCTGCGATCCTGCTTAGAGAAGACCAAAAATTCCCAAACTAAAATAAACTAATAAACTAAAAGTACAGTCTCCAGCAGAGACATACACACAACAAGCTAAGGAAGGCTGAGTGAGGCTCTAGTGTTTGTCTTCCAGGGACACCAAGATGCCAGTTTAAGAATGCTCACAGTGAAGAAGGAATCCAGTTTTCATTCTTATGACCTCCTCAGGGAATGTCAACACGTCAGTTTGTTCGATAAGGAATAACACATGCTGTAGCTAGCTGCTAGACTCCATCAGATATTATCTCACAGAGCGACTGCCATTGTCTTACTGTGCACAGTCCAATATCATGTGGGCTGCAAATGTTTGTTATGCTTTATTTCAACTCAGTAATTCAACGGTTTGGTTGACTGGTTTAGTCTTAGGCCTACTTACAAGGCTTGTATTGATACACGGTTGTCATGGAAAAACTAGATCAGGCCTATTTAATGACCCACAACTGATCTCAAACCATAAACTTGTTAGGACTGAGGGCATAACGATAATTCATTATTTAACCACATGATTGCTTTATCAGGCTAAGGCAAGATATTGAAACAAAAGCCAGTAAACATTGAGCTCAGGACCAGCTGGGCCTAGTATAGTATAGGACCTAAGGGATGGCCAAACAGTAATCAGCAAGTGTCATCAAGCACTGCCTTGATGTTGTCAAAATGTCCCCTGCCTCATTTGGCCTTTCTTGCATTTTGGGAATTGAATGCTGCCACCTAGCGAATACACCCTCACACTACAGTCCGAGTCACCGTTCTCAAATTATATCTACCTGTGGATTTATAGTGAGTGATTAAAAAAGATATACAAATATTTGAGGGGAGACAAATTATTTGCTCATTTGTTATTCCATTTGCACATTTATTACAGGTTAATTTGTCTCTAGCAATTTAGGAATACTGTACATTGCTTGTGTATCTAAACTGTAAATCACCATTGATTTACAGATTGAATAAACAAAGAAAGAGTAGTCCCATCCCATGGTCTGGTGTTCTTTCCCCACAACAAGTTTGTCATCAGCTCATCTGTTTGATAAGTGTGTGTGTGTGTGTGTGTGTGTGTGTGTGTGTGTGTGTGTGTGTGTGTGTGTGTGTGTGCAGTTCCTCTGGGAAAGGGAGTGGAATTTCCTGCATCTACGCCCATTTGGAATGTGCTCTTAGCCAGCTACCTTTGTTGTGCCTCAGTGTTACAACGGTCTCTAAGATGTGCATGCACACTCACACGCGCACACACACACACACACACACACACACACACACACACACACACACACACACACACACACACTCTCACACGCACAAACACAAACGTATAGTACTGATGAGGAAAAGCACCTCATGGGAGCAAAACACCAGACGTTTATACCATGGGATTTCTCCCTTTTCCTTGAAACATGTACCTTCAGTACATACTTAGTGTGCACTATTGTATTGCTGTTTTAAGCTTATTTATCTTTTCCCACCCACCCTTCCTCTCACCTTTTCCTTCCTATTGTCTCCCTTGGCCAGTTAGCAAGTAGGGAGAGGATGGCAGAGTATTTATTCACCTGACCCTATGCTCATAGAGGAAGGGAGGACTGCTCATGATGACAGACAAGTAGATAGTGATAAGTAAGGTGCTACAAACAGATTTAATGTGAGAGAGGACTATAATTAAGCAATAAGCCTAAGCGGAGTACCTGCATACAGCCTTTAGCCAAGGTATGGCCATATACCACAAACCCAGAGGTGTCTTATTGCTATTATAAACTAGTTACCAACATAAATAGAACAGTAAAGTACTTTTGCGACATAGCCGTGGTATATTGTCTGGTATACACACGACTGAAATGCTGTTTCAGCCAATCAGCATGCAGGACCCAAACTACCCGGTTTATAATCAAGCAATAAGGCCCAAGGGGGTGTGGTATATGTGTCGTGCCTAAGAACAGCCTTTAGCCATGGTATATTGGCCATATATCACAACCCCCCAAGGTGCCTTATTGCTATTATAAACGGATTACCAACGTAATTAGAGCAGTAAAAATAAATGTTTTGTCATACCCCTGGTATACGGTCTGATATACCACGGCTGTCAGCCAATCAGCAATTAGGGCTTGAACCACCCAGTTTATAATGTTTAATAACTACCTTTTTTATGGGTATCCCTCTGTCTCTCTTTCTTTTGGGTCTCTTGTTATACCTCACTGAAATGCTTATTGCTGTTGTCCACCTTCACATTCAAAAAGACTGATAACATTAGAAAGACCTGTGTCTGAGTAGCAACTCTTGGGGATATGGGGCAATCTGCTCCTGATAATCTTAATATTGGTTTGTATCACATAAATGTACATCAATATCAAATTCATCCTTAAGTGTATTTTGAGTGTATTGTGCCCCCCTCAAAAAAGTACCAAACTAACTTACCCCCAATTATTACCACAATGAGTACAAGTTACTACTTATTTTTCCCAAAGCTCATCAATTATATTTCTGTACATTTAACATACAGTGTCTATACATGTGCGATAACAGGCGATAACAAAAAAAATATTTTTACCTGATACCTCCTCTGCCATGTTTCAGCCTCCGCGTTCTGTTCTGAGAGCCCAAAGCTGTCTTTCTCTTTCACTCTCCTCTCCTGTCCTTTTGATATGACAACTGATGATACATCACAGTTTGGGTTTGTGAGCTTTGTGTGTGTGTGTGTGTCTATGTGTGTCTGTGTGTCAGCTTCCTATGGCTGTCTGATTGGATATGACTAGTGTGCTCTAGGGGCTTGGGGTGTCAACATAGTGGCGGGTAGAGGGGGAGGTAGACACTGTGGCAGATGTCCTAAAATGGCCCCCTACTCTGCTACACCACCAAAGTAAGCTACTACACATTTCATATCACTAGTCATATCCAATCAGACAGCAACAGGAAGCTGACACACAGACACACTATTTACCAAGAGAGTTTTCATCTATATTTTTCATAGCTGTCTATTTACCACCACAAACCAATGCTGGCATTAAGATTGCACTGAATGAGCTGTATAAGGCCATAAGTGAACAGGAAAACGCTCATCCAGAGGCAGCGCTCCTAGTGGACGGGGACTTTAATGCAGGGAAACTTAAATCCGTTCTACCTAATTTCTACCAGCATGTTAAATGTGCAACCAGAGGAAAAAAAACAATAGACCACCTTTACTCCACACACAGAGACGCATACAAAGCTCTCCCTCGCCCTCCATTTGGCAAATCTGACCATAACTCTATCCTCCTGATTCCTGCTTATAAGCAAAAACTAAAGCAGGAAGCACCAGTGACTCGGTTAATAAAAAAGTGGTCAGATGACGCAGATGCTAAGCTACAGGACTGTTTTGCTAGCACAGACTGGAACATGTTCCGGGATTCTTCAGATAGCATTGAGGAGTACACCACATCAGTCACTGGCTCCATCAATAAGTGCATCGATGATGTCGTCCCCACAGTGACCGTACGCACATACCCCAACCAGAAGCCATGGATTACAGGCAACATCCGCACTGAGCTAAAGGGTAGAGCTGCCGCTTTCAAGGAGCGGGACTCTAACCCGGACACTTATAAGAAATCCTGCTATGCCCTCCGACGAACCATCCAACAGGCAAAGAGTCAATACAGGACTAAGATTGAATCGTACTACACCGGCTCTGACGCTCGTCGAATGTGGCAGGGCTTGAAAACTATTACAGACTACAAAGGGAAGCACAGCCGCGAGCTGCTCAGTGACACAAGACTTCCAGACGAGCTTAACCACTTCTATGCTCGCTTCGAGGCAAGCAACACTGAAGCATGCATGAGAGCACCAGCTGTTCCAGATGACTATGTGATCACGCTCTCCGTAGCCAATGTGAGTAAGACTTTTATGCAGGTCAACATTCACAAGGCCGCAGGGCTAGACGGATTACCATGATGTGTACTCCGAGCATGTGCTGACCAACTGGCAAGTGTCTTCACTGACATTTTCAACATGTCCCTGACTGAGTCTGTAATACCAACATGTTTCAAGCAGACCACCATAGTCCCCGTGCCCAAGGACAAGTAGCACTGACATCTGTAGCCATGAAGTGCTTTGAAAGGCTGGTCGTGGCTCACATCAACACCATTATCCCAGAAACCCTAGACCCACTCCAATTTGCATACCGCCCCAACAGATCCACAGATGATGCAATCTCTATTGCACTCAACACTGCCCTTTCCCACCTGGACAAGAGGAACACCTACGTGAGAATGCTATTCATTGACTACAGCTCAGCATTCAACACCATAGTGTAGGGCGGCAGGTAGCTTAGTGGTTAAGAGCATAGTGCCAGTAACCGAAAGGTCGCTGGTTCTAATCCCCGAGCCGACTAGGTGAAAAATCTGTCGATGTGCCCTTGAGCAAGGCACTTAACCCTAATTGCTCCTGTAAGTCGCTCTGGATAAGAGCATCTGCTAAATGACTAAAATATATATATATATATAAATAAAATACAAAATAAAATAGTGCCCTCAAAGCTCATCACTAAGCTAAGGATCCTGGGACTAAACACCTCCCTCTGCAACTGGATCCTGGACGTCCTGACGGGCCGCCCCCAGGTGGTAAGGGTAGGTAACAACACATCTGCCACACTGATCCTCAACACGGGGGCCCCTCAGGGGTGCGTGCTCAGTCCCCTCCTGTACTCCCTTTTCACCCATGACTGCATGGCCAGGCACGACTCCAACACCATCATTAAGTTTGCTGACGACACAACAGTGGTAGGCCTGATCACCAACAACGATGAGACAGCCTATAGGGAGGAGGTCAGAGACCTGACCATGTGGTGCCAGGATAACAACTCTCCCTCAACGTGATCAAAACAAAGGAGATGATTGTGGACTACAGGAAAAAAAAGAGGACTGAGCACGCCCCCATTCTCATCGACGGGGCTGTAGTGGAACAGGTTGAGAGCTTCAAGTTCCCGGAGTGCCAAGTCTAGGTCCAAAAGACTTCTCAACAGCTTCTACCCCCAAGCCATAAGACTTCTGAACAGCTAATCATGGCTACCCGGACAATTTGCACTGTCCCCCTTTTTTACTTTGCTGCTACTGTTTATTTATGCATAGTCACTTTAACTCTACCCACATGTACATATTACCTTAATTACCTTGACTAGCCGCTTCCCCCGCACATTGACTCTGCACCGGTACCCCCCTGTATATAATTTTTTTCTCAACACTTTTTTGGTGTTGTTTTATTTTACTTATTTTATTAAAAAATAAATGCACTGTTGGTTAAGGGCTGTAAGTAAGCATTTCACTGTAATGTCTGCACCTGTTGTATTCGGCGCATGTGGCCAATAACATTTTATTTGATTCACTGCACCTATCCGGTGTATGTGACAACATTATTATTATTATATAAAAAATTTACTACAATAGTACTAACCTGGACATGATGCATTGGAATGGAGGCCATAATGATGAGCGACGGAGGGAAGTGGGGGCAAGAAACATCTATGAATCAGTGTCTCTGTGGACTCTATGGATAAATGCAGCCAAAATATGTTACACATCTACAGCATTCTAACTGTCATTGCTAAAGCAAAGCAAGGATGTGGTTAACCTCTGTGAAAGACTGTTGAGTGCACACTATGATAACCACACCAGAAAGATAAACTATGTCTGTCTCGATCCTACTTGTAATAGTAAGCTAATAAAACCACATCATTTGCTGTGAATGCTGTAGAATTAAGATACATTAATCGTCTCTCATTTAGCCAGGAACAATTTCGAATTCAATGACGTATAACGTGATTTCTGGTCGAGAGACGACTTTTTGTTTGCGACTTGGATTTTTAAGATGAGGATTTTAAAGATGATTTTACTCCCTCAGCTATATAATCCTAGTTATAAGCCAGTTACGCGCTAGTTTTTATTATTTTAACATATATGTTTTTTTGTTGTTGTTTGTTTTAGCTTAGAGGTGCTCTACACTCGTTCCCGTGCTGATCCACCTGCTGCTACCCTACCTGCTACCCTACCTAATAGATCAGACTGTGATACCAACTATTGGTTACACAGTCTGACATGATGCACTGCAAAAAGTTGTAAAGTTTCCTCTCAAGCCAAAATGTTGAATGCAATTATATTTGAACTTACTCTACCGGTTGTCTGTGCGGTTGGTCCTTACGTGGGTCGAACTTTCAGAAAAAATATCCAGAGGAAAGTATTATTTACCCGACTTTCTAGAGCGCGGGTAGGTATATGGTTCTGTCGGCTTGTATTTTAAATCTCATAATGCATTCGCACGTGATGCACACTATGTAAACAATAGCTAGAAGTGCTTGAGTCTTACTGCACATAATCTGTTCTGTGAGGTGTGATCGCTTATACAGTATAATAGCTCATCTGTGGTTTAGTTATGCTCAGCTATTGTTTACATATTGTCAGTGGCGGCTGGCCGATAGAGGGCGCTAGGGCGCCGCCCCCTTAAATAAAATTATTTAAAAAAATAAAATAAAAAATAAATAAAAATAATAATAATAATAATAAAAACATCAGTATGTCAATATTTGTGTGTTTGAAATATGGAATGCACACAGTAATATGTGTAAGATATGATAGAAAATCATATTCGCAACCTTTCCTCTGCCTGTCAAACGCCTCGTCAGCTCTGGGCGATACAGAAAGTGCCCCGAGGAGGCGGGTCTACGTAGCAGTTAAGCCAATTGCTAATTTAAGATATGAATGTATGACATAAAATGTAGCTAATCAGCGATTTTAATTCGAATCCAAGGAGGGCGATTATTTTATCGCCCCAAGCTCGCCCCTGATAAAATAAGGACCGGGCTCCAGTGGCGCCATTTTTACTAGACGACAATGGTGAGCGCAAACGTTACTCCTCCAAGACCCAACCCTAACTCGGTGAAATCTCTCCTCCAAGATCCGTTTGAGAGGAGAACTTTGTCAGAGAAAGTTTGGGTGAAAGAGCTGGGCCCAGATCAACCTGACCTCTCAATCAGACAGCAGGCTAGCGAGAAAGGGAAGCAGTATATGCGCGGCTTCTCCCGTAGCTGGTACACCAGGAAGGCTTGGCTAGCTGGGTGCACTGATGCTAATGCTTTATTTTGCTTTCCGTGCTTGCTTTTTAAAACGACGGGCCGGACGGGGTCAGATTCAGCATGGACAGGTACCGGAGTGAGGGATATGAAGCACCTGTCAGAGAAGGTAAAGAAACATGAGAACACCAGGGCACACATGGACAACTCTGTAAAGCTAGCTGTATTAGGAAGGGTGAACATTGCTACGCAGCTGGATGACGGCCACAGGATTGCGGTGAGGAAACACAATGAGGAGGTGGATAAAAACAGGCACATTCTATCAAAAATTATCGATTGTGTGAAGTTCTGTGGGGCTTTTGAGTTGGCCTTGCGTGGGCACGAGGAGACTGACTCCTCGGACAACCCCGGCATTTTCCGGGGCTTAGTGGATTTTGTTGCCTCCCTCGACAGTGTGCTGGAGGAGCACCTGAAGACAGCTACCGTTTTTAAGGGCACGTCAAAGACGATACAGAACGAGCTGTTGGAATGTATGCTGTCAGTGCTTAAGGATTACATCCTGGAGGAAGTAAAGAGTGCTGATTTTATCGCCATTCAAGCTGACGAGATGACTGACGTTTCCACCCACTAACGTGTTTCCAGACCATCAGAGACTCTGGGAACTTTGATGCCCCGACTGTCAGAGAGGCGGGGGGCTTTGTGAGGATGCTCGAAGACGAGGCTTTCTGTTTTTTCCTGGCACTGTTCCACAAGATCATGCCAAATGTGGACATGCTTTTCAGCCAGCTGCAGAAGAGGAACATCGACCCTGTCTTCATTAAAGCACTTGTCCAGAGGTTCACAGACAGCATGCTAACAATCAGGTAAATAACTATATTTACTATTGGCTGATAAAGATGTTGTTAGAAAGATGAATAGTTCACTTACAACAGTTTAAAAGCCTAAATGTGTCTGGTCATCAAAGTGAGTGATTATCATAGAGCCGTCACAATTATATTTGTTTTAGTATTTTAAAAGGAAAGAGAAGACACAATCAGACGTTGATAATAATGCAGGAAAGTACTACACAGTTTGTAATAATTATTCAGGTGTCCACCAGGTCAATTTCTAGAAGAGGCCTAGTTGTTATTGAAGATTAACATTATTTTTAAGTACACAGCAGACCAAAATTATGTTGCATTAAAACGTAATAACATCAGTTAATTATGTACATCACAGGTTAAAAGCAGTTACTAGACATAGTTTGTGTGTATATACACACTATCTGTCTGTCTGTCTGTCTGTCTGTCTGTCTGTCTGTCTGTCTGTCTGTCTGTCTATATATATATATATAAAATTCCTGTACAAATAAGATGACAGACACACACACACAGAGCAGCTCTGGCCGCATGTTTCTTTGTATATAGTTGACCTTAGCATAAAAAATCCAGTTATATATGGTACTCTAGAAAGTCTTAATAGTGTCTTTGCTAATATTACTGTATATATGTTGTTTTGTATCAATTAATTGTTGCAGTTCTGGAGCACATTAACAATTAGTCACATTTAGTATGATCATAAAATACTGTATGCTATTCTTCCAGTCAAAGGTTTGAGTTCAACCACTTGATATCCATTTCTATATTATACATCCTTTTATACAGTGTAAGATTTCCTATAAACTTTATAATAATTTCATGTTATTGTCCACTTTCCACTCTGTTCTGACAGCATGCCTGTTGCGTTGCCTGTTTACTACCAATGGTGTAAAGTTCACTTTAAATGCAAATGAAAGGCTTGGGTTTGTGTAATATGTTTTTGTGTAAGAATGCCTCAACTTTTTAATATTGGCATTAAATAATTACTGAATGTTTCACTGAGCACTGCTTTCCTGCAGTTTGTGTTAAAATATATCGCGATGGTTACAGGAAAAAAAAAGTATGGCACAGCCCCACCGAGAATATTTTTCACCAGCCGCCACTGCATATTGTGCAAGTGTTTATGTCACCTGCATCACTAGATTGAAAATACAAAGACAGAAGGGTTATTCCAGGAAATGAGAGCCTTTTGCGTCCCTTTGATATTTACATTTTAGTCATTTAGCAGACACTTATCCAGAGCGACTTACAGGAGCAATTAGGGTTAAGTGCCTTGCTCAAGGGCACATCGACAGATTTTTCACCTAGTCGGCTCGGGGATTAGAACCAGCGGCCTTTTGGTTACTGGCACAACGCTCTTAACCACTAAGCTACCTGCCGCCCCTGATATAACAAGTATTTAATTTTAAAAGCCTGTTATATTAAATGAAGTGCTCTTTAAAGCTGCATCATGTAACTGTTTGGGTGACCAAACCAAATTCACATAGAAATGTGTGTTTTAGATCTGTCATTCTCATTGAAAGCAAGTCTAAGAAGTGGTAGATCTGTTCTATGTGTGCTATTTCTATGCTTCCTGTTCTTAGGTTTCGTTTTTGCTTCTTTTACTTTTGGTTTTGTAAACCAGCTTCAAACAGCTGAAAACAATATTTTTGATTATGGAAAATATATTTTACGGCGGTTTAGATGGTGCAATGATTTCTTACACTATACTTGCTTGTTTTGTCACATAAACAGAAATTAGGCAGGCTATTAGAATTTTAGCAACCAGGAAATGGCAGAATGATTTCTGCATAATAATAATATGCCATTTAGCAGACGCTTTTATCCAAAGCGACTTACAGTCATGCGTGCATACATTTTTTTGTGTGTGTATGGGTGGTCCCGGGGATCGAACCCACTACTTTAGCGTTACAAGCGCCGTGCTCTACCAGCTGAGCTACAGAGGATAGTGCATCTTTAATATAGACCACATGAAAAATTCAATAAATTAGATTTTTTATATGAATAAAGACTTGCTAAAGTGAATCCTCTTTGACTTCTAGGAAGATTTGAACCCACTTAATGCCAACATTTCTTTATTTTTTTTTGCTTTGACAAAGTCATTTCTGAAGATTACTATTTCTTTCATGTGATTTAATGATTCACATACTGTATGTCTGCCCTCATTTTAAGGTCAACCCTTTTACGTGAACTGAAGTCTTGTTTTAATGTGGTGAAACTAGTCCCTTTTTTTTGTTAACATCACATTTTCAAATCATAGTGTATTTTTTGGCCATTTTCTGGTGTTTTGTGGTGGAAAACTGAGTGGGTCGAGTATAACACGTCAACCCTGTTACCCATAGATAGGGCCAAGGCATGCTAGAAATGTTTTAACAATCTCATTTTTTTGTGAAGCTTGCATGCAATTGCCCCTCCCTGTTGCACACAACAAGCTTCCATTCCCCCTGTCACAAGGGGATTTATGGCTGATTTAAGATGAAGTACTGAACCCTCTTATGGTCAATCCTGTTACTTTATTTGGCACTTAATAGGCACTTACTATATTCCTTTTTTTATTTAACCTCTTGAGATGCCAAAACATGTTTTTTATTAAGTTGAAGCTGTGCTCTTTATGACAGAATATATTAAAGTTGCACTACTCAAAAGACACCTAACTGGTGGAATGACCCAGAACCATATACAGACCAGCGCTCTGAAAGTCGGGTTAATAAACACTTTCCTGTGGATATTTGGTCTCATGTTTCAACCCACATAATGACGAAATGAGCGGGCAAGAGGTAGAGTAAATTCAAATTACGTTTATTCAACATTCTGAATTGTAAAGAGACTTTTTGTAATTTTTGACCCTATATGTTAGAGAGGAGTGAGGAAGGAGACTTCCACACTTTGATTCAGAAGGGGAAACCCTACCTGTAGAACTTACATCAGTGACGTGATTTCCAGTAGAGAGACAACTGTTTGTTTGTTCGCTGTTTGTGACTTGATTTGAAGTTTGTTACTAGATTCATTTTTAAAGAATCCTAGTTACATAGCTTGGTTATGCACAAGTTGTTATTATTTAACCTATTCTTTTATTTATTCAAGTTATTAAAAGTTTTAGCTTTCAGGCTACTCTCGTTCCCGCGGCCTGATCTACTTGTGCTAGCCTACCTGTGTGGCTCCTGCCCTCCCCCAACAAGCCCCGGCAGTACTCATCTGAATCATCCAGCATAATGAAAACTACAATTATACTATAACTACATACAATATCATACTGCTTCAGTAGCAAGTCACAATATCCTTGTGTTTTTTTTATTATAGGCCTGCATTTAGCCCAGTATTAACAGTTTATCTCTAGGCCACAGGAGGCACTGTTTGGGCCTGCTATGTGGATGTTTGCCCAGAGCAAAGATCTTCCACTATGGTTAGCTAAATATCGCTTGTATTTGAGAGACCAAAAAAACTTTGGGACATGATGGATGCTTATCAATAACCTGTTTTAGAACGCTCAGTAAAATGAATTTGACTCTTGGCTGAAGAAAGAAAGACACTGCAGCATTGGCTCTAGAACATAACACACAATCTTGATCATTCCTGGGCCAGGGTCCGGAAGGAGTCGGGCGGTGGGAAGATGGCAGAAACTGATGTTTTGTTTGAAACTGCTGGCAAGTCGGGTGCAGATTAGAGCACAGAGAGTGAGAAGGAGTGGTTTACAGTGGCGAAAAAGAAGAGAAGTAAAGTTGTGGTGGAAACTAGGAAACCCCTAGACTCATTTTTAGTTGGAGTGAGGGTTTTGGACCAATGTAACCTGGGAGATCCGTTTGAAGTGTCAATAAATGTCATGGAAGCGCTGGGTGAAGTGGCGTCAATGGAAGTCACAAGAAGTGGGCTTATTTAGGTTTTTTGTGTGTCCGAGGAGCAGAAGAGGTGTGCATTGTGCCTCAAGAAGATATATTAGTGGAATGTTTAATGTATGGATCTTCATCTCTGGGGTAGTGCATAAAGTGCGTGCAGGTGTAGTACCTGAGGATGTAGGTGGAGTGGTTGGTGCACGTCGACTGACCCGTAGATGGAGTGAAGAAATTCACTTAATCCATACTGTTGTTCTTTGATGAAGGGTCTCTCCCTTTTCATGTCAAGTTGGGCTATGTGATATACCCTGTAAGAGCCTTCGTGCACAAACCCCTTAAGTGCCATCAATGCAAAAGATTTGGTCCTGTGTCAAGTGTATGCAGACGGGAAGAGTATTCAATGCTAGTGGAGAGGTTAAATGCTGCAATTGTGGAGTGGGAGTGAGATAAAAAAAAAAATGTATTTGTCTATTTTTATATTTTGTATGATGTCGTTTTTTACCCCCTTTCCTACAATAGTTATTTGTTTCTATAGTTTACCACCCGTAAAGTAGGTGCCGGCATGTGTTACAGGAGGGGGTTGCAGTTCCGGAGCGACCCACTAGGTGTCATCCTCCGATAACCTTAGGCACCTCCTCACTCACAGTCGGGACTAATCATCATCCTATTGGTGTCACCTGTGTCTATCGGTTCACCTGTGTATTTTTGCCCTCACGTCCCTGTGTTCCCTTGCTCAGTTTTCTCTGCTAGTTTCCCTATGTCCAGCAGTACTACTCAGTGTCTGATCGGAGATCTATGTACAGGTACTTGAGAAGTGTTCTCCCTGTTTCGTTATTTGTTTCAGTCTTAGGTAGTATTTAGTATTTTGGCTGTCAGACGGTTTTTGGAGACTTATTTGCTCCGCCTTTCTTTTATCGTGATATGTCCGTTGTTTTGTATTTTTGGCTTCGGGACCACCAGTAAAGATCCTTGTTTCACCATCTCTGCCTACTGCCTACTGTATATCCTGCACCGCACCTGGGTCACACCTCACCCCAACCCTAACAGGCATGCATCTCGGACGAATGTTTGCGGACTGCCATAATACCATAGAAGAAGAAGAAGATTCCTGGGGCCCAAGGTGGATTCATGGCGGAAGTGGATGCCGAGTTTGAAACAAGAAGTGTGTCGAGTGGAGTTGGAGAAGATGAATGGACAACAGCAGTGTCGAAGAATGGAATGAAAAATAAAAAAAGTGTCGATAATTGAAGAGATGATAAGTGTTTATCAGACAAGGATTTGTTTCTTGTTGGGTTGTGATTTTTTTGATAAGAATGTTTATCTGAGAGATCCGTTTGGGGTCCCGAAGAGGGTGAATCATATGTTGGGAAAAGTTCAATCAGAGTGACCAGGAGTGGACTTGTTCTGATTAATTGTGTGTCTGAGCATAGCCATGGGAAGTAGGGGTGCAGCACCCTCTGAAAAATATGAATGACATTTTTTTTGGACAACTTTTACTTTTACTTCACTACATTCCTAAAGAAAATATGTACTTTTTACTCCCAATCATTTTCCATGATACCCCAAAAGTACTCGTTACATTTTGAATGCTTAGCAGGACAGGAAAATTGTCAAATTCACGCACTTACCAAGAGAACATGTGGTCACCCCTACTGCCTCTGATCTGGCGGACTCACAAACACAAAGGCTTTGTTTGTAGATGATGTCTGAGTGTTAGAACGTGCCCCTGGCTATCCATAAAAAAAATGAAAACAAGAAAATCGCGCTGTCTGGTTTGCTGAATGTAAGGAATTTGAAATTATTTATAGAATTTACTTTTGATACTTTCAAATCAAATCAAATTGTATTTGTCATATGTGCCGAATACAACAGGTGTAGACCTTACCGTGAAATGCTTACTTACAAGCCCTTAACCAACAATGCAGTTCAAGAAAAGGAGTTAAGAAAATATTTACTAAATAAACTAAAGTAAAAAATTAAATAAAAAGTAACACAATAAATTAACAATAACGAGGCTATATACAGGGGGTACCGGTACCGAGTCAATGAGCAGAGGTACAGGTTAGTCAAGGTAATTTGTACATGTAGGTATGGGGGGTCAATGTAAATAGTCCGGGTGGCCATTTTATTAATTGTTTAGCAGTATTATGGCTTGGGGGTAGAAGCTGTTAAGGAGCCTTTTGGACCTAATCTTGGCGCTCTGGTACTGCTTGCCGTGCGGGTAGCAGAGAAAACAGTCTATGACTTGGGTGACTGGAGTCTTTGACAATTTGTTTGGCCTTCCTCTGACTCCGCCTGGTATATAGGTCCTGGATGGCAGGAAGCTTGGTCCCAGTGATGTACTGGGCCGTACGCACTACCCTCTGTAGCGCCTTACGGTAGGATGCCGAGCAGTTGACATACCAGGAGGTGATGCAACCGGTCAGGATGCTCTCGATGGTGCAGCTGTATAACTTTTTGAGGATCTGAGGACCCATGCCAAATCTTTTCAGTCTCCTGAGGGGGAAAAGGAGCTGTCGTGCCCTCTTCACGACTGTCTTGGTGTGTTTGGACCATGTTAGTTTGTTGGTGATGTGGACACCAAGGAACTTGAAACTCTCGACCCGCTCAACTACAGCCCTGTCAATGTGAATGGGGGTGTGTTCTGCCTTTTAGCAATTGCATTAACTTTTGATACTTAAGTATATTTAAAACCAACTCTTTAATTGAGACATTTTCTATTAAGGTATCTTTACTTTTACTCAAGTATAACAATTGGGTACTTTTCCCACCACTGAGTATGTTCTTATCCACATAATTTTGTCTTTTGGCATCTTTTTATGTTTATCCCGCACAGTAGGTGGCAGCAATTCAACTTTTTGGAGATAGTCCGCTGTAAAACCCCAACGAAGAAGATGAAGCTTCCTGGGCGGATGGGATAAATTGTTATTTTGTTGCCACTGTAGGCTACTGTGTTGTCGGTGGAGTGTAATTTACATACTTGTAGCGAGTGTTGTATTCGCTCGATAACCAATTCGATTGTATCAATTCGCGATGGTTCATTCGATGTAGTTGAAATCAGTTGTTTTATAGCCAGTTCGTGTGAATTCAGGATACAGCAGCCAGCCAGCCAGGACTGCTGTTGCGTAATTACTGTACTATGTGAGCTGTGTTTGTCTAAATCTGTCAGGCTACGTTTTATGCCTTTTTATTGACCGTCTATATAGTCTATTTATTTGTTTACTTTTCAACCTAAAGATATCGTTTTATCTGTGTTAATGGGGAACAGTAGAACATACATCAGTATAGGATATGCTACCTTTGGTATGCTGGTTGGATTTTCAGCTTTTTTGGTCTGGAACATAGCATACAAACAACAGTGGACGGCGGCAATGGGCGGATTGTCAGGTACAGTATCAACATAGCATGACGGACATACCAGTGTGTCGTTAACAACATTAGCTTGAGCAACAATAGTGGAATCGGGGGTTTGCCTCCAAAATAAAAGTTTCCCATTGAAACCATATTTCTATCTGGAATCCTTGGGACGTCCCTACCCTAAACCCTAACATAGCCATTTTATATGTAAACTTCAATGGGGTAGGGACGTCCCAAGGATCCCGAATAGGAAGGGGCCTTAGGAAAAGTCCTCTGCAGGAATGAATGAAATTCTGCAGTATTTCAATTAAATGCAGGAATGAATGAAATTCTGCAGTATTTCAATTAAATGTTTCAAGGACAAAATTGCATGTATTTTAAGTATTTTTGTTGTTGTAGTGGAGATAGTAACATTAGTAATCTCTAAAAATTATACTTGAAGGAAAATGTTTTTATATTTATTTTTATGTGTAACACATAATATAATGTAAAAGTATGCGTTAAGGTGTCTCTAATAAAATAAACATTGCAAAAATGAATGTAGGCATTAATAAATGCATTTCTATAGCTTCCAAAATATATTTTACAACAGTGGGGCAGTGCCAAGATGGAGGAACAGTGGCTTCAACACAGTCATCTAGTGTATATATATATATATATATAAGTAATTGATTGAAACTGATACAAACGGATAAGAATAGTGGAATGAGCCACAATTTGACTAGATAATGCTAAACAATGTTGTTATAGAAATTCAACAAAAGACAAAAATTACTAAATTTGAAAAAATACATCTGTTGAAATTGCACTGTGGATATATTAGATTTCAGAATTGCATTGGGGGCATACTTAGTTAGCTGCTCTGTACAGCCTTGGGCTACTTATGGATCATGGGTCCATGAAATGAGGTATCAGCCTACTCTGTAAAACCCACAGATTACGAAAGTTACACAATAAGAGCTACGCCGCTAATATTTGTGTAAACTCTTCAGAATTGTGATCTGTGGGTGTCACTGAGTAGGCTGATACCCCATTTCATGGACCCAAGATAGTTAAGGCTGTACAGTGCATATAAGTATGCCCCCAATGCAATTCTGAAGTCTAATACATCCACTGTACGATTTCAACTGACTTTACTGTTTCGTGTCAAATTAACTAATTATTTTAATTTGTTTAATTTATATAACGACATGCCAACATTGTTTAGCATTATCTAGTCCAATTGTGGCATGATCCCACAGTTTTTATCAGTTTGCATGTTTCAATTGGGGACTTTTAATTTGAAGTCGAGCCGACATCTCCACTGTTGTTGCTAATGTTGTTCACAACACACACATGACAGACTTATAATAATATTTATATGCCATTTAGCAGACGCTTTTATCCAAAGCGACTTACAGTCTTGCATGCATACATTTTTGTGTATGGGTGGTCCCTGGGATTGAACCCACTACCCTGGCATTACAAGCGCCGTGCTTTACCAGCTGAGCTACAGAGGACCACCCAGAGACTTGTAGGCCTAGGCCTAGATACAATTTACATTTACATTTTAGTCATTTAGCAGACGCTCTTATCCATAGCGACTTACAGTTAGTGAGTGCATACATTTTTCATCATTTAATGGGCATTTCACCACAATGTTGAATAAAATTGTCAATGTCCTCCACTAGTATGTCAGTGCATGCAAATCACTCAGAGCCTGTTTGATATTTCTCATGGTTTCTGTGAAATGTTGTTTTTGTGTAATACTTTGTTGTTACTGTAGCAAAAAAAAGGCTTAAAGCTCTAGCACAGGGATGGACAAATAGCACTTTTTTGAAGGCCCTTGGATCAATTTTAACAAAAATATATTTAATTTTTTATTAGGAACTCAGTCGGGGTCTCAACTTACTGTTTCGAGTTAGAATAGTAGAATACACAAGGTGCGATTTCTAAATTTGGTTGTGCATCAGCAGTTTTCTTCTTATGTAAGTCCCATTGATTTTGTTAGTCAGTCTAACTCAGATATAATATTAAAAACTGCAAACATTTCTCTTCAGCGTATGGCAAAATGTGTAGAATTGCAGGAAATTAGCTGTAAAACAGCTCATGTACATCTCCGCCCCATGGCAAAATGTATAGAATAGCAAGCAAACTCTTTAAAACGGCAACATTTTCTCTACACCCCATGGCAAAATGTGTAGAATTGTACGAAATTAACTCTAAAATGTAATTTTTGTAATCTCCGCTGTCGAGGGGGTCACAAATGTTTTGCTCGCAATTTGGGGTGTAGATCGGCCCCTCATGATGAGTTCAGATTTTTTGTGGCCCCCATCCCCATCAAAGTTGCCCATCCCTGGTCTAGCCTAAGACCTTGATGAACTGAGACCATTACTTACAACTTTTGAATTAATGCTTAGAGGTGTGAATTGAATAGGCTGACTGTTTGCATCACATTTAGCATCACAACCTTTAATTAGCGCAAGGACCCCTCACATCTGGTTCACCAATGGCTTTTTCTGTGACGCTCCCTAACTAAGCACACTGTCACTATGTCCTAGTTCAGTCATGATGTTTCACAGTATGCCTGCCTTTCTGGAGAGTATGATCAAGTATTCCACATGTTTCTGTCACCCAACAGGAGTGCTGGCGCTCTGGGCCCTTGTCACCCACATTATGTACCTGCAGGACTACTGGCGCACATGGCTGAAGGGACTCAAGTTCTTCATCTTCGTTGGGGGTCTCTTCTCCATACTGGCTGTGGTGGCCTTCGCTACTTTCCTCACCCTTGCCATCACACAGAAGCAATGTGAGTCTTTCTGTCTCATATTCTCTTATCTGATATATAACTATTGATTACAGATTTATAAACTATATATCAACTAGTAAATACGTATTTTATTTCTTACATTATTTTAATTTTTGGGGGGTAGATCAGCTTTAATATTGCAGATAGATTGTAACTTCCATCAATGTAATTGTCTGCATCACTTCCAATCCCCCATATATAAATAACAGCTTATTAACATTGTAGAGATATTCTGAAAACGTTTGACAAATTGTATATTCTCTCCCGTCCTGCAGCGCCCACTGACCCAACGAGCCTGTACCTGTCCTGTGTCTGGAGCTTCCTCACTCTCAAATGGGCCTTCCTCCTGGCCCTGTACTCCCACAGGTACCGCCAGGAGTTTGCAGACATCAGTATCCTCAGTGACTTCTGATCACCCTCCATTTTACCCGCCATACACTGGGTAGGAGTTTTGCAGAGCAGGGTTTGGGGAACCAGCCAGTTGCAGAAGAGTTGTTCAAAAATAGGTTTCAACGAAAGAGAGCTCGGAGAAGCTGGGATGGCTGCATAAGAGTTCTTTGAACTTTTGGTCGACATAGTTACACACTCCGGACAAGCACTAAATTGTTGTCAACCCCCACTACTATACATACAGTAACAGCTCTTTAAAAAAAAAACTTTATTTAACCAGGCAAGTTAAGAACAAATTCTTATTTACAATGATGGCCTACCCCGGCCAAACCCTCTCCTATCCCGGACGACGCTGGACCAATTGTGCGCCGCCCTATGGGACTCCCAATCACGGCCGATTGTGATACAGCCCGGGATCGAACCCGGGTCTGTAGTGACACCTCCAGCACTGCCTAAGACCGCTGCGCCACTCGGTCCCCAGTGAGTAGCCCTATATTCACTTGGAAAAACTCCTTCTGATGGGGAACTACTGCTTATCTGTAATGGCAGGCAGCAGTGGCTTATGTTTCTAAGCAAGGATTTGCACAAGGCTATTTGTAGAGCGGCTTAGGGATCAAGACTGGGTCATATAGGCTGTGGGGGTTGTCTCTGAGGATTTGGGTCGAAGCTTTCTAAAAAGCCACTGTTTTTTAATAATTGTATTTTAAGTTTCAGGTTGAAATGTATTGATCCAATGTCATGTCTAATGAGGAAGTATCAAATACACCCATGGAAAAAGGTTGTCATTGTGTTACGTGATCTATCTGCTGTTTCTCCTTCCGCCACTAGGGGGAGCAGGCTTATTTGGCCAGTCATTGCTATCTCTGTCTGGGTGATGGCTTGTCATATGTTTTTGAATATTTGTTATTCTCTTTTAGGAAACAACACACATACATGTTTGATGTAATACATAATAATGCACTTTAAATTATGTTATTAATTCCATTGGATTTGCACTTCCAATGCTGCCATCTGTTTTTAAAGAAAAAATGCCATAGAGCGTGAGGATAGATATGACGCAAACTAATACACTGGTGTATGGAACTCTTTTTCTCTGTTTCTATCTTCATATGTTTTCTTCCTTATATTCATTTTGATCAGCACTTTTTTTTGCTTTGTTTTTATCATATTAAATATTGAATGTATTTAAACAGAATTTCAACCTTATACAAGTTGGTCTTGATTTAAAACCTGTTCTCCTTCGCTATTTGTATAGAAATGTCTGCAAATGTGTGAACGGTGTGTTTTTGTATGAGCGAGAGAGAGAGGCTGTTGGTGAGAGGGAGATCAATATTTTAAATAAACAATTGTTTCGATTTGCATGATAAGAGTTTTTGTATTCACAAGATGTATTTTGGTTGTACATTGTCTGTTAATAAATGTTGAACTGTGATTGTATGATATTATTATTTAGACAGATCCTTGATTTAAATAATAATTTCCATAATCATATTGTACTTCCACAATTAACTATTCCAACTAAACATGATGCCTATGACTTTGCCTCTAAATTAAGCTAGGACATGGTTTGCCATGTATGGCTCCTCCCATGGAGAAGGTGTCAGCACAGCGGCAGTATAAAACAAATAATGAACCTTTCTGGGATGTGAACTCAAACCAGTGCCATCAGATGGTTCACTCCGACGGTACGGTACAGTGCAGCATACTTGCTTTGTTTACGATTTGTTGGTCACTTTACTCTGCCTTATGTTTGATTTTGAAATATGCTTAGTATGTTGCAGGTCACCTCATGTCAAATGTAAGACACTTGGTGGTCTATTGTCTTACTGTAGGCTCTCTGATATAACATTTGTATTCTGACTCTGGCACACATGCATGACATAAGATCTTTCTGATCTCAAAATATAAGTTCTTTATCTCTATTCTTTTCACTTGCATTACTGAAAAATCTAATCTTTATGGTCTGTAAAATGTATTTATTCAACCAATGTTTCAGTACAGTATTATTTCAGTATTACCATGGTCTTTGTAGTGTGAGAGGGGCTGTTGTGTGACTGACCACGTGCCTCTAGTTTGTAAGATTGGTTATCTAGCTCTGTTCCGACACAATGGCACTGGACCTGCCTACTTCTCTCAAGGTTAGATTAGGAACCCAGCAGAACAGGAGAGGTTTATACTCAGGAAATAAGGGTGCTTAATTCAACCGTACACATTTCTAACCACCACCTCCTATGTATTATAGTTGCTTGATATTCATAGACCTCCCTTGTATATGGATGCCAACAACTAAGCCACCTGAAACGAGTTTCTGCTGTGTGAGTGTCATTTGAGTAGCCAGGGAAGGGTACCAGTCTGTTTCTTCTAACTATCTTGCCAACTCCTTATGGAATTGTCACACCAAAGTCATGTTTAGCTTGACAATAACAGCCATGGCGTTGGCAAGAGCCCAAACAGATCTGGACCAGACTAACCTTTGACCAATGTTATAATGTAATTTTATCAATGCAATTGAATCTCTCATTCACACCTCAATGCAGCTGCATGGATACTAGCATCAATTCTTGGGCTGTCTAACTATCCTCTGATTGGCTGAAGCCATGCAACAAGAGCGCCCACGCTATGTGATCAACAGGCCAGCCTACTCCCTCCCAGACTTTGATGGGGAGTTTGACAAGAAGAAACGGACCTTCCCCATAGGAGAGAAAGTGAAGAAATGCTTCAGGTACAGTATTTACATTCTGCTAACTATCAAAAGCCCACAAGTGTTTATCTCATTTCATGAGTCAATGAAGTTCATCTGACAAAACTTTAGTACTTTCATTAAGACATTTACATTTTAATCCAGGATGTTCCCCTTGAGAGATCTGGGCTAGTACTATACCAAATAAAGAGGAGACAGCGATGAGGCCATAGGGTGACTGTTCTAACCAGACTTGCATGCTGATGCACATTATTAGGTGCTCTGGGTCTCGACTCAAGTCCTTGCTGTTCAGACACCTGCCTATCCTGAGCTGGCTGCCCAAGTACAAGGTGAAGGAGAACCTGCTGTGTGATGTCATTAGCGGGGTCAGCGCAGGCACCATTCAGGTTCCTCAGGGTTTGTCAGTCTCCTCCCTCTGTTGTTTCATCATTTGAGCTGTTGTCCTGCTAAATATAATCTCAGATGAGAGTTGGAAGCAGAATAGTTTCATAGTGATGTTTTTAACATTACAATTTATTATCAGAGTTAATATTTCCCTTGATTATGGTTGATTTATTCAATTCATGAGTCATGTTCTGTGCAGGCATGGCGTTTGCTCTGCTGGCTAACCTACCGCCTGTCAATGGCCTCTACTCCTCCTTCTTTCCCCTCATCCCCTACTTCTTCATGGGCACTGCTCACCAAATGGTCCCAGGTACTGTACATGTACTGTAAATCTACAAAGATATTTGAAGACTTTAGATGAAAGACTTTAGATCCTTAAACTGTGATGTGATTGAGTGATCTCTATGTCCAGGTACTTTTGCCGTGCTCAGTATCATGGTGGGAATGGTGTGTCTGAGTCTGGCCCCTGAGTCTGACTTCAGCCACTTCAATGCCACCCTCAATGCTACAGTAGTGGATGAGGACAGGATGAATGAGGTTCGCATGGGCATCTCTGGAACGCTGGCCTGCCTTACTGCCATCATCCAGGTACGGCCTGAAGGCCACGTAGAGGCTTAGTTCATCATTGTACAGTGTTAATACAATATGTTACCTTAGTGTGGTATCGTGAAAATAATACTGTCTTAATAAATGTAAATGACCTGGTACACAAATTCTATCTGAGCAGATGGGCCTGGGCCTAATGCAGTTTGGTTTCGTGGCCATCTACCTGTCGGAGTCGTTCGTCAGGGGCTTCATGACGGCTGCAGGACTACAGATCCTCATCTCTGTACTGAAGTACATCTTTGGTATTAAAGTACCTCCCTACAGTGGACCACTTGCCACCATATATGTAAGTCTCTTATCTGCATGCAGAACTACATTACTACTTACACTAACCATGATCCCCCTCTCTAAAGTTTCTAAAGGTTGGCAAAATTATGTCCCTTTTTGTCCCAGACTCTTAAAGATATTTTTTATGGCCTGCCTGACACCAACATAGCCTCGCTGGTCTTTGCTCTGGTCAGTAGTGTGGTTCTCATAACAGTGAAGGAGCTGAGTGCACGCTACCGCCACAAGCTGCCTTTCCCCATCCCCATGGAGATCATTGTTGTGAGTAATGGAGGAGACTAGTCTGTTCCTCTTATGCTATGCTATGCTTTGCTATGCTATGGAGTTGTAAGACTAATATAAATGATTAAACCAGAACTTCCCTTTGCACAGGTGGTGGTGGCCACAGCTATATCAGGTCCCCTGGACCTGCCTGAGAAGTATCACATGAACATAGTGGGGGAAATTCCCCTAGGGTAAGGGACACAGAACATTACCAGAAAGGTTTACTGTTATGGTTTGCTATTATGGCTGTTTTACAGTCTATCCTTACACAGTAGGTTCTGTGATCCCAACCTCTTCTTTTAGATTTCCTGCTCCGATCCTCCCAACAGTGATTCAGTGGGATGACATGCTGAGCACAGCCTTCTCCCTGGCTATCGTGGGCTATGTGATCAACCTGGCTATGGGCAGGACACTGGCAGCAAAGCATGGCTACGATGTGGATCCCAATCAGGTACGAATAGGGGACAAGCATGAGGGGAAAGGAAGAAAATCTACATTATTGTCTTTTTTTTCTTTTCTTTTTTTACATATGAGATGGAAACCCCATGTTGTTCCATTTTTTATGTAATGCCATCAAATCCCTATGTCTAAGCTTTCTGATATAGTCTCTATTACTCATCATAGTGTACTATAAACACTGATAGGAGTGTGTGTTTCTGTGCAGGAGATGTTGGCTCTGGGCTGCAGTAATTTCCTGGGATCTTTCTTCAAGATCCATGTGATCTGCTGTGCTCTGTCTGTCACCCTGGCAGTAGACAATGCTGGGGGAAAATCACAGGTCAGACACAGGGAGCGTTGAAGCAGGGCCATGTAGAAACTTTGCACGGCACAAGACAACACAGTATTCATTGAACATACCTCTTACTTTTATGCTTAACAATTCACTTAATAATCATTCACTTGTTAATTTACTTTCTGGTTGATTGACTGACTAACATAATGTACCAAGTTTCATCAGAGCTCTGTTCAGTACACAACAGTTAGTATGTAATATTGTCATCTTGTCTCAATAAACAATCTCTCCTCTTCTTTCCCCTTCACAGTTTGCCAGTCTGTGTGTGATGCTGGTGGTCATGGTCACCATGTTGGCCTTGGGGGCTTTCCTCAAACCACTACCAAAGGTGAGGACCTTAATTTCAATGCTTTCAAAAAAGATAAAAACAGTGACGTACAGCAGGTGTTCTCAACCTTTTCCATTCCGGGGCCCACTGAAGCGCTTTCAAATCAGGGACCCCCTGAAAGCTCTCTGAGGCCCCCCCCAGTAGTCCTAGACCCCCTGGTTGAGAATCACTGACGTACAGTAACACTGAAGGTTGAAAATCAAAAGACGTCTTTGTTTCATCTTTTATCATACATGTTCATGATCTACAAATAACATGTTGAAGGTATTGAGTGTTAATCACCATTTATTCCTGTAGTCTGTGTTGGGAGCCCTGATAGCTGTCAACCTGAAGAACACCCTGCTGCAACTCTCTGACCCATATTACCTCTGGAAGAAGAGCAAACTGGACTGTGTGAGTCAAATGACCCACAGATTAAGTGTCAGCACTGATGACGATACTCAAATACTGTCAAATATACTGCTCTAATTACCCTGTATCTTGTCCAGTGTGTGTGGGTTGTGTCATTTTTAGCCACGTTCTTCCTGAGTTTGCCTTATGGAGTTGCTATTGGAGTTAGCTTCTCCATCCTCGTGGTTATTTTCCAGACCCAGTTGTAAGTAAAACAACACTGATTGCGTAGTAAAAGTCACAGACTGGCATATTTGCTATAGTCATCTGTTTTTGAATTGTTAAAAATATATATTATACATGTTATATTTTGTTCTTCACAGTCGAAATGGTTCAGAGATGGCTCAGATCATGGACACAGATCTCTACAAAAATCCCAAGGTCTACAGCAAGGTAGTAAAACATCGTATCCACCATTTACTTTGTTTGTCTTCTTTCATAGCAAGGTTTTATGAATGTGAATCTATCTAATGGAATGCATACATTTTTCTATTTCTATAGGTGAAATCAGTAGAGGGGGTGAAAATAGTGAACTACTGCTCCCCTCTCTATTTTGCAAATGCAGAGATATTCAGACGGAAAGTCATCAAAAAGGTACTTTAATGACTATAGGATGGCCATATCCCTCTCTCAGCCATGCAAAGTCAATTATGTTTAGAATCATTTCCCATCTGGTGTGTTTGTGTGTAGACTGGATTGGACCCAGGTAAACTTCTCCTGGCCAGGAAGAAGTTTCTGAAGAAGCAGCAGAAGGAGTTAGAAGGGCAAAACAAGAAGACCAAGAAGAAGAAGCCCTGCTCTCTGGTAACCATGAAGTCTGAGGTCAGAGGTCAAGTGGCGTCAGGTCAAAGGGCATTCATGCATTAAAATGGCCAAAGTCAGTTTAAACTAGCTACCTTAAATTGACTATTTTGTGGTTATGTCCTCCCCCATGTCTAGACCATATCACAGCTAGAGCTTCAGAATGACTTTGGCATTTGCGACGGCAATCCTTACCCGCCACCATCACCCACCAGCTATGTCAACTTCCACTGTAGTGACATTGAGCTGGGCGAGCAGCCTCCTGACCCAGAACAGCCCAGTTCCTCCCCTGTCACCCTGGACTCTCAACCCAGGCCCTTCCACACCCTCATCCTGGACCTGGCAGGGGTCTGCTTCATAGACCTCATGGGAATCAAAGTACTCACCAAGGTCAGACAGCTAGCCATTTGGTTTTTCTTTGTTTTTCTTTTATTTGGATCCCCATTAGCTGAAGCCTTGGCCATTTGTTTACAATTATGCTAGCTGCAGTATATGAATAGTGAGATGATGAGTGATACTACTGTAAGTCTGAAAGTGCAGGATGCATTTGAACTTTTACAGTGATATGCACTGCAGCTCTCATAGAGTTTGTTGAGGCTTGATGTGTGCTGTTATGTGTTTGTCATTCACAGATGAACTCAAGCTATGAGTTGCTGGGGATCAAGCTTTACTTGGCCAATGTTCAAGGTAAGATCTAGTTTTCATGACGTAGCTACCTATCGAACAGCCAGGTGACTTTCAATAGTAGTCATGGGAACAGAATCTTACTTGCAGGAGCAAAAAGCTGAGTTACTGTCTGCAAACTAAGGACACATAGAAGATTAAATAGAATATAGTTAATGGTTAAAATTCCATCTCAGCATGACCATAATAGGATCTAGAATATTCCATTTCCTTCTCCTTTTCGCTTTTTCCTATTGAGATAAAGAGGTGATTCATCAAAGGGAATAGTGCAGGTTGGCAATCAATTTACCATTCATTTACAAAGTGGCCTCTGTTCTTCTGCTGAATCATATATGCAATGCCTTGGGTTTCTTGATCCAAAAGTTGTTTAAGGTCATTTGAGTTCCATCACGTTGGATGGAAAATTCAGTCCCTTACCACAAAAGCCCATGTCTGTCCCTAAATGTCTTTCACAGAAAAACCCTAGTATCATAGAGGGCATGCAAAATCCCTGAACTCCCTAGTTTCGCTCCTTGTATTACTTTGTTGATTTCTGGTGTGTGTTTACAGCACAGGTGTACGAGGAGCTGGAGGAGGGAGGGGTGTTTGAGGAGGGCAGTATTGCCCAAGGTCACCTCTTCCTCTCTGTCCATGACGCCATCCTCTGTGCCCAACAGAGGTCGAGAAACAATGGAGGCTCTGAAAAGGCAGGTCCCACCTACTCCTACACCTTATCATTATGACCATGAATCACTTCACAGATCCTCATTGAGTAATGACAAAGTAAATCAAGAGGCAGGGGATTCTTCTATGTAAATCATCTACACCCAGTACACATGAACTATGTCTTGTCTGCGATTTGGGCAAAGACAAAGATGGAACACTTCCTTCTGAGTTATCCAATCAATGGGAAAAAATCTAGCTCAAACACTTCACAGAACCTCTGTAGCTCAGCTGGTAGAGCACGGCGCTTGTAACGCCAAGGTAGTGGGTTCGATCCCCGGGACCACCCATACACAAAAAATGTATGCACGTATGACTGTAAGTCGCTTTGGATAAAAGCGTCTGCTAAATGGCATATTATTATTATATTATTATAACAAAAATAAGGAAGAGATAGGTAGATACTGTTCTGAAGTCTGATGGGGAGAAGGGGAAATTTGGAGCAGTGTGATAAGTTAGGGTGGGAATTTTCTTAGCTGTGTTCCTGGTACTCACACTGCACATTCACTTGCTTCCTTTCTTTTCACCCTCCACCACCTTATCTGGGGCAGTTAGGGTAAACAGGCTAATCACACAACACAAGTCCAGGGAAACTTGGCACCACTACCTATAATATTAACTTTTCAACTTCCCTTTGAAACCTATTGTCGCCAGAGGTCATGAGAAAGACAAGTTGTCTGTCTGTTTCTCCTTTATTTTCACTCCCATTACCTCTATGGCCTCCTGGAACCAGAATGACCATGGTAATCACTTGTTCAGATGATGTTACAAACCAGAAGTTGAGTTCAAAAGAGCAATACAATTATAAAATGAATGTGTAGATGATAAACGTATGTGGGTGTAGTCCTGAGTTAGCTAGGTGTTAAGGAGAGGCTCCCTGACTGAAGTGTGTCTCTCTGTGGGGTTGCAGACAGAGAAAGAGAGGCAGGAGCTGGTCCTCAATATTCAGGAGGATGAGGAGAGGGATCTGGAGCAGGTACACTGACTAAATAAACAATTTATCATTGTTGTAGATAATCTATCTTGATGAAGCAACTTGTAAAACAGATGGTTCCCGTTTACTAATCGTTAGGTTACCTACAGTTGAAGTCGGAAGTTTACATACACTTAGGTTGGAGTCATTAAAACTTGTTTTTCAACCACTCCACAAATGTCTTGTTAACAAACTATAGTTTTGGCAAGTCGGTTAGGACATCTACTTTGTGCATGACACAAGTAATTTTTCCAACAATTGTTTACAGACAGATTATTTCACTTATAATTCACTGTATCACAATTCCAGTGGGTCAGAAGTTTACATACACTAAGTTGACTGTGCTTTTTAAACAGCTTGGAAAATTCCAGAAAATGATGTCATTGCTTTAGAAGCTTCTGTGGATGTATTTCAAGGCCTACCTTCAAACTCAGTGCCAAAAGTGCAAATCAATCCCAGAACAACAGCAAAGGACCTTGTGAAGATGCTGGAGGAAACAGGTACAAAAGTATCTATATCCACAGTAAATCGAGTCCTATATCGACATAACCTGAAAGGCCGCTCAGCAAGGAAGAAGCCACTACTCCAAAACCGCCTTAAAAAAGACAGACTACGGTTTGCAACTGCACATGGGAACAAAGATCGTACTTTTTGGAAAAGTGTCCTCTGGTCTGATGAAACAAAAATAGAACTGTTTGGCCGTAATGACCATCGTTATATCTGGAGGAAAAAGGGGATTGCTTGCAAGCCGATGAACACCATCCCAACCGTGAAGCACGGGGGTGGCAGCATCATGCTGTGGGGGTGCTTTGCTGCAGGAGGGACTGGTGGACTTCACAAAATAGATGGCATCATGAGGAAGGAAAAGTATGTGGATATATTGAAGCAACATCTTAAGACATCAGTCAGGAAGTTAAAGCTTGGTCGCAAATGGGTCTTCCAAATGGACAATGACCCCAAGCATCCTTCCAAAGTTGTGGCAAAATGGCTTAAGGACAACAAAGTCAAGGTATTGGAGTGGCCATCACAAAGCCCTGACCTCAATCCTATAGAAAATGTGTGAGCAGAACTGAAAAAGCGTGTGCGAGCAAGGAGCCCTTCAAACCTGACTCAGTTACACCAGCTCTGTCAGGAGGAATGGGCCAAAATTCACCCAACTTATTGTGGGAAGCTTGTGGAAGGCTACCCGAAACATTTGACCCAAGTTAAACAATTTAAAGGCAATGCTACCAAATACTAATTGAGTGTATGTAAACTTCTGACCCACTGGGAATGTGATGAAAGCCTCCCGAGTGGCGCAGTGGTCTAAGGCTGTGCCACTAGAGATCCTGGTTCGAATCCAGGCTCTGTCGTAGCCGGCCGCGACCGGGAGACCCATGGGGCGGCGCACAATTGGCCCAGCGTCGTCCAGGGTAGGGGAGGGAATGGCCGGCAGGGTTGTCGCTCAGTTGGTAGAGCATGGCGTTTGCAACGCCAGGGTTGTGGGTTTGATTCCCATGGGGGCCAGTATAAAAAAATCAAATAATGTATGCACTCACTAACTGTAAGTCGCTCTGGATAAGAGCGTCTGCTAAATGACTTAAATGTAAATGTAAAATGAAAGAACTAAAAAGCTTAAATAAATCATTCTCTCTACTATTATTCTGACATTTCACATTCTTAAAATAAAGTGGTGATCCAAACTGACCTAAGACAGGGAATTTATACAAGGATTAAATGTCAGGGATTATGAAAAACTGAGTTTAAATATATTTGGCTATGGTGTATGTAAACTTCTGACTTCAACTGTATCAACCCACAGTAATTGTTAATCATCCTTTTCTCTCCACAGGAACTGTTTTGAACATGGGATTTTTACTACTGAATGTATGAAGAATGTATTAAATAAATGAAGATCGTGGAAAATGTAATATGTCAGCGGTTACTGAAATTCATTTAGGTTGATAATAAACTCTTCAAATAAAAAGTGTTGTTGCCTAAACAGTCAATTTCTGTATCTCAATTATTGTGTATTGTACAAATAGTTCTTAGATGATCTCTAAATCATGATAATAAACATGTGATAGGCTATACTGTAAAATATCTGTAGTGACTGAACAACTGGTCTCACTATTCAGCTTTCAGTCCAACCTTTTTATGCGAGTAAAGTGCATGTCAGATAAAAACATGTCATGACAGGCCCAATGGAAACAGAACATATCGACAAAATAAAATACCCTAGACAAGTTGGCATATTTTTGTGTCGATAAAATGAATTATGCTAGAAATGTCGGTGGAAACGCTTTTATGCGCAAATATTTATATAACAACCATCATATGAAAGTAAACTTGGAGTCACACGATGACATGTTGTGTGGTCCTCCCACTATGACTTGTCGGGAAAGCATGCAGTTTATTAGGCTACAGATGAAATACATTATGATGAACTTCACTGGGTGGGGAAAGTGCAATGTGATGAGCTTGATGCTCCTTTCCAATAAATATTGAGGGTCTTATTCTGGTGACATAATAATCTTGCTCTTTCGCCAATAATAATCTCATCATGTAAATCCTACCCAATATTCTCGTCTCCCTAAGGAAACGAAATACATACTTAAATACCTAAATACTACATCCCTTGAAGATTTCCACAGCAGTTCACTTAATCCTGGCTCTTCAACCCTATTACTCCTCAAATTATTAACAATCCCTTTCCCTCCCATATTTCTGGCACTGAAATAGAACATGTTCAACTGTCTCCATCTCCTCCAGACAATGATCACACCTAACCGTTGCACCTTTCATGACACTAGCATTTTATCCAATCAAATTCGTTTAACGTGTAATCCTTTCTTAATTTTTTTAGTTCTCTAAATATACAGGCGTATTTGTATACTATTGGGAAAGGTGATTATGATGGCCAAATTGGCCATGTCCTCACCTCAATAGCTAGGTTTCCATCCAATTGGCGACAGATAAAAGTATTTGCGTGATGACATAGTGCACATAAAAATACATTTTGCAGTTAAATTCCCATGTAGGCTACCGAATACAAAATAAAATAGGTTTCCATCGCATTTTCAATTCTACTGATGGTTTTCTCACAAAACATGTTGCGTTATATAGCGAGTGTACCCACTCTGGTAATGGCACGTGCGCTTTAGCCAGTAGGGCGCCGATTGCGGGCTGTGAGAGCGCATTTATAGCCCACAGACCTTAACCGTTTCTGGTCCACACTCCAGTCCAGTTGGTGGCGGTAATGCGCCTTAAAGTTGGTTGCCAACCGCCATATAAAATCCACAGAAGAAGGTGCGACGTTTTGAAGAAGTCGTCGGTCAATAGGCCCATGTTGTGGTTATTAGGACTATCACAGCCTATTTTTTTTTTTCTTGAGGTGAATATGTAGTAATGATTTTCCTAATTTGAAGTGAGACCTTCACCGGTGTTATCCATACAAGGGAGGACAGTTGTGTAAAGTCGCGCGCAAATAAACAGCAATACTGTCGGTATCTAGGCTAATTAGGTCACCTGTGGAATGTCCGTTTTTCTCTAGATTTGAACAAACTACTACAATATAGAGTGCTCAACATGAACTTAATATATATATATATATATATACATATATATATATATATTTTATCTAACAAATTCCGTTATAATAAAAAATATTTTTGCAACATGTTTATATCAAGTTTTCTAAATTGTATGATCATAACGGATGGTTGTCAACATGGAATAATATCTCCCACTAGTGGAATATGATGTAACACAACACTGAAAGAGAATCAAATGTTTAGAACTTATTTTTTTTTATTGAATTAATAATATTCAATTACTAAACGTGTTGCTAAAGCATACAATGTATAATCAAATGACACCCATCTTATTGTACAGTTGTGGTGTTTTCCTGCTCGGTTTTAGAAGCTGTAAAATATAAATCAGTGTAACAAAAACAGAATGTGGTCTTTCTTGGCACAGCTTTTCAAAACAACCTGAGCGATCATCTTCCTAGATCCACCCTACTTTCTTGCCCTGTCAGACATACGTTTCCCCCCTGGACGTCGTCGGCCCAACATGAATGTGGCAGCAGGTAAGGAACATTGTAGGCCTACTATTCAAATATAATCTCCTTGGTATAAATGGTAGCCTTGCCTTCACATTAGATATTGTACTGTAGAGAGGATAGTAGTTGCACATTGCTGAAATATTGCTCTCTTTCATTTAGTTTTTGTTTGGTTCGGCCTGGTGGTCACTAAAGCCATTTGTACTCGGGAAGAATACCGACTGGTGTGCTATGTGAACAGCAGGACCCAGCACCATCCTGACGTGCCTGCTTTCAGCCTGGACATGGCTGACCCGTTCCTCTGCACCCATATCATCATGGCCTACATGAACCTGGACCAGGACTATCACATCACACCCTTCACACAGGAGGACAGGACCCTCTGCAGCTCCATCAACATGCTCAAAGAGAGGTGTGTCAGGATCAGTGTTTCTACCACAACCATCAGGTTGTATAATTCCATCTCTTCTCTGCCCTCCACCAGGAACCCAGATCTGAAAACTCTGCTTTCTGTTGGGGGATGGAACTTTACTGACACCAGGTCAGTACCCCACTCGCACTTACAGTAATAATTAGGTGCTTTTGGAATTGAAAGGTTTTCACCCAAGCAGTAACGTCCAACTATCCCTCCACCATAGGCTCCTAAAGATGTCCTCTGACAACACCAGGAGGAAGACGTTTGTCCAGTCTGCTCTGAAACACCTGAGGCAGGAGGGCTTTGATGGACTGGATGTGGTGTGGCAACCTCCCTCTGCTTCTAATGGAGCACAGAGGGGAAAACATCTATTTACTCATCTGCTCAAGGTAAGACCTACGATGACATCTTCATGTTTGCATTTTAATTTGATGTTGTCAAAGTGAGAAGTGTGTGCGTGCGTAGGAGCTGCGTGGAGGAATTCAGGAGGAGGCTCGTGTCTCAGGGATTGAGACCCTGCTCCTCACCACAGCAGTGTCGGGCCTGGTGGACTATGCCAGAGAGGCCTACGATGCACAGTCCTTTCCCCAGTGAGTCCACACACAGCACCCTGTGGTATGGGACTATGGTGGAGAGAAACTCACCTCTCACAGTTTTAGATTGATGTCTGATACAGTCAAAGGGACATTACAAACGGCATGATCTTGTAACATTTTCGTTCATTGAAGTACTTGTTGATAGACCATACCACATATTATTTTACTGGTATTCCATGTAATGAAAAATGGTCCTAAGAAAGTAATCCTGACTTTTGTCCCTGTAGGTATGTTGACTTCATCTCCTTGTTGACCGCTGACCTCCATGGGCCACTGGAGGGAATGTCAGGTCACATCAGTCCATTGTTCAGCCTGAAGCATCCAGCTATGGACACATCTCAGAGAGAAGTACACTCGCTACTTCTACTATTCAGTACAAATAAAGGACTTAATTGTATTCCTGATAGGCAGAGCTGGTTGAAATTAAGTGGACATCAAGTTTGTGTCTGCTGGTTTTACTACTCATGATTTCCAAAGAACATGTTATGTTTGTTAGTCCCTTCTATTTAACCTTTATGCAGTACTGTTTTCCCAGAACCAAGTGCAGTACTGGCTCTCTCAGGGAGTGGTTTCCCAGAAGCTGACTCTGGGGTTCCCTGCTTACTCACCTGTAACCCAGATCCTGGGGAACGAGATAAATTATGACAAGGAAGATACAGAGCTACAAGAGGATGCAGCGGAATATACTGAGACTGATACCGCTGTACGTGTTATGGCTTACTATGAGGTAAATAGCATACCTGGTGCAATAGGCTTGTCATTGATTAAATGTTATGGTTTGTTCCAACTTTGCTGACATTTCTGCCAGGTTCTGTTTCTATTGCCCACTCTATAGGTGTGTCAGTTCCTCAGAATTGGGGCGGTGGTGAAGTTTGATAAGAGGGAGAAGCTGATCCAGGCACATGAATACGATCACTGGCTTAACTTTGAATATATACATATCCTGAGGGAGAAGGTAAATGTTTAGGTCAATACAGCATCTGTGCAACATATGAAGAAAAAAAAATGTAAGTCGCTCTGGATAAGAGCGTCTGCTAAATGACATGTAAATATAAATAAAATGTAAATATATCATCTTTATATGTCAAGCAAGCCGATACAGTTCTATTACATTGTTACTTTATTTGACAGGGACAATGCACATTAATCAACACTTTTGTTATTATGCCAGGTTTAGCCAGCTGACTAATTTTGATCCAATAACTATCATAGCTATGTGTAAAACTCCTTCCTTCCCCTGCTCCTCTGCAGATGAGAGCGCTGCAGCGTCAGGAGCTGGGTGGAGCCATGGTGTGGTCTCTGGATCTTGACGACTTCACAGGGACGCTGTGTGGCAAAGGTAGCTTCCCGTTCACCAGGCTGCTCAAAGCATCTCTTCTCAGGGATAAGGGGCCACGACATCATAAACGACACCACCGCTCACGCCACCATTATCACCATCGCCATCCACATCGTCATGGGGGTTTCCTTTCCCATGACAGCCATCACCCAGGTTACCATGTCCATTGTCACCGTCACCTTGACCGCCACAACACTTAATCACACAGTGGAGTGTGACTGTAACCTAACTCACTACACACTGGCAAGACTCATACATCCCATCCCTGCATGAAGATATTAGATTATTATCATTATTTTTTATATGGTAGATTGGGTTGGACTGTTTTTTGGCTCTGTTTAGTGATTTCAAGCATGGTATGGCAGAGATGTGGCTTTAGATTTAGCTTCATAACTTGTACTCTGGCCTCTGGTGGAATACTATGCATTAATAGTTTGTTTTTATGACCAATTTTATTGCTTTACAAATAAAATATTGAAAAAATGAATGACTCCATTTCCATGGCTGACTATAAAGTTTCGATATGCCATTAAATGACAGATAGTTTTCAGATTGTTTGCAGTTGACTCTTCACTGTAGCCTCCCCATAGTTGAGAAAAAGTGTAATATCTTCCTTAGCAGTACTGTACTCCGATGCCAGGGGGCAGTATACTACAGTGTAAGGCGAACACAAATCAGACCGTATGGGCCGGGGAACTCACAAAGGAGATTTAGCCTCCAAAAAGTGTCTAGTGAAGTTGCTGACTAAGCCCATCTGCTGCATGGTGAGACAGTGGTCTTTCTGTAATTAACACCCAGTCTGAGTGGCCATTGAAGGACGCAGCTGTGGAGAGGAGAGAGCACTCCGCTCTGCCTTGTCCCCATGGAGACCTAGCTGACTCTATAGAAGGGCAATGCAGGCTGGAGAGCAAGGGGAGGAACTTGGCATCAGCAGTTTCACATGGCTTTTGTTTCCCTGGACTCATCTGTTTAATAGTGCAATAATACATTTAGAAAGTATTCAGACCCGTTCCCCTTTTCCACACTTTGTTACATTACAGCCTTATTCTATTTTTTTTTTTTTTTAATGTGTTCTCATCAATCTACACACAATACCCTATAATGACAAAGCGAAAACTGGTTTTTAGACATATTTGCAAATTTATAAAAAAAAAAAAAACGGATACCTTATTTATATAAGTATTCAGACCCTTTGCTATGAGACTCGAAATTGAGCTCACGTGCATCCTGTTTACATTGATCATCCTTGAGATGTTTCTACAACTTGATTGGAGCTCACCTGTGGTAAATTCAATTGATTGGACATGATTTGGAAAGGCACACACCTGTCTATATAAGGTCCCACAGTTGACATTGCAAGTCAGAGCAAAAACCAAGCCATGAGGTTGAAGGAATTGTCCGTAGAACTCCGAGAAAAGATTGTGTCGAGGCACAGATCTGGGGAAGGGTACCAAAACATTTCTGCAGCATTGAATGTCCCCAAGAACACAGTGGCCTCCATCATTAATAAATGGAAGAAGTTTGGAACCGCCAAGACGCTTCCTAGAGCTGGTCGCCCGGCCAACCTGAGTAAACGGGGAGAAGGGTCTTGGTCAGGGAGGTGACCAAGAACCCCATGGTCACTCTTGACAGCGCTCCAGGAGTGGCTTCAGGACAAGTCTCTGAATGTCCTTGAGTGGCCCAGCCAGGGTCCGGACTTGAACCCGATCGAACATCTCTGGAGAGACCTGAAAATAGCTGTGCAGCGACGCTCCCCATCCAACCTGACCGAGCTTGAGAGGATCTGCAGAGAAGAATGGGAGAAACTCCCAACATACAGGTGTGCCAAACTTGCAGCGTCATGCCCAAGTCAAGGCTGTCATCGCTGCCAAAGGTGCTTCAGTCAAATACTGAGGAAAGGGTTTGAATACTTATGTAAATGTGATATTTCCGTTTTTTTTAAAATACATTTGCTAAAACCTGTTTTTGCTTTGTCATTATGGGGTATTGTGTGTAGATTGATGACAAAAAAAACAAATGTTTTAATCCATTTTAGAATAAGGCTGTAACGTAACAAAATGTGGAAAAAGTCAAGGGGTCTGAATACTTCCCGAATGCACTGTATATCCCTAAATGTGTAGGCTTGCTCTGGAGTATAAATCAACATAACTGGATAATTTGCTGATGTCATTACTGAATATAAGGAGAGGAGAACACAAACGCATTGCTTTTTGTGTATGCTCTTGTAAACTGGGAGAAAATACCCCTTGGCTTGTGTAATGCACTGTTGAGAGAAATGTTCTAAGTTTGATAGTAGTTTTAAGCCATTTTGCTTGCTGCTATGGCCAAAAACAGTCTTATGTGAAATCAGTAAGTAATATATGATTACATTATGTATTCATATATTAGTATAGATGCATCCCCACTCATATTAAGTGCATGTCCAAGGGGACAACTGTGCCACCAACCCACTTTAGGGCCAGACCTCCAGTGGCCTAGCACTTGGGCTGGATGTGGAGCGACATGATTGAGTTTAAATTATGGTCTAAATTATGCAGAGCTGGATGATGCCGGAGGGCATCCTGTGTTTGTGTGTGTGTGTGTGTGCATGCTGTGGGATACACATAATTCCCCAATCACATTATCCCAGCTAGTCTACTCTGACCTCCCTCTGATTCATTGTCACAATATGCATCCAACTAGATGTCACAGCCAATGACATTTTAAACTAATTTAATTCCATTTGACTTATTGTGCCACGATCTTTACAATTTTATTTTAAAATCTGTAGAATGTAGTTTTAATTTAGATTTAAGATGTATGAAGTGGTAAGCCTGCGGTATACCTTAATTTCTGTAACCACTGTATGACACTGGTATACTTTTAGAGTGACGAAAAGATGCAAATATTTAGTGCGGGTCAACTGAATCCTTGCATCATGTTGGTAGCAGGTGCACTAATCCTGCTGTCCCAGTGGCAGTCAGTGGCTGTTGGTATGCCAGTGATGCATGAATATATTTTTGAAGCTATTAGGAAATAATCCTAAAATATTCTGTTTTACACCTGGTCCTGCAGCCTCCCTCCCTCCTCTCTGAAGCAAATTGGCACCGTAGGTAATTACAGAGCTCCTACGGCCATCAGCTTTAATCAGGAGCTGTGGGAGAGCCACTCCAAGACACTCCACTTTTTAATGGCTTTCTCTCTATCACACTGCCTTTTCCCTTTGTAACCCCTCTGTGGTAATACCTGACAGGCCTGTACCCAGCAGGCATCACTGGTAGGCTACAGTACATGTGAGAGCTGGTGGGATGTCCTGAGAATAGCAGGTGGATGCTTTGTGGTTAGAGAGCTCTTATTGTGAATCACAACCTCACCCGAATCCTCGTCGGGTGAGGTTGTGTCTCTCTCTGGCGGGAGGTAAGCTTGGCTTATATGGTTTATATACATAGTTTAAGCTTTGTCGAGTAAAGCTTAAATTATGTATTTAGATTGTAGGTAGTTATCGTGGGTTGTTGTATGTAATTATTGTAGGTATTGTATTCGGCTGAGCCCGGTGAAGCACGAAGCTAGCTAACCCACTACCTGGACTAGCTAGCGGGTAGCTACTGGTAACTATTAGCAACTGTGGATAGTTGTTTCACGCCTGAGAGTACCTGTAATTACGCCAGCTAGCTGCATACAATAACTACATAAAATAATGCCTACCATTCAGCTGTTTTTCTAACCTCATTGTCTGAAGCGTTAACGTTAGGTAGTAAGTAGCTACTGTGCTCGAAATGTAGCTAGCTTGTTGCTACCTGGATAGCTACTAAACAATAGCTGGAACGACCTAGCGAACAGACGTGAACTGGCTGAGTCAATTCAGTGGCTAGCTTTGCACTTGGCTAGCTAACAGTAGCTGCTAGGGGTAAGTTATAACCTACATTTGTGTTTTGTTTTTACATACTGGTAGCCAGAGTCGTTCAAGGGAATTTGGGACATGGGTGACTAGTTAACGTTAGCTTGGCTCTCTCTGTGTGTTTGTGCTGTGGGAGGATGGGTTTCTTCGTTGGCAGAAAGCAATGGCTAGCTAGTATGCTAACTATTCTAGCAAACTAACTGGCTGAATAAGTTGACGACGGACTCGCTCAAGCTGTCGGGACTATCCAACAACATTAGACACGGACACGAATGATCTGCTTGGCGTGTTGACACACTGGTGGTTTGTTGTGGCCGAGTATTGGTGCTAAACCGTGTTGTTGGAGTCCGGCATGCTAGTTGGCTGTGGCGTCATATGACTAGGTGCCCTGGACGGTTTTCACGAAAGAATACTGTACCAAGTTAGCTAGCTGAATAAACGATGTTAGTCTATTCCTAGAAAACATTGAGCCGCTGTAGTTTACAACAATTATAGTTTCTGAGGTGGAAGTTGGGAGAGTTATATTTGGGTGTTTCAGTGAAACGTAAGTGAGGGAGGCCCCGCTCTCTCGCTTTCCCAGATGTTTAGTTCATTTCATTCCGATCTCCTTTGCATTATTGTAGCCATTTTCTGTAGCCTGTCAACTATGCCTCTGTCTATCCCTGTTCTCTCCTCTCCGCACAGGCTATACAAACGCCTCACACCGCGTGGCTGCTGCCTCTCTAACCTGGTGGTCCCTGTACACACGACCCACGTGGAGTTCCAGGTCTCCGGCAGCCTCTGGAACTGCCGTTCTGCGGCCAACAAGGCAGAGTTCATCTCAGCCTATGCTGCCCTCCAGTCCCTCGACTTCTTGGCGCTGACGGAAACATGGATTACCACTGAAAACACTGCTACTCCTACTGCTCTCTCCTCGTCTGACCATGTGTTCTCGCATACCCCGAGAGCATCTGGTCAGCGGGGTGGTGGCACAGGAATCCTCATCTCTCCCAAGTGGACATTCTCTCTTTTTCCCCTGACCCATCTGTCTATCTCCTCATTTGAATTCCATGCTGTCACAGTCACTAGCCCATTGAAGCTTAACATCCTTGTCATTTATCGCCCTCCAGGTTCCCTTGGAGAGTTCATCAATGAGCTTGACGCCTTGATAAGTTCCTTTCCTGAGGATGGCTCACCCCTCACAGTTCTCGGTGACTTCAACCTCCCTACGTCTACCTTTGACTCATTTCTCTCTGCCTCCTTCTTTCCGCTCCTCTCCTCTTTTGACCTCACCCTCTCACCGTCCCCTCCTACTCACAAGGCAGGCAATACGCTTGACCTCATCTTTACTAGATGCTGTTCTTCTACTAATCTCACTGCAACTCCCCTCCATGTCTCCGACCACTACTTTGTATCCTTTTCTCTCTCGCTCTCCTCCAACACTACTCACTCTGCCCTTACTCAGATGGTAATGCGCCGTCGCAACCTTCGCTCTCTCTCTCCCGATACTCTCTCCTCTTCCATCCTATCATCTCTTCCCTCTGCTCAATCCTTCTCCCTCCAATCTCCTGATTCTGCCTCCTCAACCCTCCTCTCCTCCCTTTCTGCATCCTTTGACTCTCTATGTCCCCTATCCTCCCGGCCGGCTCGGTCCTCCACTCCTGCTCTGTGGTTTGACGACTCATTGCGAGCTCACAGAACAGGGCTCCGGGCAGCCGAGCGGAAATGGAGGAAAACTAGACTCCCTGCGGACCTGGCATCTTTTCACTCCCTCCTCTCTACATTTTCTTCATCTGTTTCTGCTGCTAAAGCCACTTTTTACCACTCTAAATTCCAAGCATCTGCCTCTAACCCTAGGAAGCTCTTTGCCACCTTCTCCTCCCTGCTGAATCCCCCCCCCCCTCCCCCCCCCTCTCTGTGGATGACTTCGTCAACCATTTTGAAAAGAAGGTTGACGACATCCGATCCTCGTTTGTTAAGTCAAATGACACTGCTGGTCCTGCTCACACTGCCCTACCCTATGCTTTGACCTCTTTCTCCCCTCTCTCTCCAGATGAAATCTTGCGACTTGTGACGGCCGGCCGCCCAACAACCTGCCCGCTTGACCCTATCCCCTCCTCTCTTCTCCAGACCATCTCCGGTGACCTTCTCCCTTACCTCACTTCGCTCATCAACTCATCCTTGACTGCTGGCTATGTCCCTTCCATCTTCAAGAGAGCGAGAGTTGCACCCCTTCTCAAAAAACCAACACTCGATCCCTCTGATGTCAACAACTACAGACCAGTATCCCTTCTTTCTTTTCTCTCAAACTCTTGTGCGTGCCGTCTCTAGCCAACTCTCTTGCTATCTCTCTCAGAATGACCTTCTTGATCCAAACCAGTCAGGTTTCAAGACTGGTCATTCAACTGAGACTGCTCTTCTCTGTGTCATGGAGGCTCTCCGCACTGCTAAAGCTAACTCTCTCTCCTCTGCTCTTGTCCTTCTAGACCTGTCTGCTGCCTTTGATACTGTGAACCATCAGATCCTCCTCTCCACCCTCTCCGAGTTGGGCATCTCCGGCGCGGCTCACTCTTGGATTGCGTCCTACCTGACCGGCGCTCCTACCAAGTGGCGTGGTGAGAATCTGTCTCCGCACCACATGCTCTCACCACTGGTGTCCCCCAGGGCTCAGTTCTAGGCCCTCTCCTATTCTCACTATACACCAAGTCACTTGGCTCCGTCATATCCTCACATGGCCTCTCCTATCATTGCTACGCAGATGACACACAACTAATCTTCTCCTTTCCCCCTTCTGATAACCAGGTGGCAAATCGCATCTCTGCATGTCTGGCAGACATACAGTGGGGAAAAAAGTATTTAGTCAGGCACCAATTGTGCAAGTTCTCCCACTTAAAATGATGAGAGAGGCCTGTAATTTTCATCATAGGTACACGTCAACTATGACAGACAAATTGAGCATTTGTAGAATCACATTGTAGGATTTTTTATGAATTTATTTGCAAATTATGGTGGAAAATAAGTATTTGGTCACCTACAAACAAGCAAGATTTCTGGCTCTCACAGACCTGTAACTTCTTCTTTAAGAGGCTCCTCTGTCCTCCACTCGTTACCTGTATTAATGGTACCTGTTTGAACTTGTTATCAGTATAAAAGACACCTGTCCACAACCTCAAACAGTCACACTCCAAACTCCACTATTGCCAAGACCAAAGAGCTGTCAAAGGACACCAGAAACGAAATTGTAGACCTGCACCAGGCTGGGAAGACTGAATCTGCAATAGGTAAGCAGCTTGGTTTGAAGAAATCAACTGTGGGAGCAATTATTAGGAAATGGAAGACATACAAGACCACTGATAATCTCCCTCGATCTGGGGCTCCACGCAAGATCTCACTCCGTGGGGTCAAAATGATCACAAGAACGGTGAGCAAAAATCCCAGAACCACACGGGGGGACCTAGTGAATGACCTGCAGAGAGCTGGGACCAAAGTAACAAAGCCTACCATCAGTAACACACTACGCCGCCAGGGACTCAAATCCTGCAGTGCAAGACGTGTCCCCCTGCTTAAGCCAGTACATGTCCAGGCCCGTCTGAAGTTTGCTAGAGTGCATTTGGATGATCCAGAAGAGGATTGGGAGAATGTCATATGGTCAGATGAAACCAAAATAGAACTTTTTGGTAAAAACTCAACTCGTCGTGTTTGGAGGACAAAGAATGCTGAGTTGCATCCAAAGAACACCATACCTACTGTGAAGCATGGGGGTGGAAACATCATGCTTTGGGGCTGTTTTTCTGCGACGGGACCAGGACGACTGATCCGTGTAAAGGAAAGAATGAATGGGGCCATGTATCGTGAGATTTTGAGTGAAAACCTTCCATCAGCAAGGGCATTGAAGATGAAACGTGGCTGGGTCTTTCAGCATGACAATGATCCCAAACACACCGCCCGGGCAACGAAGGAGTGGCTTCGTAAGAAGCATTTCAAGGTCCTGGAGTGGCCTAGCCAGTCTCCAGATCTCAACCCCATAGAAAATCTTTGGAGGGAGTGGAAAGTCTGTGTTGCCCAGCGACAGCCCCAAAACATCACTGCTCTAGAGGAGTTCTGCATGGAGGAATGGGCCAAAATACCAGCAACAGTGTGTGAAAACCTTGTGAAGACTTACATAAAACGTTTGACCTGTGTCATTGCCAACAAAGGGTATATAAAAAAGTATTGAGAAACTTTTGTTATTGACCAAATACTTATTTTCCACCATAATTTGCAAATAAATTCATTAAAAATCCTCCAATGTGATTTTCTGGATTTTCTTTTCTCATTTTGTCTGTCATAGTTGACGTGTACCTATGATGAAAATTACAGGCCTCTCTCATCTTTTTAAGTGGGAGAACCTGCACAATTGGTGGCTGACTAAATACTTTTTTCCCCCACTGTATATAGATGATTTTCAAGTACATATGTTGTAGAATTAAACACCTATATGCCTTAAAATGTTTATGGATTGAGAACCAGTTGAAGGGTTAATACAGAGCAGAGACATTTATGTGTTTTTCATAACTCCCTGCAGCTGGTCTGGGTATGTCAATGACATGTGATGGAGATACAACTCCTCGTGGTGGCTGTGTGGAGATTGGAGTAACAATGGAACTAGTGTTATCATTTGTTTGTGCTTATGACCTGACACATAGCCACATGCACATAATCTCAAGGGCCAGGGAGGATGGTAAATGATAAATGGTTAAATGTATGTGGTTGAGAATGGGTTATGGATGACATGTTTAAACCATGTTTAAGTATTAATTGATATGTTTTATAATGTGTTATGAAATGATAAAGGTAAAACAGAATGAACATGATTGATACTTTGTACTTCAGATACAGTGGGGAGAACAAGTATTTGATACACTGCCGATTTTGCAGGTTTTCCTACTTACAAAGCATGTAGAGGTCTGACATTTTTATCATAGGTACACTTCAACTGTGAGAGACGGAATCTAAAACAAAAATCCAGAAAATCACATTGTATGATTTTTAAGTAATTAATTTGCATTTTATTGCATGACATAAGTATTTGATACATCAGAAAAGCAGAACTTAATATTTGGTACAGAAACCTTTGTTTGCAAATACAGAGATCATACGTTTCCTGTAGGTCTTGACCAGGTTTGCACACACTGCAGCAAGGATTTTGGCCCACTCCTCCATACAGACCTTCTCCAGATCCTTCAGGTTTCGGGGCTGTCGCTGGGCAATACGGACTTTCAGCTCCCTCCAAAGATTTTCTATTGGGTTCAGGTCTGGACACTGGCTAGGCCACTCCAGGACCTTGAGATGCTTCTTACGGAGCCACTCCTTAGTTGCCCTGGCTGTGTGTTTCGGGTCGTTGTCATGCTGGAAGACCCAGCCACGACCCATCTTCAATGATCTTACTGAGGGAAGGAGGTTGTTGGCCAAGATCTCGCGATACATGGCCCCCTCCATCCTCCCCTCAATACGGTGCAGTCGTCCTGTCCCCTTTGCAGAAAAGCATCCCCAAAGAATGATGTTTCCACCTCCATGCTTCAAGGTTGGGATGGTGTTCTTGGGGTTGTACTCATCCTTCTTCTTCCTCCAAACACGGCGAGTGGAGTTTAGACCAAAAAGCTCTATTTTTGTCTCATCAGACCACATGACCTTCTCCCATTCATCCTCTGGATCATACAGATGGTAATTGGCAAACTTCAGACGGGCCTGGACATGTGCTGGCTTGAGCAGGGGGACCTTGCGTGCGCTGCAGGATTTTAATCCATGACGGCGTAGTGTGTTACTAATGGTTTTCCTTGAGACTGTGGTCCCAGCTCTCTTCAGGTCATTGACCAGGTCCTGCCGTGTAGTTCTGGGCTGATCCCTCACCTTCCTTATGATCATTGATGCCCCACGAGGTGAGATCTTGCATGGAGCCCCAGACCGAGGGTGATTGACCGTCATCTTGAACTTCTTCTATTTTTTAATAATTGCTTCCAACAGTTGTTGCCTTCTCACCAAGCTGCTTGCCTATTGTCCTGTAGCCCATCCCAGCCTTGTGCAGGTCTACAATTTTATCCCTGATGTCCTTACCCAGCTCTCTGGTCTTGGCCATTGTGGAGAGGTTGGAGTCTGTTTGATTGAGTGTGTGGACAGGTGCAGTTAATACAGGTAATGAGTGGAGAACAGGAGGGTTTCTTAAAGAAAAACTAACAGGTCTGTGAGAGCCGGAATTCTTACTGGTTGGTAGGTGATCAAATACTTATGTCATGCAATAAAATGCAAATGAATTACTTAAAAATCATACAATGTGATTTTCTGGATTTTTGTTTTAGATTCCATCTCTGACAGTTGAAGTGTACCTATGATAAAAATTACAGACCTCTACATGCTTTGTAAGTAGGAGAACCTGCAAAATCGGCAGTGTATCAAATACTTGTTCTCCCCACTGTATATGTCTGGATAGTGAATATAGTCAATACAGAGTGTGATTGTTCTTTAATGTACGTATGTACATAATTTTTTGAGTCACGCCACTAATAAGATACAGAGGCCCCATTTAGAGAAGCGCAAGTAGCCCCTGTGAGTAGCCAACATGTGATAATGAAAAGATGTTATTCATTCACATAGAGAGGAGTAACTATGTATGTTGACTATTCATTTGTGTCTGTATAAAAGGACAGCTCCGGTTCAGGGCAAGCAGTTGCTCCATGGAGCAAGCTCTGCTTTGTTATGCAAATAATAAAAGTCAAATTTTTGGATTCACAAGCTCCAGTCTCTTGAGAGATATTTTGAGTTGACTACATTTGAGTCAAATATTTCTACGACACCCCAAGCATACTTCCAAAGTTGTGGCAAAATGGCTTAAGGACAACAAAGTCAAGGTATTGGAGTGGCCATCGCAAAGCCCTGACCTCAATCCTATAGAAAATGTGTGGGCAGAACTGAAAAAGCGTGTGCGAGCAAGGAGGCCTACAAACCTGACTCAGTTACACCAGCTCTGTCAGGAGGAATGGGCCAGAAATCACCCAACTTATTGTGGGAAGCTTGTGGAAGGCTACCCGAAACGTTTGACCCAAGTTAAACAATTTAAAGGCAATGCTACCAAATACTAATTGAGTGTATGTAAACTTCTGACCCACTGGGAATGTGATGAAAGAAATAAAAGCTGAAAGAAATCATTCTCTGTACTATTATTCTGACATTTCACATTCTTAAAATAAAGTGGTGATCCTAACTGACCTAAGACAGGGAATTTTTACTAGGATTAAATGTCAGGAATTGTGAAAAACTGAGTTTAAATGTATTTGGCTAAGGTGTATGTAAACCTCCGATTTCAACTTTATACGCCAGCTGCAGACAGATGATAAGGTCTAGTGCATTGTCTTCTTCTTCACCTCGTGTAGAGGTTGAGAGTTTCAGAGTTTCTCCATTTCAAACGTGTGGACTAACGTCTCATGTTTTCTGGTCTTTCTGGTCTAACCATTTTGTAACGTGTAGCTTCAGCTTCACGCTTCCTGGTCTGGTAGAAATTCAACCATTTGCAACATCCGGCTTATACCGTAAACTGCTTGGTCTTCCTTTGGTAATGGAGTTGTAGTTTTAAGTAGGAATATTGTTTCATTATCCACTTTTGGATGTTGGAGTCTTGGCGGGAAGACTTCCTTTGTCTTACAAGGAAATTCCCTCTCCCGATACTGCATGGCACGGAAAAGAAAGTTTCTGCAAGGACCTGTCATAATACTGGCCCCCAGGAGAGGGGGTGTTCAAACCTTTGCCTAGTGGTCCTCTGTAGCTCAGCTGGTAGAGCATGGCGCTTGTAACGCCAAGGTAGTGGGTTCGATCCCCAGGACCACCCATACACAAAAATGTATGCGCACATGACTAAGTCGCTTTGGATAAAAGCGTCTGCTAAATGGCATATTATATTATTATTATTATCCTCAGCCCATGAGTGCAGGTCATTACACTACTCATAGGTAACCAAAAGTGATCTGCACACTGCTGTAATATAGCAACTGTATAGTGTACTTTCATAACAAATCTACCCCTCATACAGCTGTCCCACCATGAATGTCTCTTCCAAACATTGTGCTCCCTGAGTGTATATGACTCCATGAGGGATGTATGCCTCTGGACCACATTCAGACACTGCATTAGATCGGTAGTAGCCAGTAGATTAGTGTGATAAATAAGGACTGCACATTCATTGACCAGGGACAGGGTAGTTTGATTAACAAAGATTTTCCTCACAAAATGGAGGCAGATAGAGTGAACCACAAATTCTGTTTACACAAACTGTTCAAGATGCTTTAGGGCTATTAGACTAATTGTATATGTGGAATGCCATATATTTACATTGTATTGTAATGGCTCTGGAATTGTTGACTAAAATATTATTGTTGGTACTTGAGAGACTGTTTCCGTAGACTGTTAGGCAGAGTTTTTTTGGAGCTGCCGTCCCCAGCAAAATGTTGGGTTTGACCTTTGCATTAGAATTGAGATTGACATTTGCAGCACTTCAATAACAAGCTGGGAGGGAGGAGAAATCGCATTAGAGGCCACTGCTGCCCAAATAGGATATGGGCAATCTGGGTATCAGCCTGCCTTGAAATAGAACCAGAAAGTTATCCCAACTTCTCTACGCCGCCTAAGAATGACGTAGCATTTTAAAAGACTTGCGAAATTGAAGTAATGGTAGTTTGACATTGACCAACAGACCATGATTCATCTTATGCATATGCGTGGGTCTGGGATAGCAGGCCTATGTGTGAGAGGGAGATCTACATTATGGAGCTTTGTTAACAAGCAAGTTTTACAGCTAAGGGCATCATAAATCCTAATCGTGCCATTTCAGCAAAACGCTGTCGCATGCCTCGCATTTTGGACAGGGTTTGTTTAGAGTCTTGGCTGGGGGCACATCTGACCACTGATATCTAATATTAATGAATGTCTATTGTCCCTCTCCACTAGTCTGTTGGCAATTAAATGGTTCCAAGAATGGAGCGTTTCCCGGGTGATTAATTAAGGTCTAAAATTACATTGGCTGCTTCTGGTAAGAGGACAGTTAATTATTTAACGTCCAATTATACGATCACACCACTGGCCCACAGCGCAATGTAAAATACTGTTTTCCATTTGGCCTCCAAAACAAGTGAAGAAGGGCCCAGTGCCTAGTCTGTTGTTCTCTGAGAGTATTTCAATGTTAGAGCCTGTCAAATCAAACTTGTTTACTGTAACTCTGATTCGCGACTTATATTGTTGCTGATTCATTATGTTCAAATGTAAAGCATTGGTCACCTTTGATGATTTGTTTTATTGACTTACAGTGAGGGGAAAAAAGTATTTGATCCCCTGCTGATTTTGTACGTTTGCCCATTGACAAAGAAATGATCAGTCTAATTTTAATGGTAGGTTTATTTGAACAGTGAGAGACAGAATAACAACAACAAAAATCCAGAAAAACGCATGTCAAAAATGTTATAAATTGATTTGCATTTTAATGAGGGAAATAAGTATTTGACCCCCTCTCAATCAGAAAGATTTCTGGCTCCCAGGTGTCTTTTATACAGGTAACGAGCTGAGATTAGGAGCACACTCTTAAAGGGAGTGCTCCTAATCTCAGTTTGTTACCTGTATAAAAGACACCTGTCCACAGAAGCAATCAATCAATCAGATTCCAAACTCTCCACCATGGCCAAGACCAAAGAGCTCTCCAAGGATGTCAGGGACAAGATTGTAGACCTACACAAGGCTGGAATGGGCTACAAGACAATCGCCAAGCAGCTTGGTGAGAAGGTGACAAGAGTTGGTGCGATTATTCGCAAATGGAAAAAACACAAAAGAACTGTCAATCTCCCTCGGCTTGGGGCTCCATGCAAGATCTCCCCTCGTGGAGTTGCAATGATCATGAGAAGGGTGAGGAATCAGCCCAGAACTACACGGGAGGATCTTGTCAATGATCTCAAGGCAGCTGGGACCATAGTCACCAAGAAAACAATTGGTAACACACTACGCCGTGAAGGACTGAAATTCTGCAGCGCCCGCAAGGTCCCCCTGCTCAAGAAAGCACGTATACAGGGCCGTCTGAGGTTTACCAATGAACATCTGAATGATTCAGAGGAGAACTGGGTGAAAGTGTTGTGGTCAGATGAGACCAAAATCGAGCTCTTTGGCATCAACTCAACTCGCCGTGTTTGGAGGAGGAGGAATGCTGCCTATGACCCCAAGAACACCATCCCCACTGTCAAAGATGGAGGTGGAAACATTATGCTTTGGGGGTGTTTTTCTGCAAAGGGGACAGGACGACTGCACCGTATTGACGGGAGGATGGATGGGGCCATGTATCGCGAGATCTTGGCCAACAACCTCCTTCCCTCAGTAAGAGCATTGAAGATGGGTCGTGGCTGGGTCTTCCAGCATGACAACGACCCGAAACACACAGCCAGGGCAACTAAGGAGTGGCTCCGTAAGAAGCATCTCAAGGTCCTGGAGTGGCCTAGCCAGTCTCCAGACCTGAACCCAATAGAAAATCTTTGGAGGGAGCTGAAAGTCCGTATTGCCCAGCGACAGCCCGAAACCTGAAGGATCGGGAGAAGGTCTGTATGGAGGAGTGGGCCAAAATCCCTGCTGCAGTGTGTGCAAACCTGATCAAGACCTACAGGAAACGTATGATCTCTGTAATTTAAACAAAGGTTTCTGTACCAAATATTAACTTCTGCTTTTCTGATGTATCAAATACTTATGTCATGCAATAAAATGCAAATTAATTACTTAAAAATCATACAATGTGATTTTCTGGATTTTTGTTTTAGGTTCCGTCTCTCACAGTTGAAGTGTACCTATGATACAAATTACAGACCTCTACATGCTTTGTAAGTAGGAAAACCTGCAAAATCGGCAGTGTATCAAATACTTGTTCTCCCCACTGTAGTATCACATTCTAGCTTGGAACAGTGTTTTATTTAAGATGCAATCTCTGTAATGAGATGTGAATTATGGACACTAGCTGGTTATCTTGGGATTGGACACATTGTGATATAAATACTTTTACTGTTAACAAAAGGATTTAATTCATCCCTATCAACAACAAGCATAACACAAATCAATAAGACTGAATACGATTCTGGATAAAGAATATTATGATGCAATTCTTCCTTGATCCTCAAAATAAAAAATGTGGCACACCCTTTAACAGTTTTACTTATCATGTTATAAATGCATAAATGGCTATATAAAATGGCAATATTCTGTAAATGTACATAGATAGAGCTCTTGCATAACCATAACTGCCTTGCTACAACCTTTCCTATGTGTAGAAGGTTATTTTTCCACATTACATTGACCTTTCTGCAAAAATATTTGGATATAAAGAGGATAGTTTGAAGTTGAGGATTTTTCTATTATATTTCTCTTGTTCTCTCTGCATTGTTGGGAAGGGCCCGTAAGTAAGCATTTCACTGTTAGTCTACACCTGTTGTCTACACCTGTTGTTTAAATTACATTTATCACATGCTTCTGGTTCTCAGATAAATCTAAATATGATCTGAAATTTCTCTCATTTTTCAATATATATGAATCATAATCCTTTAGATATGAAACCTTGCTAAAACCAGAGGTAGGAAAATCATGAAAGTATAAATAATAATCTGGATTTATGTTTGGATTAAATCTAAATCGCTTTAAATACTTTATTACATGTTTACTGAGAACCATGATGACATAATGAAACATTGACATTCAAAAGATAAATGGCTGATAATAGAGTATGGGCAGATATGTGAGGGATTGATATCTGATGTGAGTGATCATTGCAACGTCTTGGGCAGCAGGTAGCCTAGCGTTGGGCCAGTAACCAAAAGGTCGCTGGTTCAAATACCGGAGCAGAAAAATTAAAAAATGTGTTGTGTCCTTGAGCAAGGCAGTTAACCCTAATTTGCTCCAGGTCCACCGTACTACTATGGCTGACCCAATAAAACAGTGTATTTCACTGCACCTATATGGTGTATGTGACAATAAAACATACTTTTTTAAATTTTTTATCAACTCATTACAGTGACTGGCAGGTGGGTTCTCCAGTCTGCTCATTAGATAAAGCTCAGCCTGATTAAAACAGATCCAGATTGTGGCTCCTTATTGGGTTGTTCAGTATTGAACAGCAGGGGAATGAGATTCGACAATGTAAAGCTGTGCTGTGTGGTGGAACGTCAAGGGACCTCATTAGAACCTACAGTAAAACAGGAAACCACATAATGTGTTGCGACAGCATGTCATCATTGGCTATGTATGTTTAATGCACAGCGATAATCCAATAACTTGTGCACAATTACTTCATTCATGTTTTAAATCATGCATGACAATTATTTCTGTAGGGTGAATAGTAATAGGGAGAGAAGATGTGTTACATTTACATTTTAGTCATTTAGCAGACGCTCTTATCCAGAGCGACTTACAGTTAGTGAATACATATATATATATTTTTTTATACTTGCCCCCCCGTGGGAAACGAACCCACAACCCTGGCGTTGCAAACGCCATGCTCTATCAACTGAGCTACATCCCTGCCGGCCATTCCCTCCCCTACCCTGGACGACGCTGGGCCAATTGTGCGCCGCCCCATGGGTCTCCCGGTCGCGGCCGGCTGCGACTGGATTCGAACCAGGATCTCTAGTGGCACAGTTTGCACTGCGATGCAGTGCCTTAGACCACTGCGCCACTCAGGAGCTCGTGTTGGTGTGTCATGCTGGTCACCTTTTCCACATTTTGTTACAGCCTTATTCTAAAATGGATTCAAATGTTTTTTTTCGTCATCAATCTACACACAATACCCCATAATGGCAAAGCAAAAACACATTTTTTGATTTTTTTGCAAATGTATAAAAAATAAATAACTGAAATATACATTTACATAAGTATTCAGACCCTTTACTCAGTACGTTGTTGAAGCAGCTTTGGTAGCAGCTTACAGCCTCGAGTCTTCTTGGGTATGACGCTACAAGCTTTGCACACCTGTATGTTGGGAGTTTCTCCCATTCTTCTCTGCAGATCCTAAGAAGCTCTGTCAGGTTGGATGGGGAGCGTCGCTGCACAGCTATTTTCAGGTCTCTCCAGAGATGTTCGATCGGGTTCAAGTCCGGGCTCAGGCTGGGCCACTCAAGGACATTGAGACTTGTCCCGAATGCAAATAGTCCAGGTAGCCATGATTAGCTGTTCATGAGTCTTATGGCTTGGGGGTAGAAGCTGTTAAGAAGCCTTTTGGACCTAGACTTGGCGCTCCGGTACCGCTTGCCGTGCGGTAGCAGAGAGAACAGTCTATGACTAGGGTGACTGGAGTCTTTGACAATTTGTTTGGCCTTCCTCTGACACCGCCTGGTATAGAGGTCCTGGATGGCAGGAAGCTTGGCCCCAGTGATGTACTGGGCCGTACGCACTACCCTCTGTAGTGCCTTGCGGTCGGAGGCCGAGCAGTTGGCATACCAGGCGGTGATGCAACCAGTCAGGATGCTCTCGATGGGGCAGCTGTATAACTTTTTGAGGATCTGAGGACCCATGCCAAATGTTTTCAGTCTCCTGAGGGGGAATAGGCTTTGTCGTGCCCTCTTCACGACTTTCTTGGTGTGTTTGGACCATGATAGTTTGTTGGTGATGTGGACACCAAGGAACTTGAAGCTCTCAACCTGTCCCACTACAGCCCCGTCGATGAGAATGGGGGTGTGCTCAGTCCTCTTTTTTCCCCTCAGTAGTCCACAATCATCTCCTTTGTTTTGATCACGTTGAGGGAGAGGTTGTTATCCTGGCACCACATGGTCAGGTCTCTGACCTCCTCCCTATAGGCTGTCTCATCGTTGTTGGTGATCAGGCCTACCACTGTTGTGTCGTCGGCAAACTTAATGATGGTGTTGGAGTCGTGCCTGGCCATGCAGTCATGGGTGAACAGGGAGTACAGGAGTGGACTGAGCACGCACCCTTGAGGGGCCCCAGTGTTGAGGATCAGCGTGGCGGATGTGTTGTTACCTACCCTTACCACCTGGGGGCGGCCCGTCAGGAAGTCCAGGATTCAGTTGCAGAGGGAGGTGTTTTGACCCAGGGTCCTTAGCTTAGTGATGAGCTTTGAGGGCACTATGGTGTTGAATGCTGAGCTGTAGTCAATGAATAGCATTCTCACGTAGGTGTTCCTCTTGTCCAGGTGGGAAAGGGCAGTGTGGAGTGCAATGGAGATTGCATCATCTGTGGATCTGTTGGGGCGGTATGCAAATTGGAGTGGGTCTAGGGTTTCTGGGATAATGGTGTTGATGTGAGCCATGACCAGCCTTTCAAAGCACTTCATGGCTACAGACGTGTGCTACGGGTTGGTAGTCATTTAGGCAAGTTATCTTTGTGTTTTTGGGCACAGGGACTACGGTGGTCTGCTTGAAACCTGTTGGTATTACAGACTCAGTCAGTGACAGGTTGAAAATGTCAGTGAAGACACTTGCCAGTTGGTCAGCGCATGCTTGGAGTACACGTCCTGGTAATCCGTCTGGCCCTGCGGCCTTGTGAATGTTGACCTGCTTAAAAGTCTTACTCACATCGGCTACGGAGAGCGTGATCACATAGTCATCCGGAACAGCTGATGCTCTAATGCATGCTTCAGTGTTGCTTGCCTCGAAGCGAGCATAGAAGTGATTTAGCTGGGCAGCTCGTGGCTGTGCTTTCCTTTGTAGTCTGTAATAGTTTGCAAGCCCTGCCACATCCGACGATCGTTGGAGCCGGTGTAATACGATTCAATCTTAGTCCTGTATTGACTCTTTGCCTGTTTGATGGTTCGTCGGAGGGCATAGCGGGATTTCTTATAAGCGTCCGGGTTAGAGTCCCGCTCCTTGAAAGCGGCAGCTTTAGTTTTTGCTTATAAGCAGGAATCAGGAGGATAGAATTATGGTCAGATTTGCCAAATGGAGGGCGAGGTGGAACTTTGTATGCGTCTCTGTGTGGAGTAAAGGTGGCCTAGAGTTTTCTTTCCTCTGGTTGCACATTTAACATGCTGGTAGAAATGTGATGATATCCAATCAATTGAATTTACCACAGGTGGACTCCAATCAAGTTGTAGAAACATCTCAAGGATGATCAATGGAAACAGGATGCACCGGAGCTCAATTTCGAGTCTCATAGCAAAGGGTCTGAATACTTATGTAAATTAGGTATTTCTGTTTTTTATTTAATACATTTGCAAAAATTTCTATAAACCTGTTTTTGTTTGTAATTATAGGGTATTGTGTGTAGATTGATGAGGATTGTATTTTATTTAATCCATTTTAGAATAAGGCTGTTACGTATCAAAATGTGGAAAAAGTCAAGGGGTCTGAAAACTCTCCGAAAGCATTATATTTGACTGCTTCACTGAACTTATACTCTGGCATTAATTGAAGCTTGTTCTGTTTCTGTTTAATGATAACATATTAGGAGTCTATAGATCTATAACATCAGTCTGATCTCTATCATAAATCATGGCCTGGTTCTTCATCTTCAGTATGTCTGGACTGACATGTGAGAGACTGAGTGCCTCAGTCCTACATTCCTCTTGAGTTTCAGCTTGTATATGGGGCTAGATTGGTAATTGTCCCCTGCATCCCCTGTGTACTCAGATTTGTGTATATATTTTTTCTGTTTTATTGTCACATACACCAGATAGGTGCAGGGAAATGTGTTTTACAGGGTCAGCCATAGTAGTACGGCGCCCCTAGGTTTACGTGCCTTGCTCAAGGGCACATCAACAGATTTTTTACCTTGTCGGCTTGGGTATTTGAACCACCAGTAGAGGTGCGTGGGTAAAATCACTGGGGAAGCCAAGCCAGAAGAAAATGCCATATTACAACCTATGTGTTGTGATAATTGCATTGTTTGTTCTATAACCTTTTAGTTCACATGCCTTGCGACCGTGATATAAAAAAAAATATATTATTATTATTTTATTTTTCATTTAGCAGACACTCTTATCCAGAGCGACTTTCAGTTAGTGAGTGCATACATTTTCATACAGGGCCTAAGAACATTAGCCTTCTACATCTAGCTACATGTTGAAGGGCACAATGTATACATTTATGGTTGGATCAGAATCACCATTATAGTCATTGGCCAGTACGGAGAATTAAGTAAAACCACAAGTCCAAATCCCTATCTCTATCCATGGCTAATTTAGGAAAGGGACAGTTTTAGCTAGCTAGCTAGCCACCGAAGATAACACAACGAGATGCAACAATTAAAGTTATTTATGTCAATGACGTATGCTCTCAATATGATAGGAGTGAAGCCAAATCCAAACTGGCTTCCCTTTACATTTTTTTTTTTTTTGTGTGCCAGGACCATTCACAGACAGTTGAGCTCACTCAGTTTAGCTCAACGCTGATTGGCTATTATTTTACACTTTTTTTTTAAATCAAGGGAGGTGAAGTGCTCGCTGCTTGCTTCCCTTGCATTCGATTCTACGGGCGGCAACAATGTCATACTCCTTTTGACCAGACAGCATCGGATAGATGGCCTACACATACAGAGACATGAATACACGCCACTGTGAGCCAGCAACCTTTTGGTTACTGGCCCAAAGCTCAGTCAGCACCATGCAGACAGTGCCAAGACTGGTGTGTGTTCATCAATGCCCAACACTCCGCTCCCTCTGTTTACACCTCTCTGTTGTTGATAACAACACACTAGTCTGGGGAGTTTTACTGTTGTTCAGGATTAATCAAAATATGAGGGGATATATATGGGATATTTTGTTGATGGCTCCAGAATCAGAAAGGACGCAGCTTCAGTGTAACTTTCGCTCCTCTCTCAGCTGTTGCAGTGACTAAACATCACCACAGGAGGGCACTGTGGCTTTATCTGTAAACTCAACCAGCTGGTCTGATCAGGGATAGAAACTTTGATGAAGTGTCTCATTCCCCCAAAGGAAACCAGTAAGCGATATAGAGAGAAAATCACAGAAGTGGAGGTTGAGGCGATTTAAAACAGCATAGAGATGTGATCTTTCTTTCCTGTGATCCATATGTATTGAGCCAGGGGGAGGGAGGTAGTAGGGGTGGGGGAGGACTCGCCAAGTGACAGAAAGCTGATGGCTGAGCAGGGGGATTGGGCCAGTGGGTGCTGCATCACCTCATTGGCCTGCGGATGACTGGAGATGCAAATGAAGGGAGAGGAAGATAAAGCTTTTAATGACACTAAGCACACCCCAGAGGCCTAGCTACACCCGGCGCTCTCCACACTCAGCATATCAAGGGCACCCCAGCCTCCTCTGTCTGAGCCCCAGCCTGAGCATCCTCTCGCATGCCACACATCCCGTCGAGCTTTAGTTTTATTCCAGACAAGCACTTCTGACTCCTTCTGCTGAGCAGAGCCGATGACAGAAGACAGATGTGCTCTCCTCAGAGAATAGAGGATTCTGTTTGATAAGCCCTCTGCTCTGCAGACTGTTAAATAACCACAAGAAACCATTGTTAAATACATTTGATCTACATAAGAATGGATGGATGTGCCTGAAAAGCGTTGTCTTGCTCATTTTGCTGTGCTTGAGCAGTAAATGTCAATTTGATGTCAGATTTTCCTTTCTTTTCAACTGTGACTTCTGTTATGGCTTCTTTGAATGAGAGAACTTAGAAATGTAGGTAAGGCCTACTTCATCATGGAACAAGGCCTGAACTTGGAGAGAGGGAATGCAGCCAAATGTCCAAATACCAATCTATACTGTACAATTGACCGAACTGCAATCGAAACATTTGAGCTTGCTGAAATGTCATGGTAAAATGCATTGAACAATCTTCAAATCTCCATCTCTCAGGCCATTTGGCATGTGTCAGCGGGCCCAGCCATGGTTTTCATATCACACAGCTCCGCCACCACCTGAGAGCTATTGTACCCTGGTGTGACAACAACACACTGTCTGTACTGTCTGGGTGTCTTTTACTGTGAGAGACAGGCCCCAGGTGGGATGTTGTCTTTTATGTGTGGGTCACTCAGGCATAGAGAACACCAGCTCTCCTCTCCCATGGTTACTGCAACACAGGTGAGCCCACAGCGGGCACTGAGCCTGTCATAGTCAACAGTACCAGGGTCTAACCATTCTTCAGGGGAATAGAGAGAAGAAGAAGTGTAGCCTACTTTTGTCAGGAATTTTGCCTCCTAGGGGTCTAGTGTTCCATCTTTTTGTTTGAAAGTAAAGTTAGTGTACAAATGTTTGGAAATATGTGGAAAATGCAATTCCTTTTTAGTTAATCAAAAGAACTTGATTATTATTTCGATTCCCAAAATACGAAAACGTGTTTAAAATGGAGTCTCCTCACGTACAGTTAAACTACTTGTGATAACTGTTGTCAGACTTCAACGTTCTCCCTTTGACTTCTGCAATATGTTCAACTTTCATACCCTCTTGGCCTCTCTCTGCACACACACGCAACTCCCACTGTAGCTTGGTCTATAATTTGTTTAGATGTTGATTTATAATCTAATTGACTCTAATTGCTGCTTAGCAGCAGTATTAATCTGAGCTGCGTGCTTCCTGAAGCACATTAGGACACATTTGTATATTGAAGTAATTAGCTAAATTATAGAAGAACTAGAAAGTAGGGATAAGAGGGAAAGGAGAGTAAAGAAAGATGGAGAGCACTAAAGTACTTCAGTGCTGCGAGGGTCCTGCTGGGCTATTTGATAGTGTTTGTCTCATCAATGTTCTGTATGTGAAAGGTGCAAGCATGTTACATTGCATGTAATGAATTAGAATTGTTGCTTCAAGATAATAGCATACTGCCATGGAGTATGAGTTTATGTCATCACTACTTTACGAGACATTTCTATGAAATAGTCCATGTCATGCTCAGCTTTGCAACATCTAGGTCCCAGCTACTGTACAGTTTAGACACCTACACATACAATTGTTCTTTCTGTTGGCCTAGTGGCTAGTTTCTTATTTTCCATTTGGACTCTGTCTCTCTGTCTGAGGATGACATGCCGTTGTCACTGCCAAGCCTGTGTCTCATTGTCTACTAGCAGCATTGTTATTAGTGTGGGATGGGACTGCCTGTGGAGGTATGGGCATGCAGACAGGCTCCAGGCTCCAGGGAGCAGGCGGCAGGCTGGGTAATTAGTTGCTCCTCATCGCCAGACGGGCACACCGCCGTCACCACCACCGGGAGGTAGAGACGGGCACAGTGCAGTCATCGGGAGGGAGATGGGAAGTGGCGTGTCTGTCATAGGAACACTGGAACAACCTTTGGTGTGAGGGCTGGGTTCCAACGGTTCCAACGCATCTGTCACAGTCACACCACTCATCTCATCTAGCCACTGGCAAAATGGTAATGCTTATTACCCCACCAAACACAGCATGGATTATTATTAGTTTATCAGAAAGGGTATTATTACTATCGTCTTGTATCATAATTAGGAGTGGTCTATTACAAAGCCCATTGTCCAGCTGCATTGGGAAGGTTGGAGGGCGAGGGGCTGGCTGGATACAGGGGATAGCAGTGCTTGGATTACATTACTTATTGTCAATGGCGTAATGAAATAATGAAATGTCATTGCTGTTGAGTCAGAGTTGCTTTAATAAACACTGTGGCCCTACAGCATTAACCTGAACATTGAGCCTGTTAATTGAATATGCAGCATAGTGTATAGATGAGAAATGAAGCCATCAGAGCACAGAGGGGACAAAATGTTGTAGACTATCTTTAGGAATCTAGTGTGAGTATTTTTCACATATTCTCATTTGTTCTTTATGTGTACCCCCAGTGGATCACTGTCTTGACTTGGAGAGAGGGAATACAGCCCCAGGCTTGAATCCCTTGACCTTTCCATGTGACGTAATGGGTTTTGAGGAGCCATTTCTGCTGATGCCACATCTCCAGCCCCAGCAATGGGTTTCTGTCTGGAGCGACGGTAGCGACCATGTGATGATGATGACGGACCCCTGGTTTTGTAGGAGCGGCGGAGTAGCTTCTTCTGGTCGCCCCGGGAGATGTACAGGAGGAAGAGGAGGATGGGCACCCCCATGAGGAAGGTCCCGGCAAAGCCTAGCATGACTCCGTAGACCAGGGGCCACGCCCCGTCCAGTAGGCGTCGTTGGTACGGCTGGACAGGATCTCTCTCCACCACAAGCTCCAGGTCACTCCATATCAGCTCCTTCACTGGTATATTCCTTACTGTCAACCAATTAACAACAGCACAACAGCAGATCTCTTACTGCCAACATTCAACAAAAGCACAACAACAGATTCCTTTACTGACAGAGACAAACAACCACTCAACAAAAGGACAGAAGGAGAGTCCAGCCAAATCAGAGGAGAATCAGACACCTGTTTTCTTTTTTTTTTTACTTGGTCTCCGTGCCCATGAGAAAACGTGGCTTTTTGACAGGTGATAATTGCATCTTTGAATTTTCAGTTGTCCTGGGAAAAATAGTTCCTCAAAGTGACGAGTTGATGCTGATGGTTAGTAATACATTCGATGGCTCACTGCCCAGCTAGTGCAACCAAATCTTTATTTCAATGGCTTTCCTTCACAGTACAGTGTAGAGATTACGTGCACCATCACATTATCTTTATAATACATTATAAACTGGGTGGTTCGAGCACTGAATTCTGATTGGCTGACAGCCGTGGTATATATGTTTTATCATAACACGGGTATGATAAAACATTTATTTTTACTGCTCTAATTACGTTGGTAACCAGTTTCTAATAGCAATAAGGCACCTTGTAGGTTTGTGGTATATGGCCAATATACCACGGCTTAGGGCTGTATCCAGGCACTCCGCATTGCGGAGAACAGCCCTTAGCTGTGATATATTGGCCATACACCACAAACCCACGAGGTGCCTTACTGCTATTAGAAACTGGTTACCAATGTAATTGGTATATTGGCCATATACCACACCCCCTCAGGCCTTATTGCTTAATTATGTGTCCATTATCTAGCCTGGGGCTCTATACTTTACCATGTCTTGCTTGGGGCTTTCTATCTACATGATGTTCCTCTGTCTCTGACTGGACCAGTGGAGACTCTATGGAGCTGACTCTCTGGTGGTACTCCTCCACATACTTCTTCATACTCAGGGTTTTGTCCTGGTTGATATTTTTCCCCACCTCTGGAAGAACATCAGAACATTGGTACTGTGAATGGCTACTCAAAATGGTCTATACCTATAGGACTATCTGGGTCGTTCCACCACTTCCTTTTCAGAAGTGTAACTTGGTCAAAAAAAGCTTTTGATTTCACCTAACTATGCATTGGGAAAGAGAGACCGAGAGACACTGGATAACGTGTTGGGTACCCTCCATAAGTTAATGGACTTGAACTAAGCAGTACAGCAACTGCTCTCACTTTTACTTACAAAAATAAAGTAAACAGACTAAGTTGTTGTGTAAAAGTGGATTTATTCCTAATTGCAATCAGGTCCTGAATAATTGGTGTTTTGTATCCACATATTCCACACATTCATTCTGATCGAAAAATAAATAGCTTTCATACACAGTATTGACTGAAGGGATGTTCTTGTGTTGTCACTCTTTTGTCATTTCTCTCTGTCTGTCTCTTCCTGCCCCCCTCTCTCACTCTTTCTCTCTCTACCCCCCCTCTCTATCTCTGTCTCTCTACCCATATCTCTCTCTCTCTCTCTACCCCCACTCTCTCTACCCCCCCCCCCCTTTTCTCCATCTCTGATGATGAAAGGACCAGATGGTTTGTAGTGAATGTGGTGTGAGCTCCACTGAGTCCTCTGTCAGATCATTTACACCTCAGATCCATCGCCACTCAACTGTGGAGTCTCTTCTACACTAGACCCCACCACATGCCAGAGACAGGCATTGCGCAAAATATGCCATTTTTGAAATTCCAATTAAAATGGATCTTGTTGTAATGAGGTAATTATGTAGACAATGCTATTGAAGCCTTGTGTAGTAGCCTTGTGCACTGAAATAATGTCAAAATAAAATGTGTTCAAGTTAACTTATCGTGTTGTTCCCTGGCAGCTGAATCCCATATTTTTGATGACTACGTTCAATGAGACGTCACCAGTGCTGTGTGTGTGCGAGCGTGCGTGTTTGCGGGAGTATGTGTGTGTGTGAGTGTGTGTGTATGTATGCACTGTATCTCTCTGTCTGACCTATGGCAATGTCTGTCCTTCCGATGTGTTGCAGGGCGCGAGACAGCCTGTCGTAGTATGTCTGTTCTCCATGCTTCAGCAGCCAGTCTGTCAGAGCTGTCCGGCACTGAGCCTCGCTGTTCCTGTCTGATAAACATACAGCATATGGCCCTCAGACAGCAGGCCCAGCCACGCTGCTGCAGCTAACTAGGGAGAGGCAAACAGAACATGACATGTGGGAACAGACCGCTCACTCTCCTCTGAGTCCTCACAGACTGGGATAATAAACAATCACATTGAATGCCTCACTATAATATATCCATTATATAGTGTTTAGTTAAAGCAGAGCATTTTGTATATTCAGATAGCTAGGACAGCTAGCTAGGCCCTTTTGATTGATTGTTGCATTGCTCTCTATACATCAACATATGTGTAGAAGTACAGTAAATGTATGGTGCAGACCCAGCTGAGTTTGCACAGTGTAATGAATGAGCTATTGGTCGTGATGTACTGTCAGCGTTGCAGTACCAGTGTCTCTCTTGACTCTCTTCTGGAGGTCCAGTTGGTTGTTCTCCAGTGAGAGATGGTCCAGCTGCTGGAAGATGTTCTCCTCTGGGTGGGACAGGGCAGAGAGGAGGTCCTCACACTCCCTGGAGGTCAGCAGCTCCACCAGACGACCTAGCTGGTGAACACCCATGTCCTCCGCCACTGTGGAGGTGCATAGGAGTGGATAGGAGGGCACAGTGTTAGCATTAATACGCTATGCTATGATTGTAATCACTGTGGCAAAGCTTATGGCTGTCATTACAGGAAGAGGTATGAGTAAGGTGACTAGTGCTAAAGCATCCCAGGAAGGGGTATCACATGATCTAGTTATTAGTAAGTACTGTATGTGTGATGAGAACCATTTTCCTTTCTTTGACAATAAACTCAAATAACTCATTTCACACAACAGGTGGAGAAACCTGCAAACCCCAGATTCATTATACGTGAAGATGAGTTTTCCAACAGATTAGCACGGTATCAGCTGTGTGGAACATTTAGGTTCTCACCTGTGTCTTCCCCCAGGCTCGGGCTCAGGAGGAGCAGAAACAGAAGTGAGGGAGCTCCCATGACTGGCATGACTACTGTAGCAGTACCAGTGTCCAGTCCACTCTGCAGGAGGTGCTCCCTGGCTACAGTAGAAGTAATTTTTCAAAACACTGCAGTGCTCCGGAACAAATAGAGTCATAAGACAACGGAACAGTGAGTAACATTCTCTGTTCTATGTTGGAACTGTTCAACACTGTATGAGAGAAAGATGTCTTTAAGTATGTCAGTGGTTATTGGCATTTGGTTTACAACACTGACAATTAGGCTATTCATGTTTTGTTGTGGTTTGGTGTCCACCTCCGCGTTAGACAGGAAGACAGGCAGTAGATTACTTTACCAATCATATCCCTCCCTGCTTCAGCAATGCCAGGACTCTCCTCCTCTTCTGTGGGTTTTTGTGTGTTTGACAGCCTAGCGTTGCTATCTCTGTGTACAATAACATTGTACATGAAAACCTGTCGTCGTTTTGTTGCTTAAACACTGTTTGAGGCCTGCAGAAAATGCTTCCATGCTAATGGAAGCAGGAGGGTGCATTTATGGTTGTACAGTGCATTCAGAAAGAATCCAGACCCCTTGACTTTTTCCACACTTTCTTACGTTACAGCCTTATTCAAAAATGGAAGATTTTTTCCCTCATCAATCTACACAGGTTTTGCGAATGTATTACAAATAAAGAACAGAAATACCTTATTTACATAAGAATTCAGACCCTTTGTAATGAGACTCGAAATTGAGCTCAGGTGCATCCTGTTTCCATGGATCATCCTTGAGATGTTTCTACAACTTGATTGGAGTCCACCTGTGGTAAATTCAATTGATTGGACATAATTTGGAAAGGCACACACCTGTCTATTTAAGTTCCCACAGTTGACAGTACATGTTAGAGCAAAAACCAAGCCATGAGGTCGAAGGAATTGTCCGTAGAGCTCCGAGACAGGATTGTGTCGCATCACAGATCTGGGGAAGGGTACCAAAAAATGTCTGCAGCATTGAAGGTCCCCAAGAACACAGTGGAACCACCAAGACTCTTCCTAGAGCTGGCCGCCCGATCAAACTGAACAATCGGGGGAGAAGGGCCTTGGTCAGGGAGGTGACCAAGAACCCGATGGTCACTCTGAAAGAGCTCCAGAGTTCCTCTGTGGAGATTGTAGAACCTTCCAGAAGGACAACCATCTCTGCAGCACTCTACCAATCAGGCCTTTATGGTAGTGGCCAGACGGAAGTCACTCCTCAGTAAAAGGCACCTAACAGCCTGCTTGGAGTTTGCCAAAAGGCACCTAAAGATTATCTGGTCTGATGAAACCAATATTTAACTCTTTGGTCTGAATGCCAAGCGTCACGTCTGGAGGAAACCTGGCACCATCCCTACGGTGAAGCGTGGTGGTGGCAGCATCATGCTGTGGGGATGTATTTCAGCGGCAGGTACTGGGAGACTAGTCATGATCGAGGGAAAGATGAGCGGAGCAAAGTACACAGAGATCCTTGATGAAAACCTGCTCCAGAGCGCTCAGGACCTCTGACTGGGGCAAAGGTTCACCTTCCAACAGGATAATGACCCTAAGCACATAGCCAAGACAACGCAGAGTGGCTTTAGGAAAGGTCTCTGAATGTCCTTGAGTGGCCCAGCCAGAACCCGGACTTGAACCCGATCGAACATCTCTGGAGAGACCTGAAAATAGCTGTGCAGCGACGCTCCCCATCCAACCTGACAGAGCTTGAGAGGATCTGCAGAGAAGAATGGGAGAAACTCCCCAAATACAGGTGTGCCAAGCTTGTAGCATCATACCTAAGAAGACTCGAGGCTGTAATCGCTGCCAAAGGTGCTTCAACAAAGTACTGAGTAAAGGGTCTGAATACTTATGTAAATGTGATACTTCCGATATTTTATATATTGTAAAACATTTGCACACATTTCTAAATACCTGGTTTTGCTTTGTAATTATGGGGTATTGTGTGTAGATTGATGAGGAAAAAAACACAATTTAATCCATTTTTGAATAAGGCTGTAACGTAACAAAATGTGGAATAAGTCAAGGAGTTTCTGAATGCACTGCATATAAGAGGAGCCACAGGCATAACCCTTTGCTTTTTGGATTCGTTGTTTCATTTTTTACTTTAAAGGCCCAGTGCAGTCAAAAATGTGATTTTCCTGTGTTTTATATATATTTCCACAATATGAGGTTGAAAAATACTGTGAAATTGTGAAAATGATGATAATGCCCTTTTAGTGTAAGAGCTGTTTCAAAAGACCGCCTGAAGTTAAATGAATTAGTTAATAGACCAATAAGAAAGAGTTTCAAACCTCTCTGCCAATAACAGCTAGTTTTCAGTTCCCCCCTCCCCACTCAGACCACTCCCAGACAGTCCTAGCAAAATTATTGCATGAGAAATTGCTCTTTGCTAAGAAGCAATTTTGGTTTCTTTTTGACCATTTTAATTGAAAACAATCACAGTAAGGTATTTAATTGTGACCCAGAAATGACTTGATATTGAGATTTTAAAAAACGGCTGCATTGGACCTTTTAAAACCTCTCCAAAGGGGAATTGGTTAAAGGGCAACCAAAACAAGCAAATGCCACTAGCAAAGTGCACAGGGGAAAAAAAAAAAAAGATTGTAATGCTTTGCTTTGCTTCATCCAGAATACTATTGAACATAAAAGCTTTAACCTGACCAGGCCTGGTAAAACCTGCAGCAGTGACGTTGAGCCTCGATGTTAGAGAACACATTACTCTTTGAAAGACAAAAGGTGACATATTAAACTTGTTCCTCTCTAGTTCAGTATATAAAGACACATTTTGATTGGGTTTGAAATAGAATAATCAAAAGACAAACAGCAACAGGGAGAGATGCTGCTACCCACAATACACCAGGGGGTCATAGGATGTTAAACGGTTGTGTTCTACTTAAATTCTCTGGGTATGTCCCAAATGGCACCCTATCCCCTATATAGTGCACTATGTAAGGCATAGGGTGCCATTTGGGACACACACTCTATAATGTATTACTGGTAAGAGATGTGCCGCCCAGGCCAAGCATGCACCAGAGATGCACCTGACTCACAAGCATTTCGTTACACCCGCAATAACATTTTCTAAATATGTGTATGCGACCAATAACATTTGATTTGATTTGAAGTAGCGCTACATTTGTAATCATTGTTTTACGGGGAGGTTAGTGTGGGGGCACATTCTGAAATGACGCACATTTTCTCCTCTCCTCTGCTCCTGACTGCATGTGCCGCAATAGAAATAGAATGAATAGAACGGAATGGGCGTCCCCATTCAAGTCAATGCAAAGCAGGAAGTAAAATATGTGCTGTGATTTGTTTATTAAACTCAACTGACATCACAAAAAATACATTCCATTGCATGAGCCACATAAGTTAACATCATTTGAATGAACATTCTACATTACCATGGAAAGTATTGCATCACAATACCAGGCAGCCATTGCGAGTGTACCAATGAGTTTACCAGTCAAATTGCCAGGGTTAGAGATTCCAAGCCTGTTCTATTCATTCTATTTCTATGTGTGTTGCTGTTGCATTGTGATCATTCCATCAGCTATTCGTTTGACCAAAGGAAAAAAATTAATATATATTTTTTAAACGGTTAAGGGGATTTTATTTTCATGACCGTCTTCATCCGTAACACGGTTATACGGTAATTGTGCCAGCCCGAGTTACACCAAAGGGTGTGGTTGCTGTAAATCGCTGAATGTAAATTTGTGGAAATGTTGTTTAGTTTTTGAACAGCTCTTGCACAAAAGATAGGACAAGGATAGCTCTTGCACAAAGGACAGGGTCAGAGACAGAATATACAGTAGAAATCGGAAGTTTACATACACCTTAGCCAAATCCATTTAAACTCAGTTTTTCACAATTCCTGACATTTAATCCAAGTAAAAATTCCCTGTCTTAGGTCCGTTAGGATCAGCACTTTATTTTAAGAATGTGAAATGTCAGAATAATTGTAGATAGAATGATTTATTTCAGCTTTTATTTCTTTCATCACATTCCCAGTGGGTCAGAAGTTTACATACACTCAATAGTATTTGGTAGCATTGCCTTTAAATTGTTTAACTTGGGTCAAACGTTTCGGGTAGCCTTCCACAAGCTTCCCACAATAAGTTGGGTGAATTTTGGGCCATTCCTCCTGACAGAGCTGGTGTAACTGAGTCAGGTTTGTAGGCCTCCTTGCTCGCACACGCTTTTTCAGTTCTGCCCACAAATGTTCTATTGGATTGAGGTCAGGGCTTTGTGATGGCCAATCCAATACCTTGACTTTGTTGTCCTTAAGCCATTTTGCCACAACTTTGGAAGTATGCTTGGGGTCATTGTCCATTTGGAAGACCCATTTGCTACCAAACTTTAACTTCCTGACTGATGTCTTGAGATGTTGCTTCAATATATCCACATCATTTTCCTTCCTCATAATGCCATCTATTTTGTGAAGTGCACCAGTCCCTCCTGCAGCAAAGCACCCCCACAGCATGATGCTGCCACCCCCGTGCTTCACGGTTGGGATGGGGTTCTTCGGCTTGCAAGTCCCCCTTTTTCCTCCAAACATAACGATAGTCATTATGGCCAAAGAGTTCTATTTTTGTTTCATCAGACCAGAAGACATTTCTCCAAAAAGTACGATCTTTGTCCCCATGTGCAGTTGCAAACCGTAGTCTGGCTTTAATTATGGCGGTTTTGGAGCAGTGGCTTCTTCCTTGCTGAGCGGCCTTTCAGGTTATGTCGATATAGTACTTGTTTTACTGTGGATATAGATACTTTTGTACCTGTTTCCTCCAGCATCTTCACAAGGTGTTTATACTTGCGTACTATTGTTTGTACAGATGAACGTGGTACCTTCAGGCGTTTGGAAATTGCTCCGAAGGATGAACCATACTTGTGGAGGTCTACAATATTTTTTCTGAGGTCTTGGCTGATTTCTTTTGATTTTCCCATGATATCAAGCAAAGAGGCACTGAGTTTGAAGGTAGGCCTTGAAATACATCCACAGGTACACCTCCAATTGACTCAAATGATGTCAATTAGCCTATCAGAAGCTTCTAAAGCCATGACATAATTTTCTGGAATTTTCCAAGCTCTTTAAAGGCACCGTCAACTTAGTGTATGTAAACTTCTGACCCACTGGAATTGTGATACAGTGAATTATAAGTGAAATAATCTGTCTCTAAACAATTGTTGGAAAGATTACTTGTGTCATGCACAAAGTAGATGTCCTAACCGACTTGCCAAAACTATAGTTTGTTAACAAGAAATTTGTGGTGTGGTTGAAAAACAAATGTTAATGACTCCAACCTAAGTGTATGTAAACTTCTGACTTCAACTGTATTTAGGTAATTCAGCATATAGTTATCTAGACTAGAGTAGCATTGATCTACAGGCACAGTGCAAGCAAACGCAGAGATTAAATAAGAATTTTAATCAGATTACAAAACATTTACATTTTCACATTTGATTTTATGATGAATTTGAAATTAGCAATCAATCAATCAAATGTATTTATAAAGCCTCTTTTACATCAGCAGTTGTAAAGTGTGATGACATTCCTTCCAGGGCAATATCAACTATACAGAATACAGATTTTCTATTGATATTGTTTGGTGTAAATTATTAGACAAATTACTAAGCATTGCTTGCAACAACACTTTGGAAATGGACTCCATTGCTCAGTTAGGTTGCAAAGCTCGAGCTCCATGTCTCTTACACTTCACTTCACAGAAATCTGGTTGGATAAAGACACAGACTCCGGTGGAATGAAGGATAGAATCCATAGAAAGTTCTGGCCGATACAGCAGGGCTCCAGCAGACCATCTTCTATCTGAAACAAAAGTTGGGTCAAATAAGCAAACATGATTATGGAACTTTAGTTAAATAATGAAATGTATGCCTCCTTTTCTCCCTCCGTGGAGAACAAAATGGCTGAGTGTCTGTTTTAGGCAGCAACACACCCTTTCTCGCTGTATGGTGTTTATGAAGAACTACTAAGTGCTTTTAACAGTTTCGACCTGAGTATAGAGGGAAGGAGAAGTTGGCCTGGCAACTGGGAGCTTCTACACTGCTCTATGTAATTTATGACTCCAGTTAGTAGGTGAGGGAGGGTGAGGGGGTGGCAGGGACAGGGTGTGGAGCAGAGCAGGGAGTGTAACTTGGCCTCTCCCTCTCAGCCTGTGCTGCCCTATAACTACTCCATAGCTCCAGGCAGGTAGGAGAACTTGGCCTCTCTCTGGGACACAATCACAGGCCTGCCTGAGTGCTTGCTCTGGCTGGCTCTGTCTTCACTCACAAAGCCTTGCCACCTCCATGGCACTCCCCTCTACTTCTCCACTGCTGCCTCAGAGCCCCCTCCTGAAGAAACCAAACACCCCTCAACACCGTCACTCTACTGCTCCACAAACCTGCTTAGGAGCTTTGATACTGACCCAGACCCAGACACAGACACACACACACTTACATGATGAACAACTCCTCCCCAGGTTGTACTGTATCGTTGTTGGTTACATGGGGATTTTTAAAATAGTTCCTCATTTTTATTAGGTTCTTATTCTGTTTTCAGTTGCCTCCTTTCTGTTTTCTAATTAGCTATTATTCCTTTAAAATATGTTGTTGGCGCCAAGTTTTTTCTCCACAGAATTGAATTGCATGAAGTCCATGATCCTGCTATGATGAAGATCTCTGCAAACAAATTACTTTCCAACTCAGCGCCCAAAAAACATTTCAAAATTGAAAATACCAAAGCATGGAGGAACTTTTAAGACATCACTTTCGGCATTGCTAATTAATATAGATATTTTACTCACCTCACTCACCTTGTTGGCCTTTTAGTTCTCCACCTTCTGAAGAGAAATGCAGATGTGAAAAACAGAACTGCCAAATGTCTTCTCACAAACAGATGCAAATAGAAAATGTTGTACCTTGCAGACTGACGTTACCAACAGAACACGATCCTAACTTTCTTCAGACTGACTTTACTTTTCTACCTGACTCAGGTAATGCTATTTTAGAGGCCCAGCGTCGACCAATGGGAGCCACCCAAAAAAGGCCTACCTCTCTACCCCCCTCTCCATGGTATACAGGAGCCACACCCGTCTATGTGGTGTTGTTTTACAGCCTAAACTCTGAACATTAGCTACACCTCTGGATTTTAGGAATCTTTAACTGAAAATGGGAAACGTGAGACTAACGTTTAACGAATAGTACCTTTGCTTCGGGCCTGGGGGCCATATATTTGATCAGTTTGGTTTGTTCATCGTACTAATGTAGAGCTCTGCTCATCGTACTAATGTAGAGCTCTGCTCATCGTAGTAATGTAGAGCTCTACTCATCGTAGTAATGTAGAGCTCTACTCATCGTAGTAATGTAGAGCTCTACTCATCATAGTAATGTAGAGCTCTACTCATCGTACTAATGTAGAGCTCTACTCATCGTACTAATGTAGAGCTCTGTTCATCTTAGTAATGTAGAGCTCTGCTCATCGTAGTAATGTAGAGCTCTGCTCATCGTAGTAACGTAGAGCTCTGTTCATCGTAGTAACATAGAGCTCTGTTCATCGTAGTAACGTAGAGCTCTGTTCATCGTAGTAATGTAGAGTTCTGTTCATCGTAGTAACGTAGAGCTCTGTTCATCGTAGTAATGTAGAGCTCTACTCATCGTAGTAATGTAGAGCTCTGTTCATCTTAGTAATGTAGAGCTCTGCTCATCGTAGTAATGTAGAGCTCTACTCATCGTAGTAATGTAGAGCTCTGCTCATCGTAGTAATGTAGAGCTCTACTCATCGTAGTAATGTAGAGCTCTACTCATCGTAGTAATGTAGAGCTCTACTCATCGTACTAATGTAGAGCTCTACTCATCGTACTAATGTAGAGCTCTACTCATCGTAGTAATGTAGAGCTCTACTCATCGTAGTAATGTAGAGCTCTACTCATCGTAGTAATGTAGAGCTCTACTCATCGTACTAATGTAGAGCTCTACTCATCGTACTAATGTAGAGCTCTACTCATCGTACTAATGTAGAGCTCTGCTCATCGTAGTAATGTAGAGCTCTACTCATCGTAGTAATGTAGAGCTCTACTCATCGTAGTAATGTAGAGCTCTACTCATCGTAGTAATGTAGAGCTCTACTCATCGTACTAATGTAGAGCTCTACTCATCGTACTAATGTAGAGCTCTGTTCATCTTAGTAATGTAGAGCTCTGCTCATCGTAGTAATGTAGAGCTCTGCTCATCGTAGTAACGTAGAGCTCTGTTCATCGTAGTAACATAGAGCTCTGTTCATCGTAGTAACGTAGAGCTCTGTTCATCGTAGTAATGTAGAGCTCTGTTCATCGTAGTAACGTAGAGCTCTGTTCATCGTAGTAACGTAGAGCTCTGTTCATCGTAGTAATGTAGAGCTCTGTTCATCTTAGTAATGTAGAGCTCTGCTCATCGTAGTAATGTAGAGCTCTGTTCATCGTAGTAATGTAGAGCTCTGTTCATCGTAGTAACATAGAGCTCTGTTCATCGTAGTAACATAGAGCTCTGTTCATCGTAGTAACATAGAGCTCTGTACATCGTAGTAACATAGAGCTCTGTTCATCGTAGTAACATAGAGCTCTGTTCATCGTAGTAATGTGCTGCTGAAGGCACTGCTCATCCTGCTCCTTCCCATCAGAGGATATCACTCTCCTCATTAAACTGGTTCATTTGTGTTGTAATCCAGAGCCTCTCTGCTCTTGTATCAATTCTAAAAGAAATATTGCCGCGATAATTGCATAGAGTTTGTGAAAAGGAATAATTTGTGTCGTCGTAATTAGCGACAACCATGAATGTTCAAGCGCTTAGTGCCATTTATCCCCTAGAATTACTATAATCCACATGGAAATTAGATATTAACATAATAATTCAACAATAGTTATTTTTCATGCAGTCTTTATTGTAATGTACAGTATTATAGCTTTTTAATTTCAGCAGCAACCAACTTGATAGAAATATAGCATTCTGGTCACTTCACTGTGACATTTCAAACTTCACAGCTCCGTAACTTAATGTATAGACTCCTCTCAACTTTATTGAAAAGGGGCAACACCCGATGTCCCTCACTCTGAAAGGGCTGTGGCTCCCTGAAAGGAATTTCACCCCCAGACAATGGAGGGAACAGGGCGATGGGACAGGAAGGAGGGAAGAGGAGGAGGGGGACATTTCTAAGACATTCCTGAGGTCTATATGCACCTAGCCTCACCTGACAATATATTTCTCTTGAGAGAGCACATTCATTTGAGACCAATCTTATTTTTATGTGATTTTATTGACAAGGACACCAACATCTTTGAGTTATGAGCTGCTGTTGTGCTCCTCAGACAGACATATTGTATTTTACTCTGGGTTGTGTGTGGGCCTGATAGCCCTGGACATACACTGGGGCTCTGCGTCCCAAATCACACCCTATTCCCTATGTAGTGCACTACTTTTGACCAGAACCCTGAGGGCCTGGTCAAAAGTAGTGCACTGTGTAGGGAATAAGGTGCCATTTGGGACGTACAGTATACTGGGGTTTCTTCAGGGTAATCTTGAGGAGCGAGGGGGAAGTGACAGGTGAAAAACGAGCCTGTAAAAGCTCTTAGATTAGAGATGGCTCGGTCTCGCTTTTTACCACAGGAACAAAGAGTTCACAGCACAACCGACCTGCATGCTGTAGAGAAGCCATTGCTCAGTGGACACTGGGGTGGGGCTTTGCTGTCCCTCTCTTCAGATAGCCCCAGGGCATAACTTTGGGGAGTCACCCCTCAGATGAAATCAGGTGTTACTATAGACATTTAACAAAAGGGAGAGGGGGTGGAGGCAGGCTAAGGTGAGTAACAGTAGTTGTGGAGACATTACACAGCAGGAAATGCATACTTGTAGTGTATTCAAGGTTTAAAAAAGCTTCTAAAGTTTGTAATTTCCACTGCCCTAACCCAAAATGTTTTTAACACCTACAAAAATGCAGGATTATTTTCCTGCCTTGAGAAACTGGTCAAATAAAAATACCACATCTGTATTTAGAAATGTCAGCAGAACAGTGTTGCCTATAGCAGGAACAGAGAATTTTGAAAAGAAGGGTTGCATAACATATTGCAATGTGTGCTAAAGGATTTGACATTTTCATGATCTGCATATTATGGATAAGCAAAAAATATGAGTAAAAGTTCAAATCCTGCTTTCAGATCAACCCCATGGCGAATAATGTGGCGTGTAACATCACACATTAAGTTGTGCTGCATAGTCACCTAAAGTAGAAGGTCGGTGTTTAGATTGAGATGGTTTGGCTGTTTAAACAATCCCATTGGGTTGAACCCACTCCTGTTTGTGAGCTGTGAGGCTAATAACAGTAGATAGACATTACTCCATGCTTAGGTAAATATCCTACCACAGACTGAAGTGACATACGGGTCAAGAGTTAAACCCAAGGTGTCATCAGCTCTTTGTTCTTTTATTAACCTTTGACTCCAAGTACCACAGAATAGACCAAATTGAGTATCGATCACATAGGTCCAACCCTCTATAAACTCCTACGTCCATCAGTGTTCCCAGAGAAAATCTGTTTTATATAGGGAGTTGTTTACTTTTTAAAGCCTCTCCTTTACTTTTTAAAGCCTCTTTTTAAAGCCTCTCAATTTCCATAGAACAGCAAGGTCAATGGGAAAGGAACACAGCCATTGATAGCACCTGGAGAAGGGTGGTGAGGAGGACACGTTGTTTCTGAGTAATGATTCAGAACTAGTTGACATCTTGGTCAATAGAACATGGGTGTGACCATGCCCTGAAGTGTCTTTAGTAATAGTGATACATGCCGGTGTGTGACCGTACCCTGAAGTGTCTTAGCAACGGTGTTCAGTGTTTGGGTGGCTTGTATCTATCTCTTCAAGGAACAACCAGGATTCAGTTGTTTTGGGGAGAGCACTGACCCACAGAGAGTGAGAGAGAGACAAAGATAGAGAGAGAGTCAGAGACCGAGAGGTGTGTTTGTTTGTGTGAGAGACAGAAAGACAGAGCGAGAAACAGATGTGAGAGATGAGATGGTGGATTTCAGCACTGCCATGCTCCCTCCCTGAAGGCAGCTCGCTCCTAAGTAAAGGCGGTGTCTGAACATGCCACAGTCAGGAAGGAATGTCAGCAGAGCCCTTCAGGCAGTGACTGAGATTGGCTTATGTAAAGCCTCTCACACTGAAGCCAAATCAACATGCTGATATCTTAAACTGCACTGTGTCAAAAATGTGTCTAGCTCTTTTAGATACTTAAGAATGCATACCAACATGATAGTTATGCAATCAGTGATTTGCTGTAGTTTAATGTTTTTTAAAACAATTTGAGCTTGCCCTGCATAATAATAATATAATAATATGCCATTTAGCAGACGCTTTTATCCAAAGCGACTTACAGTCATGTGTGCATACATTTTTACGTATGGGTGGTCCCGGGGATCGAACCCACTACCCTGGCGTTACAAGCGCCATGCTCTACCAATTGAGCTACAGAGGCTGTGACAACAATCTTTCTCATGAAAGGACAATACATGATATCTGAATATTCAAACAAGTCTTCCTTTATGTCAGGCTTGAATAGTGAAGACCTAATCCAAAACCACACCGTCATCATTAGACAAGTCCAATCAGGAATAATTAGTAACATCATAGAGGCCTGCCTGGCTGTGTCTAAGCATGGTATTTGGTTTGGAGTCATTTGACATTTAGTTTTAGGTTTGGGGTTTATAATGGTGTTTAGATTTGTTTTAGGGCTGGGGTAATGGGGGCACTGCCCTTTAGGCTGCCTGTAGGCAGTCTTCAGCCTGGACCCCTGCTGCTGCATTCTCCCCAATCTCTCTCCTCATCTCTATCCCCTCTCTCTCCAATCTTTCTCCCTTCTTTCTCGCGCCCCTCATTTCCCCCCTTCTCTCCCCTCTCTCTCCCCCCTCTCTTTCTCCCAGCTACTGATGGGAATCTGATGCCTCATTGAGTGAGTCTGTTCTGACTCGCCCGAACAGGAATGCACCATCCATCTAATGCACTTTAATGTCCAAGTAAATTGACAATGAAGAGTGCCATCATTTTACAGCATAAATATTTCACTCCCCATTTGGATGCAGATTTCAAGATGCGGTGGCTGGAATACAAATGGGCTGTCTCTTCCTGGGGAAATGAGGGTCACCCGGCCTCAGTGAGTATGATTTGTGTGTGTGTGTGTGTGTGTGTGTGTGTGTGTGTGTGTGTGTGTGGAGAGAGACTGTGTGGTTTCCTTGTTATCAGTCCTTGTTAGATGTTGTTGGCAAGCTGGGATATTAATGCAAAAAGGTCAATTTTATATTTTGTAGAGCAGAGACCACAATCACAAACCAATTGCAAGTTTACTTTAGAAAACACACATTGAATATCATGCAGATTATGTACTGTAGTCTAAAGTCCTCTTAAATGTTTGTTTAAGCTTGCCTTTCACTTTCTTGTCCTCATACTGATGGGAAAATACTGATGGGAAAATGACTATGACTGCAAAGTACATTATTCACAGTTGAGTAGTTACCAAGATAGAAATGAATGCCCTATTCTATTGACAAACTTTCAAAATAGCACGGAAAGGGTATCAAAACTTTCAGGCCAAAATTATTCTCCTAAGAGGGTTTGGTATAGTGAGTCATGTTGGGCTGTCTGGCAGGGGGGCTGTTAGAAACCTGTGTTTATCTGTCTCTTCTCCCTGACGTGGTGTAATGGAACTCTCAGTAATAGCAGAGGAGAGATGGCATAACAGCAGGTCATAATGGGATGCACTTTTCTCCCTCAGACACTCTGGGCCTAATCAGAACATTAGAACATTACTTGTTAGTGCAACCATAGTGGAAGACACAGACAAAGATACCAGACCAAGGTTCTTTCTCCCTTTTCTGCCATTTGGCTTATGAATATGCAGTATGCAGTTGAAGAGGAAACACATAACATATGAGCTAATCGACCTCTGTTGAATACTGAAACTCTGTGCTGTGCATAGATTAATAGTTATTCTATATTTGTAAAAAGAGCTTCTAGACCTACATATGTTTGCACAGTAACTAAGAAGTGCACTTTGCCAAAAGCACTCCATTCCTCCACTCCTCCTCTCCTCCCCTTCTCATCCATGTGAGCCCTGGTATCTGTGAGTGTATGAGCCTGGGCTTGCACTGTGTTCAGAATACCTGCTGTTTCACCCAGCCACTGTTCTGATTCTATAGAGACTGACAGAGGAAGACATTCCAATTGGCTATGAGGTGCTGATTAGTTGAAGTGTGCTTTGAGACATATTCTTTGTTCCTGAAAAAGGATTGTGAGACTGTGCACTCAACACAGGTGAAACCCTCTCTCCTCTATTGACACAGGTCAAAGCCTATTCACCTCAGCATCTCTCCACCTCTCCCGAAGGTCCAGAAAGCAATCCTCTGATTAGTCCTTAAGTCCACAACTTTGAATTGGGATCCAGAACAATGAGAAACCTGTAACGGCACAGAGCAGCTGTGTCTGTTTACTGGAATATATTGGTGTATTTTTAATTAACCATTTACAACACGTCAAAAATCAATGCTTCACCCATTCTAATAATCTTTCTATTGTTAATAGTCAGTGCTCCCTGTTAATAGAAAGTATTCCCTAAAACCACCTGATAGAGCAGGGGATTGGGCACCAGGCCCCAGCAACACAAAGCATGTCTAGATTAAAAGGAAATCACTGTGCCTTGAGTTAAAGGGTCACTGAGAGCCAATTTAGATTCCTGTGCCTCTGCAGTCAGGAGGTAATCCAGAGACAAAACAAGCGTCAGAAAGGTGAGAAGGGGGTGTCTTTGAGCCCTGCCCGTCTCGCTTTTCACTGCTTATCACAACTATGTGGGCGAATGAACTCTCATGGTGAGGAAGGAACAACAGAATGAGTTCTACTACCCATGCTGTCATTAAAAGACATAAAGTACCCTGCATCGTACAGTCGGAAGTTTACATACACCTTAGCCAAATACATTTAAACTCAGTTTTTCACAATTCCTGACATTTAATCCTAGTAAGAATTCCCTGTCTTAGGTCAGTTAGGATCGCCACTTTATTTTAAGAATGTGAAATGTCAGAATAATAGTACAGAGAATGATTTCTTTCAGCTTTTATTTCTTTCATCACATTCCCAGTGGGTCAGAAGTTTACATACACTCAATTAGTATTTGGTAGCATTGCCTTTAAATTGTTTAACTTGGGACAAACGTTTCGGGTAGCCTTCCACAAGCTTCCCACAATAAGTTGGGTGAATTTTGGCCCATTCCTCCTGACAGAGCTGGTGTAACTGAGTCAGGTTTGTAGGCCTCCTTGCTCGCACATGCTTTTTCAGTCCCACAAATGTTCTATAGGATTGAAGTTCAGGACTTTGTGATGACAACTCCAATACCTTGACTTTGTTGTCCTTAAGCCATTTTGCCACAACTTTGGAAGTATGCTTGGGGTCATTGTCCATTTGGAAGACCCATTTGCGACCAAGCTTTAACTTCCTGACTGATGTCTTGAGATGTTGCTTCAATATATCCACATAATTTTCCTTCCTCATGATGCCATCTATTTTGTGAAGTGCACCAGTCCCTCCTGCATCAAAGCACCCCCACAGCATGATGCTGCCACCCCCGTGCTTCACGGTTGGGATGGTGTTCTTCGGCTTGCAAGTCCCCCCTTTTTCCTCCAAACATAACGATGGTCATTATGGCATAACAGTTCTATTTCTGTTTCATCAGACCAGAGGATATTTCTCCAAAAAGTACGATCTTTGTCCCCATGTGCAGTTGCAAACTGTAGTCTGGCTTTTTTATGGCGGTTTTGGAGCAGTGGCTTCTTCCTTGCTGAGCGGCTTTTCAGGTTATGTCGATATAGGACTCGTTTTACTGTGGATATAGATACTTTTGTACCTGTTTCCTCCAGCATCTTCACAAAGTATTTTGCTGTTGTTCTGGGATTGTTTTGCACTTTACACACTAAAGTACATTGAACTCTAGGAGACAGAACGCGTCTCCTTCCTGAGCGGTATGACGGCTGCGTGGTCCCATGGTGTTTATACTTGCATACTATTGTTTGTACAGATTAACGTGGTATCTTCAGGCGTTTGGAAATTGCTCCCAAGGATGAACCAGACTTGTGGAGGTCTACAATTTTCTTTCTAAGGTCTTGGCTGATTTCTTTTGATTTTCCCATGATGTCAAGCAAAGAGGCACTGAGTTTGAAGGTAGGCCTTGAAATACATCCACAGGTACATCTCCAATTGACTCAAATTATGTCAATTAGCCTATCAGAAGCTTCTAAAGCCATGACATCATTTCCTGGAATTTTCCAAGCTGTTTAAAGGCACAGTTAACTTAGTGTATGTAAACTTCTGACCCACTGGAATTGTGATACAGTGAATTACAAGTGAAATAATCTGTCTGTATTACTTGTGTCATGCACAAAGTAGATGTCCTAACCGACTTGCCAAAACTATAGTTTGTAAACTTGTCTCCCGAGTGGCGCATTGATCTAAGGCACTGCATCGCAGTGCTAGCTGTGCCATTAGAGATCCTGGTTCGGCTCCAGGCTCTGTCGGAGCCGGCCGCGACCGGGAGACCCATGGGGTGGCGCACAATTGGTCCAGCGTCGTCCAGCGTCGTCCAGGGTAGGGGAGGGAATGGCCGTCAGGGATGTAGCTCAGTTGGTAGAGCATGGCGTTTGCAACGCCAGGGTTGTGGTTTTGATTCCCACGGGGGGCCAGTATGAAAAATAAAAAAGTATGTATGCACTCACTAACTGTAAGTCGCTCTGGATAAGAGCGTCTGCTAAATGACTAAAATGTAAAATGTTAACAAGAAATTTGTGGAGTGGTTGAAAAATGAGTTTTAATGACTCCAACCTAAGTGTATGTAAACTTCCGACTTCAACTGTACATAGAATAACACTGTTCATATTGTAAACAGAAAGTTCCTATGTAAATGAAAGGCTAATTTGGTGTTGGACTAATGTTAGTCCAACAATGGAAAGTTGACAGTTGAAATATCAAATGTTATCTACCATTCTCTTACAGCCTCTTGCGAACACTGTAAAACATATACACATTTAAAAGATAATTCTTCATCAAAAACACATTACATTTACATTTTAGTCATTTAGCAGACGCTCTTATCCAGAGCGACTTACAGGAGCAATTAGGGTTAAGTGCCTTGCTCAAGGGCACATCGACAGATTTTTCACCTAGTCGGCTCGGGGATTAGAACCAGCGACCTTTCGGTTGCTGGCACTAAGCTCTTAACCACTAAGCTACCTGCCACATTGATCATAATAGAACTATATATATAGACAGAACAAAAAACCTGGTTGGGCATTTGACCATAATTGGGAGAGAAAACGGAGGCTGCGTAAAGGATAGGCGCTAGTGCCGCTATGTGTGTCTCAAGACCAAAATGCTATTTATTTTCTTCATTCGTCAACCTCATGTTTTTTCAAAGCATTCTATTCTAATATCTGTCAAATGAACAGGTACCACACTTATTATCTGATATAGAATTAGGGTTCCATTTTGTTTGAAAAAGAATTACTGTAAGTCGCTCTGGATAAGAGCGTCTGCTAAATGACTAAAATGTAAATGTAAATGTTTCTGATGTTTCTATACTTGTTACTTTTCAATACTGCTCTCGGTGTGAGAAAATAAATGTTAATGTTTCTGTGAAACTCAAACTCACTAATTGCATTTTTGGACATATGCATGACAATATACATGTCATTCTATTACTGTTCTCTTTGTTCCAAATGGAACATGGATCATGGCACGTAGGCTGTAATTATGTACTCTTCACAGATTCTGTCAAAGAAGAATAAATGAAACACACCCCCTTGGTGGGAACATTGATGGCTGCATCAGTAAAAACATAGAACTCAATTGCCTCTTTTGTGAACAATGTTTAGATGGATGGCGGCATCAACTGAAAATGTAATTGGCCTTAGAGAAAATCTCATAGAGAAACTTTTGAGAATGTGTCTGTGAGGGCTGCAAGCAATATGATCAATCCTCCTGTGCATTGATTAGTATCAGATGAGAGAGAGAGAGATCGATTGATCACTGTAAGTACTAACTCCCTCTCATATGGTGGAGAATGCTTTCACACCTATATTTCCCATAGAGATTTTCCAGAGATGGAGTAATACACCACTGACAGTATATCGTCGCAATTCACACATTGTGCCCAGAGAGAGGTTTTGATACTGTCACGGCCCCTCCTCTGCAGTGCAGGGGCGGTTCCTCCTGCAGGCAGAGGAGGGTCGTTAGTGATTGGAGTTGGTGTGATTGGAGCCACCTGGGCTCAGGGTATTTAAAACTGCTTCACTAACCACTCTCTCTCTCTCTCTCCCTGCTCCTCCAGGTATGATCCTGTTTTGTTTGTTCCTTTGTAGGTTTACTTAGTTTCCACTCAGTCATGTTCACACACACACAGATTCATGCAGCCATGCACCTTCCCTACACCCTACATTATGACATTTCCACACCTCATTCCTTTTTCTTTGTTTAAAGTTAATCGTTTTTGGTTTACAATAAAGAACCTTTTGATTGGCCTATACCTGTTGTTCATGTCCCCTCATTTTGCCACAGGCTATGAGCCGGCCTGTGACAATACTGATAATTTCCTTTTCTACTTTCATGAGGAAAATAGTATGTTGTTGAGGGCAGCGGAGTGACCCTACAGGAGAGACTTACTCCAACAGTATAGACTTCGGCTATAGACAGAGTTATGGGATAATCTGAGCTTTCCACCAGAAGCACATTAGTTGTGAGAATACATTTTCAGTTTCAGGGGTGTCTAAGAGGAGATGATCCCAGATCAACCAGCAAAGGTCCCTGCTACGATACTTTATGGAATGTTTATGCAGGCCATTTTAATCCTTGGCCGGGCCGCCTAAGTTTTTTTTCTTCGGGTTGCCTAAATCCAAAATAAATAATGGGATGGAAAAACTTTTAACTTAAACAACTAAAACCACATATAAAGTTTATGAAAAAATAATGGACCTATATACACTCACAGTGAGTCACGTGGCCGTGGCTTGCTATATAAAGCAGGCAGACGGGCATCGAGGCATTCAGTTACTGTTCGATTGAACGTTAGAATGTGCAAAACGAGTGATCTACACGACTTTGCGCGCAGTATAAATGTCGGTGCCAGTGGCACCGGATCCAGTATCTCAGAAACGGCTGCCCTCCTGTGCTTTTCACGCACGAGTGTCTAGGGTTCATCAAGAATGGTGCGACAAACTAAAAACATCCAGTCAGCGGCAGTCCTGTGGGCGAAAACGGCTAGTTGATGAGAGAGGTCGAAGGAGAATGGCAAGTATTGTGCAAGCTAACAGGCGGGCCACAAACAGACAAATAATGACGCAGTACAACAGTGGTGTGCAGAACAATATCTCGGAACTCGTCGATTCTTGTCACGGATGGGCTTTTGAAGCAGACGACCACACCGGGTTCCACTCCTATCAGCTAAAAACAAGAAGAAGCGGCTCCATTGGACACGAGATCACCAACACTGGACAATTGAGAAGTGTAAAAACATTGCCTGGAACATGACAGCAAATTCAGTTTACTTGAGTGACCTGCGCAGTCCCCAGACCTCAACCCAATAGAGCATCTTTGGGATGAGATGAAACGGGCTGTTCGCAGCATGAATGTACCGCCGTCCAATCTGCAGCAACTGCGTGATGCCATCGTGTCAGCATGGACCAACATCCCTGTGGACCGCTTCCGACACCTTGTAGAATGACCCGAAGATTTCAGGGGGGTCCGACCCGGTACTAGATGGGTGTAACCACATTTTTACTATAATCTTTGAGAACTAAAAATCACCAAAATAATAGCTACACAGTCAGGGAGAATTTAAAATTCCAAAAGAACACAGCATTATCCATGTCAGTATATGTAGAATCACAGAAAAGTAGCATTAAAACTGTAACAGTTTCTCTCAGCTACATGACAAAAATGTGTAGAATTGCAGGAAATTGGCTTAAAAATGCAAACATTCTCTACACCGCCAAGATGGGGCCTCTAAAATGTTCTCTAAAATACAGCCGCGCCGACGGGCCGACCTCGCCCATTGCCACGCCCCCTGCCACAGCCCCCGGCCACGCCTACCACCTCAGCCCCTTTTTGATCCAGAAAAAAACCTGTTATGGCATGGCTGATACAGTATAATACATCCCCCTTGGTATATAGTGAAATAGGCGAGCAATGTTCAAATAGGGAGGAATGCACAGTGTTTCTACTCAAAGGTCTTCTTTAGTCATTGCAAGAACACAACTAGTCAGAGTCTCTGTCAAAATTAGTCAAGGTTGTTTGTATGTATCCCCCTTTAATTATTTCAAATAAAGTCGGGACTCCTTTAGATACACCGGGAACTCATCGGCATCGAATTGAGAGGATTTAATCTGGTATTGGCTATTTTCTGTCTTCAGCGTATCTGAATGAAACATGAGCAGAAATGAGGCAGAGGCGCCCCTGGGCTTTATATACTGTATTTATTTGGTGGCAAAGGCTGGATAAATTAGGCTGGGAAACTAAATGAAGTATCCACCCCGATGCTGATTCCTCTTTATAGGCCAAGCTCTTTATCTACCTAGAGAGAAACTAAGAAGGCAGATGTATAACCTTTCCACTGCTTATTTATCGCAGTGAAATACGAGACACGAGCTAGACATCTTTCCTACTTTACATGCCGATAGGAAGTTATTGAGGCTCTGCCATGGTTTGATTGAACGCACTCCTATTTAATCTACAATATATTCTCATTATCTTTCCTTTTTTCACAGGAGTGATGGTGGGGCGTCCTGGGATAAATTACTATTTCAGGGTCAAGCCAGACATATACAGATTTATGACGTTTTACATTTTCATTGTGGATTTGGCCCATAGCAATTGCATTATTTTATGGCTCATTGCATGATTGATATGGTGGAACAATATACAGTAGCCTATTCAGCAGTCTTGGTATTGAAGTATTGATGCATTCATATTTTTCCAGGAGCAAAGCTGTGGTGATATATTAGTGACTTAATGGCCTTGAGGCATGTACTCGTCAACATTGAATGGGTACTGTCAGGGTGATAGCTTTGGTGAGAGAAGCCAATGTGACAGGCCTATTGCTAATGTTGACTGTAATTCGTTGATGTATAGATAGATAGCATAGTGCACAATGTCTCTTTCACTGTGTATTATTGAATATTATAAAACTGGTTGTTTGGATCCTGGATGCTGATTGGATGAGCAGCGTTCCAAACCGTGCTGTATTGGCCGTCACAGCCACACCTACAGTACCAGTCAAAAGTTTGGACACCTACTCATTCCAGGGTTTTTCTTTATTTTTTACTATTTTCTACATTGTATAATAATAGTGAAGACATCTAAACTATGAAATAACACATACACTACCGGTCAAAAGTTTTAGAACACCTACTCATTCAAGGGTTTTTCTTTATTTTTACGATTTTCTACATTGTAGAATAATAGTGAAGACATCAGAACTAATAAATAACACATATGGAATCATGTGGTAACCAAAAAAGTGTTAAACAAATCAAAATATATTTTATATTTGAGATTCTTCAACTAGCCACCCTTTGCCTTGATGACAGCTTTGCACACTCTTGGCATTCTCTCAACCAGCTTCATGAGGTAGTCACCTGGAATGCATTTCAATTAACAGGTGTGCCTTCTTAAATGTTAATTTGTGGAATTTCTTTCCTTCTTAATGCGTTTGAGCCAATCAGTTGTGTTGTGAAAAGGTAGGGGGGTATACAGTATATCCCTATTTGGTCAAATACAAAGTCCATATTATGGCAAGAACAGCTCAAATAAGCAAAGAGAAATGACAGTCCATCCTTACTTTAAGACATGAAGGTCAGTCAATTCGGAATATTTCAATAACTTTTTTTCTTCAAGTGCAGTCGCAAAAACCATCAAACGCTATGATGAAACTGTCTCATGAGGACCGCGACAGGAATGGAAGACCCAGAGTTACCTCTGCTGCAGATGTTCATTAGTGTTACCAGCCTCAGACATTCCAGCCCAAATAAATGCTTCACAGAGTTCAAGTAACAGACACATCTCAACATCAACTGTTCAGAGAGGACTGTGTGAACCAGGCCTTCATGGTCGAATTGCTGCAAAGAAACCACTAAAGGACACCAATAAGAAGAAGAGACCTGCTTGGGCCAAGAAACACGAGCAATGTACATTAGACCGGTGGAAATTTGTCATTTGGTCTGGAGTCCAAATTTGAGATTTTTGTTTCCAACCCCTGTGTCTTTGTGAGACGCAGTGTGGGTGAACGGATGATCTCCACATGTGGATTTCCCACCGTAAAGCATGGAGGAGGAGGTGTTATGTTGTGGGGGTGCTTTGCTGGTGACACTGTCTGTGATTTATTTAGAATTCAAGGCACACTTAACCAGCATTGCTACCACAGCATTATACAGTGATACGCAATCCCATCTGGATTGGGCTTAGTGGGACCATCATTTGTTTTTCAACAGGACAATGACCCAAAACACACCTCCAGGCTGTGTAAGGGCTATTTTACCAAGAAGGAGAGTGATGGAGTGCTGCATCAGATGACCTGGCCTCCAAAATCCCCCGACCTCAACCCAATTGAGATGGTTTGGGATGAGTCGGACCGCAGAGTGAAGGAAAACCAGCCAACAAGTGCTCGGCATATGTGGGAACTCCTTCAAGACAGTTGGAAAAGCATTCCAGGTGAAGCTGGTTGAGAGAATGCCAATGGTGTGCAAAGCTGTCATCAAGGCAAAGGGTGGCTATTTGAAGATTCTCAAATGTAAAATATACTTTGATTTGTTTAACACTTTTTTGTTTACTACATGATTCCATAATGGGCTCCCGAGTGGCGCAGCGGTCTAAGGCACTGCATCTTAGTGCTTGAGGCGTCACTACAGACCCCCTGGTTAGATTCCAGACTGTATCACAACCGGCCGTGATTGGGAGTCCCATAGGGCGGCGCACAATTGGCCCAGCGACGTCCGGGTTTGGCCGTCATTGTAAATAAGAATTTGTTCTTAACTGACTTGCCTAGTTAAATAAAGGTTAAATGAAAATTAAATAAAATTACATTTGTTATTTCATAGTTTTGATGTCTTCACTATTATTCTACAATGTAAAAAAAATAGTAAAAATAAAGAAAAACCCTTGAATGAGTAGGTGTGTACAAAATTTTGACTGGTAGTGTATGCCTGCTAATAGTTCCATCTGTTGCTGTCCAAATCATCTCTTGTATTTATCTCAACTCACACATAATTTCCCCTTGCTTCCAGCCTAGCATTTAGTTTGGTACAGCATGGGTTAATTTAAGCCTCGCTGTCTGCCTGTCCGACCTCGGAAACAATGTTTTACTTTTGAATGTTGATCTCTGTAGTACCATACATAGAGTGAACGGTGCCCAGTCGAGACAACTTTTTCTGAGCCAGTCGAAATCGCGTATCGACGTCATTATGATGGACATATCCAAGTAAATACCAATAGAAAAAAATGCAGCTAGTGTACTGTCATTCCAGGTTCAATGTTTGACGTGACTGAGTTAGCTGAAGTTGGCTAGCTAGCTAGCAAGTGACAAGAACGTTATATATCCAGCCTGCATAGCAACCATTTTGTTTAGAACGGACGACCAGTCCTTTTGCATAGGCATAGCAACTATGCAAAAATAATTAACGACTGGGTCGCGTCTGTAGCAACATTACCAAAATAACTAACAACCAGATTTTTGTCCGGACTATATCTTCTGGTGGAAGAATGAAATGTATGAATTGACTTGAAAATATGTAATACATTGTTATTTTAATTGGTAGCAGTTTTATTTAAGTGATAATGCCAGAGAAGCCGATGTTTGGAGGATATATTGGTACTGGTGTTGCCAATATATATCCTCCAAACACCGTCTTCGAAGGCATTATCACTTTTATAAAACGGGTTACCAACATATTCAAATAATGATTGACATATTTTCATTAAAAACATTATTTTGATTAATTTATTCATACTATTTCATCCTTCCACAATATATAGTCCCAACACAAATCTATAGTTGCTACCCAAGCCAGCTGGTCGTTCGTTCTATCGGTTCGGTTGCCAGAGACACGACCCAGTTGTTCTGTATCTATGGGCGCGACCCAGTCGTTCGTTCTAAATGTTCCATTGCCATACTGGCTGGCAACGTTCTTATCCCTTGCTTGCTAGCTAGCCAACTATGGCTAACTTACAGTCACATCAAAAATTGCAGCCAGAATAACAGCAAAGTAGCTGCATTTGCATTTGTTTAAGCTGTTTTCTAGTGACATTTATTTGGATCCATCCATAACAATGAGCTAATGAGGCGCGATTTCGCCTGGCATAGAAAATGTGCTCACTCGTCAGGACACTTGTTCAGAGGAGCTAGCCAACAACACAGCTAACACAATCACATCAAACTGAAGCTGGTAAGACCGCAAACTAGCTGCACTTCGTTTCGTTTGACCTTTTTTCAAATTACATTTCTTTGTATATCTCCATAAAAATGATGCCAGCTGATTTATGATTTCGATTGGCTGAGAAACGCTGCCTGCCTGTCTGTCTCGTCCCGACTCCTGACACGTTCATTACTATGGGACCGCTGGAGATCGAATTTGAATATTGAACAAATGTTGCAAATGTCGGAGAGACAGACAGCAAGGTTTATACAAATCTTCGCTGTTGAAAAATAAATGTTAGTCTAAAAGAAATGTGAGATAATGTCTAGATGCTTTTTATAGTGGAGATCAAGTTTATAAATTGCCTGGCTGGCCTGATGAGACAGTGGATTGCGCAGGCAGATGGAACAGAGTAAATAGGCATTTTAACGTCATAGATTCAGCTGGTGGTAACTTGTTGAATAGACACCGGTTGGAATGCGGTTTTAACAAATCAAATCAGCATTCAGGATTAGACCCACCTGTTGTATAAAAAATGCAATAAGGCACGCGAGGCAGTGCTGTATCATGAATACAGTCACAGGTAAATGGGTTGACTGGCCCCCCGCTATCGCGTCGGGCGGAACAACACCATTTACCTATGACTGTATTCATGATACAGCACTTGTGGCTTATTGCTTAACCATACTATACTACACTGTACTGTACTACTATACTATACATGTACTAAACATCAGTATGACTCCCTGATAAAATAAAGGCTAAATAAAAAATACATGTACTATATGAAGTCTCAGCTTTAAAACATAGTCAAAGACTTGAGGAATGTTTCTCTTTTCTATTCCTCCCCAATCTTACCATCTTGACTCACATTGGAATTTTCCAGCGCTGTGCTGCAGAGAGAGGGTTGTGGAATGGACAGGACAGGGCATGTTGCTGGAGCTCCCATACCTACACCAGGGATGGGGAACTTTGATGGGGGTGGGGGCCACCAAAAATCTGAAGTCATCATGAGGGGCTGCAGTTGCTCGCGGGTCTGCGTACCCACATTGCAAGCAAAACATTTTAGCAGCCCCCCTCTTGACAGCGGAGATAATTTTTGTTACGTTTTAGAGTTAATTTCGTGCAAAGCTACACATTTTGCCATGGGGCGTAGAGAAAACGTTGCAGTTTTAAAGCAAGTTTGCAGCAATTCTACACATTTTGCCATAGGGTGGAGAGAAATGTTTGCAGTTTTTAATATGCTATCTGAGTGAGACCGACTAACAAAATCGGGATTCTTCAGATAGCATTGAGGAGTACGCCACATCAGTCACTGGCTTCATCAATAAGTGTATCGATGACGTCGTCCCCACAGTGACCGTACGTACATACCCCAACCAGAAGCCATGGATTACAGGCAACATCCGCACTGAGCTAAAGGCTAGAGCTGCCGCTTTCAAGGAGCGGGACTCTAACCCGGACGCTTATAAGAAATCCCGCTATGCCCTCCGACGAACCATCAAACAGGCAAAGAGTCAATACAGGACTAAGATTGAATCGTACTACACCGGCTCCGACGCTCGTCGGATGTGGCAGGGCTTGAAAACTATTACAGACTACAAAGGGAAGCACAGCCGCGAGCTGCCCAGTGACACAAGCCTACCAGACGAGCTAAATCACTTCTATGCTCGCTTCGAGGCAAGCAACACTGAAGCATGCATGAGAGCACCAGCTGTTCCGTATGACTATGTGATCACGCTCTCCGTAGCCGATGTGAGTAAGACTTTTAAGAAGGTCAACATTCACAAGACCGCAGGGCCAGACGGATTAACAGGACGTGTACTCCGAGCATGTGCTGACCAACTGGCAAGTGAAAAACATAATATATACAAAAGTAAATAAGAAAAAACTAAACTATAACAATGATAAATACCCTGACAGTCTGAAAAGATTGATTGGTTCAGTCATCGACCATACCTGTTTTTCTCAGAAACGATTCAATGTTTTTATTGCTCTGAATCAATGTTTTTGTTGCCTATTTCTCTTCTCTGCTGGGGTAAGACATAGATGGTTGAGATCTTATTCCTAGTATTGACCCTAGTCATAGACTGTTCTCTCTGCTACCGCACGGCAAGCGGTACCGGAGTGCCAAGTCTAGGTCCAAAAGACTTCTCAACAGCTTCTACCCCCAAGCCATAAGACTCCTGAACAGCTAATCATGGCTACCCGGACTATTTGCACTGGCCCCCCACCCCATCCTTTTTACGCTGCTGCTACTCTGTTAAGTATTTATGCATAGTCACTTTAACTCTACCCACATGTACATATTACCTCAACTAGCCGGTGCCCCCGCACATTGACTCTGCAACGGTACCCCCCTGTATATATAGCCTCCCTACTGTCACTTTATTTTTCTTCTGCTCTTTTTTTTCTCAACACTTTTTTTGTTGTTGGTTTATTTTTACTTTTTTTTTGTTTAAAATAAATGCACTGTTGGTTAAGGGCTGTAAGTAAGCATTTCACTGTAATGTCTGCACCTGTTGTATTCGGCGCATGTGACCAATAAAATTTGATTTTATTTGATTTGAATGTCTGTCTCTTACCAACTGAATCCTGTTGTGAATAGAGTTTGGCCATTTTAAATGGTGTACATTGTGAAATAAAGTGAGCATGTTTTTTTAAAAATCTTGTTGATCGCTGACCACCCAAGAACATTGTGTGCATGACTACAACAGAAGAATCATATCTCCACCTTAGAACAATCCTTGCTGCTTTGTTCTGTGCTATCTGCAGTCTCCTTATCTCACTTGCTGATACATTTCCCCACACCACAGAACAGTAGTTCACCTGACTCCCAATTAATGCTTGGGTTGTTTGCCTAAGAAGCTTTCCCAGTAGATACTTAGCTATCCTTCTGACCATGCATGCAGTCTTAAAGTGGCACCCCAGTCTTCTTTTCACCTCAATTAACACCTGATTTACTTAACAAAAGGCACATCTCAATAGGTGGTCCAGGTAAGTCGTGACATAGCACAAGTGGGGCGGTGGGCCTTTCCCGTTCTCTATTGTTCCTCTATTGTTCCTCAAGCAAGGGAGGAGGCGATGACATCACGGATTCCCAGCAGACAAACTCCTTGAATGCCCTAATCCTTGAAGTTTGCAGTTGTCTAAAAAACACTATTTTGCTCTTCACATTTTTTTTACCCTTTACTGTGTGTACTTTATGGTATTTATACCTGGGATATCGCTTACATTAGTTATTTGAGCTGACCATGATAAGCAGTTGTCTAACTGAACCCCTAGTAGTTTGGTTTCTGCCACTTCCTCAATTCGCTCTCCCTCCATGTTTAATCGCATCCCATGTTGTGTCTGCCTTTTCCTGGTAGAACAGACCAACATAACTTTGGTTTTCTTAGAGTTCAAAACAAGTTTGTTCCGACAAATCCACTTGTAGAGCTTCCTGTACCTGTTGAATAGATTGTCTTGCTGTATAAATTGATAATTGCAATACATTGTAGCTTGAGTTCCAGATAGGGCATAAGGAAAGTCAATGGTATATATTAAATAAAGAAGTGGCCCAAGGCAGCTGCCATGCGGAATTCCACAGTCTAAAGCATGAGGTGAAGAAAAATATCCATTAATATAGGTGAACTGTTTCCTGTCAGTTAGATAGGACTGTACCCAATTCTAATGCATTGAAAGTATTTAATGAGCCACTAAATCAAATGCTGCACTCAAATCTAGAAATAGTACACCCACAAACTTGCCATCATCCACAGCACTGAGCCATTGATCAGGCATGTCAGCCAATGCAGTGGTAGTGGAACTTTTATTTCTGTTGTTGCCATAAACATGCTGATTGGCTATGATCAAATCATTATTTTCCAAGTACTCCCATATTTGTTTACTTACAATACCCTCTAATATCTTACTGAGTGAATGGAGTAAACTGTATAGCCGACTATTGGCAGGAGTAAGAGCTTCTTTAGCTGCGTTTATACAGGCAGCCCAATTATGATATTTTTTTGACTAATTGGTCTTTTGACCAATCACATCAGATCTTTTTCAGAGCTGATCTGATTGGTCAAAAGACCAATTAGTGGAAGAAAGATCAGAATTGGGCTGCCTGTGTAAACGCAGCCTCTGTTGTCTTTTTCGGAATTGGACACAGCTTAGCATGCTTACATTGGAAATGAACCCTTTTCCATTGACAAATTAATTGTATTTCAGTGGAGCTGCAATCTGAGGAGTGGCATAGCGAAGCAAAATATTGTCCATAAGATCATTACCCGTAGATTTACCATTGGGTAATGACTTTAATAGGTTTGACACCTCCTCTACTGACACCAGTGGTAATATAATAAATAATAATAATAATATGCCATTTAGCAGACGCTTTTATCCAAAGCGACTTACAGTCATGTGTGCATACATTTTTACGTATGGGTGGTCCTGGGGGATAGAACCCACTACCCTGGCGTTACAAGCGCCATGCTCTACCAATTGAGCTACAGAGGACCTTTTAGGTAACTAAAAGAGCAGTTTGTTGGCTCATAACATGATCACCAATCAACTGGACAATAGCTTGCTTGGAAGAATTGGTGTTTACATTCTCTCTCAATGAATTTGTTTTCTTAAAAAAAAAAAAAAATCTCAGTGATTGGCAAGTAAGCCCTTAACTCTATTCCATACAATCAATAAAAACAATTTTGTAAAATAACGTTTTTATCTTATGATTTACTATACCAGTTAAATGTAATGTCAAAATGTAGTTTTCCGCCTACATAGAAATACCCTAAAGTAATAATCATGAGAGGGCCATAAACCAGTGTTTCCCAACCCTGGTCCTTCGAGTACCCCCAACAGTACACATTTTTATTGCAACCCTGGACAAGCACACCTGAGTCAACTAATCATCAAGCCCTCAATGAGTTGAATGAGGTGTGTTTGTCAAGGGCTACAACGGAACTGTGTATTGTTGGGGTTACTCGAGGACCAGGGTTGGGAAACACTGCTAAACAATACCTAGTAATGCTTATACTGCCAGAACGATAAAGATCTCACCTTTCCGGTAAAAATAGCTATAAATTGCTGAGGTATAGTCACTTTTGAGGACACAAGCTCAAGTACACCGTGCAAATATGATAAAAAAATATGAAAAATCATATGATCTTTTTCCTATTCAACAAAAGTGGGGGAATATGGGGCTTGAAATGACTTAAATGCTTTCTAAATATAGTAACTATCAAATTATGAACGACTTACTATAACATGTCACCTTATAACTGTAAAGTAAATATGATCATACTTTTTTAAAAATTATTATTATTTTTTGGTACTTTTTACCCCTTTTTCTCCCCAATTTCGTGATATCCAATTGGTAGTTACAGTTTTGTCCCATCGCTGCAACTCCCGTACAGACTCGGGAGAGGCGAAGGTCGAGAGCCATGCGTCCTCTGAAACACGACCCTGCCAAGCCGCACTGCTTCTTGACACACTGCACGCTTAACCCGGAAGCCAGCCGCACCAATGTATCGGAGGAAACACCGTACAACTGGTGACCGAAGTCAGCGTGCATGCGCCCGGCCCACCACAAGGAGTCGCTAGAGCAAGATGGGACAAGGGCATCCTGGCCAGCCAAACCCTCCCCTAGCCCGGACGACGCTGGGCCAATTGTGCGGTCGCGGCCGGCTGCAACACAGCCTGGGATCAAACCCGGGTCTGTAGTGACGCCTCAAGCACTGCGATGCAGTGCCTTAGACCGCTGCGCCACTCGGGAGGCCAAATATGATCATACTTAGTGACAGTACAAAATTGACACCATTTCAAAAAACTGATGACAGAGCATTTTCTGCCCAGCATCCTCTGAGCAATGAACAGACGTCATTCAAATGTGTGCTGACTCGTTACAACTTCAGCTTTAAGCACAAGGTGTCCCTCTGTGGCCAAGAGAAAGTGCTCTTGTTTCAATTCTACAAAATTACTTTGTATTTTTTTGTGTTGGGAGCTCTAAATCCACCTGAGAACATCACAGCTAGATGCGACTGTGTTTGCTGTAATTGCTAGACTAGAGTCTCCCGTTTCATATGCCATATTGTAAGCGGAGCTGCGAGGAACACAGACAGCTCGATCCATTGTCTGGATAGGCCAGAAAAGTTACAGACACACAAATATCATACCCCCAAGACATACTAACCTCTCACCATTACAAAAACAGGGAAGGTTAGCATTTTTTGGGGGGTATGATATTTGTCTCTCTGTAACTTTCTCACTTCAAATGGGGGGACTAGAGACATCAAGTTCTTTAATTTCTAAACGGTAAAACAGATATGTATGAAAATACCCTCAAATAAAAGGTGACATTCTATACTGTCGCCTCATATAAAACATTTGATCTCAAATCCAAAATGCTGGAGTATAGAGCCTTATTAAAAGTTTTAGCTTCACTGTCCAAATAAATACGTAGGGGAGTGTATACAGTATGACGCAGTTTGACGCAATGTCTCAATATACAGTGCATTCGGAAAGTATTCAGACCCCTTGACTTTTTCCACATATTGTTACGTTACAGCCTTATTCTAAAATGGATTAAATAAAAATGTTCCTCATCAATCTACAGACATTATCCCATAATGGCAAAGCAAAAACAGGTTTTTAGAAACTATTTAATCAATTTTAGAATAAGGCTGTAATGTAACAAAACGTGGAAAAAATCAAGGGGTCTGAATACTTTCCGAATGCACTGTAAGTCATGCCACCAAAGATCAACATATTGGTTTGCTAGAGCAGGTTGCAGATGTGTTGAAACACTCATATCCTGGAGCTCATGAACAAAGATGGTTCAATGTGAATCAATGGCTTTCACCAAGTTTAGCTCTGGTCATTGGCCTTAGACAAGTCTTAATTGCGATGTGAATCTGAAAAGCTTGGTTTTAGTAGGAGACCATGCTTGGAACACAGGAGACATTTAATGAATGCTAAAGGAATTGATGCAGTATAATTTTGTGTGTGTTAGCTCTTTGTGTGTGTTAGCTCTTAGGGATCAAGGACTCTGGCTCATGATCTAGCTTTGGAATCTTTATTTGCACTTATAGCCAATTTGTATTGTTCTACTGTAGATAAGCCAAGGAAATATGTATTTTTTTTTTTATATGTAAAAATAAAAAGCTAATACAGGGAAATACATGCCTGTAACGCTCCAATGTCTATTTCCAGAGATTAATCATGTTTCTGAGACATTTCCCCTATAAACTGTTCTGGATTTGGGTGTAATTGGGTCACATTGAATGTGTGAGATTCATTCTGGCGACTGACTGAAGCAGATTGAGCAAATGTATTGGAGATCTGTGCTATTCAACCACTTGTAATTTAACATCCACCGTACCCGACAGCTGAATTGCTGCCTTCAGTAAATGCAAAGTGAGTTACACCGCAGTGCAAGAGTCTCTTGCAATAAGACCACTGGGCCATGGTGTTCTAGGAGGAAACCTGCAGCTCACTAATATCAGGCTAAAATGAATCCAAGTTTATTTGTCACATGCACAGAATACAGCGGGTGTAACAGTAGTAGTGAAATGCTTACTTCCTCAACAGTGCAGAATAAATGTAAAGTAGCAAAACTATCAATATACAAAGTAGATGAATCAGTGCATTTTGAATGTTAGAAGAGCTCTGGATTCTTTACTTTGCCTTATCAATGGAAAATACCAAACATTCTGCAGTTGTACTCTGTATTTATGTTATATTATCTTGACGGACATTTGTACCCTGTATTTATGTTATATTATCTTGACGGACATTTGTACCCTGTATTTATGTTATATTATCTTGACGGACATTTGTACCCTGTATTTATGTTATATTATCTTGACGGACATTTTCCACTGCCCCTTTTATTCCATTGCTTGGTTGTCTCATACTGGCTGTCTTTACAGCAGTTTTTTCTTTTTTGTTTGAGAATAAATGTGATGTAATTTATAATGTAATGCGTGAGATCTAATCAAGTGGTTGCTTCATATGAACCCAGGTTCTTATTTAGTAGAGTACAATGTTCAGATTGTGTAATGAAGAATATTATTGGGGTTAGGTGAATATAAAAGTAGGTTTGAATTTGCTTTTCTGATAAATGTAGCCTACTAAATAAGCAGAGCAGTGTTAAACGTAAAAACAAACAAGATGATCACGTTTTTACTGCTTTTTACTAGGCATGTTTTCAAAATGGAATGAAAATACATGTTCCAGAATGCCATCTTTCGTGATATCTAAGACACAACTATCTAACAGGAGCACTTTGAATGAATACAATTAAGTATTCATGTGTGTTTAAAGTATAACGTAGATCTCACTACTGACTCTATAGACTATAAACGCTGTACTTACGTCTGTGTCTATAACCTGTTATATTATCAGTGTGGAACCACTTTAAACTAGTATGTTTTGGTCAGCCAGTTATGAAACTAATCGGTTTTCTTTCTTCTTCACGTTTGATTAATGTACCAATCAATTAAACAGCAATCATTTACACATGAACCGGTGTCCTTGGTCTTTGTCCATTGATTACTCTTGATACTGAACTAGTATCCATAGTTATTGTTAGAGTATGCTGTGTTTGGGTCATGGCAGTCCTTGGTTTTCCCTAATATTTACACATCTCAGATGGGTCTGTGTTATCTTGCCAAAACTATGACATTGCTCTGGGTCTTGTTTCCCAGTTTTGATGTAACTTAAGCAGTAAGATGATCGTACCAGATGCATCGTTATTTACGAGCCAACTTTTTAAGAGTGTTTCCCAAACAAGCACATAGCGAGAATGTTCACTAAGTGCATCGTTAGACCATGTGTTAATACTGAGAGGATCGAAAGAAAAGCAGCGCTGCTCTTGGATCAGCTTTCTACAATTCAAAACCTCCCGTAGCATATTATTCCACAATACTGATGACGGATCCACTCCTAGAGAGACCACCCATGGCTGCAAATATTGAGGTGGCTTATTCTAAATGCTTACCCCATGCACTAAATCAAGATTTGGCACATCACTGCACACCAGTTGTTACACACCATGAAATATATTGCTAAATATAATTAAATTGAATGAACATCAAATGTATTCCAATTAATCCACTTGAACTATACAGGCCTACTTAGTATAATGTATTTATCATATGCAGTCATCTCCATTTTCATTTGAAGCATTATTTTATTATTTGCTTGTTTGCAGCAATTGATTGGCAATTTTGTATTTGTAGTCAATTTCTTTCTGAAGTTATCGGTGGTCGCAGAGAGACAGATAAACCTCTTGATTCTGTGTTTAGTGTAGATCTAATGTGTATAAAGTGACGCGGACGGGCAAAAAAGCATCTTGTGACACACTTAACATTTCTATGAGTAGTCTGAGGCAATGTTCCCTCAATTTCTTTTCACTACTGAGCAAATTTCAGGTCTGCTGAGCGCAAACTTGAAAATTCTGTGCAACTTCCGGTGTGCGTTTACTGTGAACACTGAGGCTGTACCCGCTTTAAGTTACAGTTTTAACAGTGGCCAAGTAGGCTACTGTGGCTATTTGATCATAATGTAGGCCTACCAGAGTGGCTTACCATCAAAAACAATGGAGAAAATGCATCCCATAACATTTTAACATGGAAATAGCTGTTCTATCATTCAGCCTACAGTAGCAGCCAATGTGTGATGTTCAATGGCCTATATTCCATGAGACTTATAAAAAAAACATGCAGGGCTTGACATTAACCTGTTTATCCACTTGTCCTTCAGACAAGGAGGTGACTGAAAATGTTGTTACATTTACATTTTAGTCATTTAGCAGACGCTCTTATCCAGAGCGACTTACAGGTAGTGAGTGTATACATTATTTTGATTTTTTTCATACTGGCCCCTCGTGGGAATCGAACCCACAACCCTGGCGTTGCAAACGCCATGCTCTACCAACTGAGCTACATCCCTGCCGGCCATTCTCTCCCATACCCTGGACGACGCTGGGCCAATTGTGCGGCCGGCTACGACAGAGTTGTTGTGTTGTTTGATGCAAGAAACCACTTTACAAATAAAATGTATTATTATTCCCATATCATTATTACAGAGAATCAGACAAATTATGCTACCCTCTGCCTATTGGATACTTAGCTTATTCAAGCCTGTCTCAAAATACAACACTACCCTTTAAGACAAAGAAAAGCTCTTTACCTGACTCACTTTTCAAAGATGTCTAGAAATGTACACGTTTTGTGCTCTTGTAGGAAGCAATCACTCCCCCATTGCTGACTACAAATGATCTATAAGTGGGCTAATAACTCACTAACTAGCAAAGGATATGAACAAATGTGCACAGGTGGCTACATGCAGCTCTCGATTTTATCTCAAAACAAGCACATCTACTCACGACCGCTCATACTGTGAATGGCACAGATCCATATAAGGCAATGGTCTATTTGCATATAGGCCTACTGCAGCTCTGAATGGTTATGCTGCATGGGCTGAGTCATGTATGTCAATGCAATAGAATCCTACTCTGATGCATAACAAAATCTCTTGCATAGTTCGTTTTGTTTCGGTATGTTGCGTTGAAAGTGGCTAATATCGCCTTGATTCGATCACAACTCCCACAGTAAAGGGAAACGTTGATAGTGTTAACTAAGGGGGAAAACTAGAAAGTTGAGTGAAATTCAATCTCATGCTTCTCTGCACGGGCTGATATTTCTTCTGTGCAGAAGTTCCGGGGGAGCTGCATGCCCGCACATGCGCCCAGTTTAGAGGGAACATTGGTCTGAGGCAGTCGGCAAATAACAAGCATTTTTCAAGTGCAAGTTTAGTAACGAGGGTTTTGGTAAACAGCTTGGCTACTAAAGATACATTGTACGATGGTTCTAACGATGATCTTAACACTAAGGCGGCACTGGGAAACGAGGCCCAGGTTGGGAATATTGTTTTATTATTTTGCTGAAAAGACGGAAACGTGGTTATACCAAACACAGTACAGTATGAAGATGGGCAAAAACTGCTTCTCCAATAGAAATTTCTGATCACACTTGTAGGCGTTCATGGAGACGTTGGCTAACTAAGCTCATGCGCAGAAACACGTCATTGAGTCTAATGGTCATCTCGCGCCGAACTACGCATGTGCAGGCCATCAAATCAAAAACACTCCTTTGATATAAAGTTGTTTTTGACTAAAATTAAAAATTGTCAGTTTGTCACTTTCACGAGGTTGGAGTAATAACATGTTCAACTAGTTAAGATATTGGATCGAATCTAGGTTGTCCATTTAGATTTCGAGAAAATTAACAACAAAGGAATAATTTTTCACTTCTCTTATTGACTTCTCAAACCCCAGCCTGGTCTGCTTGGTTTGTGCTACAAGGCATTTTATTGTCTTGCAACATACAGTATGTCATGGAAAGAGCAGGAGTTCCTAATGTTTTGTCCACTCAGTATACTGTACAGCTAAACAGTAGGCTAGCAGAGGTTTTACAAGAAAAACACTTCCAAAGCAAGTTGTCAAACCACCAGACACAGTGCTGTCAAACATAATGACCTTTTATGAAGGTAAGTTAGAGACATAAGTGTAGAAGCATGTAAAGTATAATTTGTACATGTAAAATATGAGTTGCGCCTGTATAATCAGTTTTGTAGTTGCAAAAGATATTTGCAAACGCAACTTATTTTGAGAATAAATGCAACAGCACTCGCAAGCACGTAATGTGATCTGTGAATAAACACATCAACACTTGCAAACATGTACAGTGGGGAAAAAAAGTATTTAGTCAGCCACCAATTGTGCAAGTTCTCCCACTTAAAAAGATGAGAGAGGCCTGTAATTTTCATCATAGGTACACGTCAACTATGACAGACAAATTGAGATTTTTTTTCTCCAGAAAATCACATTGTAGGATTTTTTATGAATTTATTTGCAAATTATGGTGGAAAATAAGTATTTGGTCACCTACAAACAAGCAAGATTTCTGGCTCTCACAGACCTGTAACTTCTTCTTTAAGAGGCTCCTCTGTCCTCCACTCGTTACCTGTATTAATGGCACCTGTTTGAACTTGTTATCAGTATAAAAGACACCTGTCCACAACCTCAAACAGTCACACTCCAAACTCCACTATGGCCAAGACCAAAGAGCTGTCAAAGGACACCAGAAACAAAATTGTAGACCTGCACCAGGCTGGGAAGACTGAATCTGCAATAGGTAAGCAGCTTGGTTTGAAGAAATCAACTGTGGGAGCAATTATTAGGAAATGGAAGACATACAAGACCACTGATAATCTCCCTCAATCTGGGGCTCCACGCAAGATCTCACCCCTTGGGGTCAAAATGATCACAAGAACGGTGAGGAAAAATCCCAGAACCACACGGGGGGACCTAGTGAATGACCTGCAGAGAGCTGGGACCAAAGTAACAAAGCCTACCATCAGTAACACACTACGCCGCCAGGGACTCAAATCCTGCAGTGCCAGACGTGTCCCCCTGCTTAAGCCAGTACATGTCCAGGCCGTTCTGAAGTTTGCTAGAGTGCATTTGGATGATCCAGAAGAGGATTGGGAGAATGTCATATGGTCAGATGAAACCAAAATAGAACTTTTTGGTAAAAACTCAACTCGTCGTGTTTGGAGGACAAAGAATGCTGAGTTGCATCCAAATAACACCATACCTACTGTGAAGCATGGGGGTGGAAACATCATGCTTTGGGACTGTTTTTCTGCAAAGGGACCAGGACGACTGATCCGTGTAAAGGAAAGAATGAATGGGGCCATATATCGTGAGATTTTGAGTGAAAACATCCTTCCATCAGCAAGGGCATTGAAGATGAAACGTGGCTGGGTCTTTCAGCATGACAATGATCCCAAACACACCACCTGGGCAACGAAGGAGTGGCTTCATAAGAAGCATTTCAAGGTCCTGGAGTGGCCTAGCCAGTCTCCAGATCTCAACCCCATAGAAAATCTTTGGAGGGAGTTGAAAGTCTGTTGCCCAGCGACAGCCCCAAAACATCACTGCTCTAGAGGAGATCTGCATGGAGGAATGGGCCAAAATACCAGCAACAGTGTGTGAAAACCTTGTGAAGACTTACAGAAAACGTTTGACCTGTGTCATTGCCAACAAAGGGTATATAACAAAGTATTGAGAAACTTTTGTTATTGACCAAATACTTATTTTCCACCATAATTTGCAAATAAATTCATTAAAAATCCTACAATGTGATTTTCTGGATATTTTTTTCTCATTTTGTCTGTCATAGTTGACGTGTACCTATGATGAAAATTACAGGCCTGTCTCGTCTTTTTAAGTCGGAGAACTTGCACAATTGGTGGCTGACTAAATACTTCTTTCCCCCACTGTAACTTGATATGTGAATAAATTCAATAAGATTTGCAAGCATGCAACTTAATTTGAGAATGAATGCAACTAATTTACTACACTTGCGAATCTTCTTCTGTGAATCAAAATGACATTTTTCGGTGTCAAATCTGTTTTGGCACTAATTTAGTGACTAACCTCTGCCAAAAGTTTTGTAGTTGTAAAAAAAAAAAAAAATGTTCTTGTAAGAGCTGCTCTGCAAGCAAGCAGCAGAGAAAAACACGATAACTCTGGTGGACGGGCTTTTTCTTCCGACCATTCAGGTAAGGTATGTCAGCTACTTAGCTATCTAGCATTCGAGCCTTCTGGCTAGCCTGTATCTAGTGGTTGTTAGGTTGTGTAACAGAGCAATAGGTCTAGCTATGTAGCTACTTGTGATTTGGTTGAGACTAACATTAGTTTAGAAAATAATTGTTTGCTCTGTATATATTTGGTGTGTAGTTGGTTGGCTTTGCTAGTTAGCAAGCGGAAGTTGCTAACGTTAGCTAGTTTGCTAGTGATGTTTTGAGGAGAACAGGCTAGCTCCCTCTAGAATCAAGACGAGGGGATGAAGAAAATTACATTTGCAGTTGCTTCAATCTGACTGTTGCAGTGCCCAGACGAGATGAGAGCAAACTGCTACAGCGATAAAAAGGTGAGATCTCTCAGATTCTATCTTAATTAGATGGCTAGATGTAAATGTCGAACCAATGCAATGATATACATTTTATTGGCTTGCTATATGAGCTGCTTTTCCTGAAAATGTATATCTGATATAGTTAGCTAGTTGTTGTTCTATCTAGTGCAATGCCCATTAAATGTTACAGCCACAACATCATGATCATGTAGTCATGCATCTGCAGACCAGCGAGGAGAAAAGCCTGCTTTGGGTGAGCTAGCTAGAACAACATCTAGCTAGCTATAATATCAGATATACATTTTCAAGGAAAAACAAGGATAGAGCTAGCTATCTGTAGTAGCATTATTATTTGAAACCACCACATGCACATCATCTGTATCTTTGTGAAAATGGGCCCTGGTGTAATGAGTGATCTTAGGATAATTTTCCTCATTACCTGCTCCAAGGCCACCATACCTGCTGTGCTACTTCCACTTGTGGGTGGAGCCATACATACATGGATCTGGTTATCACAATATTATACAACGGGTGGGTCTAATCCTGAATGCTGATTGGTTAAAACTGCATTACAGCAGGTGTCTATTCCACAAGTTTCCACCTGCTAAATATGTAAATGTTTTTTTCTCATATCACTCAATTTCTCTGCTCATCGATCCAAGCACTTAGACCTCACTACAGTGTCAAAACATTGTATTCAGCCGAACCTAAAGAGTGTGTGTTTTGTATAGGACTCACTGGTGGTGGCACTCCTTCCTGACCAGTCTCTTCATGGCAGTCTACCTGTTTGTCTACGACGTGCACTATTTCTTCTCCTAGCTGCAGATCATCAGCACGACTACTACCATCCTCTACTTCACCATGATTATGGTGATCATATTCTTCCTCTTAACATGGGACTCAGTAACAGGTTTTTGCAGAGGAGCTCAAACAAATAGGGTATCTCCTGATTTTCACTTTAACAAACTTTGCTAGATTTTTTTTTTTTTTTGTTAGTATTTTTTTTTTTTTTTTTTTTTTTTTTAGTCATTTAGCAGACGCTCTTATCCAGAGCGACTAACAGTTAGTTTATTTTTTTTCATACTGGCCCCCCTTGGGAATCAAACCAACAACCCTGGCGTTGCAAACGCCATGCTCTACCAACTGAGCTACATCCCTGCCGGCCATTCCCTCCCCTACCCTGGACGACGCTGGGCCAATTGTGCGCCGCCCCATGGGTCTCCCGGTCGCGGCCGGCTACGACAGAGCCTGGATTCGAACCAGGATCTCTAGTGGCACAGCTAGCACTGCGATGCAGCGCCTTAGACCACTGCGCCACTCGGGAGACTTTTGGCAGACTGTCAGATTCATCGGCTGTTTGATGTATTTGATACCATTCCACTGATTCCGCTCCAGCCATTACCATGAGACCGTCCTCCCCAATTAAGATGTCACCAACCTCCAAACACCTGTTTGTTGCAAAGCCACATGCTCTAAGTCCTCTCTGCTCTCCCTAGGTGTTTTAAAGGGCTGACATGGGTAATACTAATACAGAGATAACCATTGGAAATTAATTTTTGCCCTTTTATGTCATTGTGTTTACCACTTCAATGTCCTTACATCTGTAGTTTGAAGCATATACAGTGAGGGAAAAAAGTATTTGATCCCCTGCTGATTTTGTACGTTTGCCCACTGACAAAGACATGAGCAGTCTATAATTTTAATGGTAGGTTTATTTGAACAGTGAGAGACAGAATAACAACAAAAAAATCCAGAAAAACGCATGTCAAAAATGTTATAAATTGATTTGCATTTTAATGAAGGAAATAAGTATTTGACCCCTCTGCCAAACATGACTTAGTACTTGGTGGCAAAACCCTTGTTTGCAATCACAGAGGTCAGACGTTTCTTGTAGTTGGCCACCAGGTTTGCACACATCTCAGGAGTGATTTTGTCCCACTCCTCTTTGCAGATCTTCTCCAAGTCATTAAGGTTTCGAGCCTGATGTTTGGCAACTCGAACCTTCAGCTCCCTCCACAGTGGCCTAGCCAGTCTCCAGACCTTAATGTGCTTCTTCTTGAGACACTCCTTTGTTGCCTTGGCCGTGTATTTTGGGTCATTGTCATGCTGGAATACCCATCCACGACCCATTTTCAATGTCCTGGCTGAGGGAAGGAGGTTCTCACCCAAGATTTGATGGTACATGGCCCTGTCCATCGTCCCTTTGATGCGGTGAAGTTGTCCTGTCCCCTTAGCAGAAAAACACCCCCAAAGCATAATATTTCCACCTCCATGTTTGACGGTGGGGATGGTGTTCTTGGGGTCATAGGCAGCATTCCTCCTCCTCCAAACACGGCGAGTTGAGTTGATGCCAAAGAGCTCCATTTTGGTCTCATCTGACCACAACACTTTCACCCAGTTCTCCTCTGAATCATTCAGATGTTCATTGGCAAACTTCAGACGGGCCTGTATATGTGCTTTCTTGAGCAGGGGGACCTTGCGGGCGCTGCAGGATTTCAGTCCTTCACGGTGTAGTGTGTTACCAATTGTTTTCTTGGTGACTATGGTCCCAGCTGCCTTGAGATCATTGACAAGATCCTCCCGTGTAGTTCTGGGCTGATTCCTCACCGTTCTCATGATCATTGCAACTCCACGAGGTGAGATCTTGCATGGAGCCCCAGGCCAAGGGAGATTGACAGTTTCTTCCATTTGCGAATAATCGCACCAACTGTTGTCACCTTCTCACCAAGCTGCTTGGCGATGGTCTTGTAGCCCATTCCAGCCTTGTGTAGGTCTACAATCTTGTCCCTGACATCCTTGGAGAGCTCTTTGGTCTTGGCCATGGTGGAGAGTTTGGAATCTGATTGATTGATTGCTTCTGTGGACAGGTGTCTTTTATACAGGTAACAAGCTGAGATTAGGAGCACTCCCTTTAAGAGTCTGCTCCTAATCTCAGCTCGTTACCTGTATAAAAGACACCTGGGAGCCAGAAATCTTTCTGATTGAGAGGGGGTCAAATACTTATTTCCCTCATTAAAAGGCAAATCAATTTATAACATTTTTGACATGCGTTTTTCTGGATTTTTTTGTTGTTATTCTGTCTCTCACTGTTCAAATAAACCTACCATTAAAATTATAGACTGATCATTTATTTGTCAGTGGGCAAATGTACAAAATCAGCAGGGGATCAAATAGTTTTTTCCCTCACTGTATATAAAACATTATTTTGTTTCACTATATTAAATATTCAACAAGAAACATATCACAAATCTTTACAAGAGTGTCTGTGATGACTCTTGCCATCCATTTATGTTTGTTTGTCAACTATCTTTCCTGGTCAATTACGTTTTCTAAGTTTAGGTTTTCAGCACTCAAGTCCACTTTACACACAATACATGTCCGAGGTTGACGAGTGCTAATTTCCCTCAACAACTTTTTAAAAATGGTAGTAGACATTTACAGATCATAGTCTAGCCCAAAACTAATGAGACTGTTTCAGCATGTACAAAGTAAAAATACAAAACATACATAATCTTTGACTGAATATATCCTTATTTTGCAAATGGGAATGTTTAGCTGATCTGGAGTGGACTACATTAGAATTTAAATTATTCTAGGATGACTATCATTCATCATTGTCCTTGACTACCATCCACATGCAATCCACTAATCTAGAATGCTAGCAGATACCCATAGATTTCCAGTCATTGCGCTAACGCTAGTTAGCATCGGCTCGCAAAACTACCTCTAACTTCCTTCATACTGGACACAGAGACATAAAAATGGTATCCATGAGTTCATCTGACTCTGGGGAAGTAGATAAAGGGTCCCATTGCCAAAACCCCGAAGTATCCCTTTAAGCATGAGAATAGCATGCTATTCAACCACTATTCATTTGAGGTGGAGCTCGAATAAATGAAGGTGTGTCTACAGATATGCCGTATTCTGACCTTGATTTAATTCCACTCATAATTCCACCATGAGGAAACCATGAGTAAGGTTGAGCGAACCTGCCGGTTTCAAGTGGAAAAAGCATCTTTATTTTTTCTGATAGAAATAACAGCATTCTCCATGCACTGTAATTTATAAATTGATAAGAGCTATTGATAAGAGCTAGGTAAATGAGAAATCAGTTTGGAGAAGGAGATTGTAAATACACATAGCAATTGTTTTAGATGATTTGACCTTATGATCCCTGGAGACAAATGTGAAACCAGCCATATGGAAGCAAACTGAAAATCATATCAACATGGCATGTATTGCGGCCCCATTTCCACGGTGAAATGTATCTCCCGAGTGGCGCAGTGGTCTGTGCCACTAGAGATCCTGGTTTGAATCCAGGCTCTGTCGTAGCCGGCCGCAACCGGGAGACCAATGGGGTGGTGCACAATTGGCCCAGCGTTGTCCAGGGCAGGGGAGGGAATGGCCGGCAGGGAGGTAGCTCAGTTGGTAGATCATGGTGTTTGCAACGCCAGGGTTGTGGGTTCGATTCCCACGGGGGGCCAGTATGAAAAAATAAAATAATGTATGCGCTAACTGTAAGTCACTCTGGATAAGAGCGTCTGCTAAATGACGTAAATGTAAATAGCTGTGCCATTATTCAGAATTTGCATGGATGAAATTTGGAGACCCAAGCTATAGGCTTCTGTAGGGCTGACCCTGCCGAGTTGATGCATGCGCTGCTTAGTGGTTAAGAGCGTTGTGCCAGTAACCGAAAGGTCGCTGGTTCAAATCCCCGAGCCGACTAGGTGAAAAATCTGTCGATGTGCCCTTGAGCAAGGCACTTAACCCTAATTGCTCATGGATAAGAGCGTCTGCTAAATGATGTAAATGTTTTGATTGTATGCCCGGGCTTTTCTCTGTTTTATTTTACCATTTGTATCATGTTAAATATTAGCCACTATCGGGAGCAACCGTCAGTAATACCCACATACATTTATTTTTGCATCATTCCATTCCGTTTAGATGTCATACAGTTTCATGATTAATGAGAATTTGGGTAGATTTATAGGATTATTGTTCAACCCCTATTGTACACTTTTTTCCATCTTCCAATATTTTATGGATTGAATTTGAATATGACAACTTTCAGGATGAATCAAACCACTATTTTTTATTCATCAATATAGCAAGTGGGAGGGTTTTCAGCGGTTCAATTAAATGTATTCAGAGCGTACAAGGTAGCAACACCAGCAGAGTGCGTTATGCGACTGAAAAGGTACGTCTGAAAAACAAATACTGAGAAGTGCGTAGGAAAGGCGTGCGTAGGAAAGGCGTGCGTAGGAAGCGATCGGGCCCATACTGCATCTCAGATGAGAGCGGAGAATGGCATGCGAAGTGGGACAACCAGAGCAGTCACGGAGTGCACAACAATTGATGTTGCGCCATTCACCGAGCACTCTGTACACAAAAATGTTTGTTGGAACCGGTCCAGAACCACTCAAAGTCCCCTAAATAGGATATTTAACATCTGCATAATTACGTAGTGTTCTTCCACTTCTGTGCATACATTTCTAGTTTAGATTTGGCTGCTAAGACTTTGGCTCTATATCTTTCAGAAAACACCTCAACCAGTCCATCATCAAGCCATGGAGATGGACAAGCCCCAGAGAGGGAGAGCGAGAGGAGGGAACCACTCAGCACAGCCATGATTAGGTCTTGTTGCCAAAGCACCCAGTGGAATCTCTGCATGTTTGTTGGACTGAATAACACAAAGTAATAGCATGTACTAAAGGGCTAGGTGATGTTACTACAGATCTGCTCCAGTCATACTACACTAGTTTTATAGTAGAGACGGTCATCTTATTTTCCTGAGTGAGTGATGCTGACATAGCAGGGCAATATGAGATGCAGGGACTTTGTTATAACTTGGTTTGAGTCTCTGATCAGACCTGGTTAGGTCATCGCTGGGCCAGACCTGCCTCTGACACCTGACACCTCAATAGGGTTTTGTTTGATCCAGGAAGGTAATACAGTTTAGGTGCCTCAAGCAGTAATAACGGCTTCAAGCTTCTGAAGTCTTTCAGAATGCATCAGAGGGTTGAATATCTCAGTGGAGTTAATAGGGGTACTTTCTGAAACCTCATTTTGTTAGGTAGTTTAATTTGCACGTTGGCTTGGCTGTTATCTGTGTGGCTAAAGATAAATATTAGAGGAGATTCACTGGAAGAGCCAAAACGTGAACCAAATGTCCTTTAGAGAAAAGGAAACTTAGAGAAGAGGTCATATTAAACTTGGATATTTTATCCCACTAGGTAATTTAACAAAGTGAGGTAAAATCTTACCCACCCTGATAAAGAAGACTGCCGATAACCTCAAGGAAGATTAAGATCTCATTGTAAGATGGTATGTCGAGGCAGTTGCTTTAGCGCCATCTATTGATGAGGATCTAAGGCTCACTGTAGTGCAGCCGGCTCAACCCCTCTCGGTACTAGAGAGAGAGAAAGCAATCACTAGTCCACAAGAGGACACTGTGTCATCAGACAATTGACCTAGGAAGAGACCGTCCCTTATGAATGTGTTCAGGCAAATGATAACCACTTCATGGTTATGCCAGTTAGGCTGCGTTTAGATATTTTTAACACTAATTGGTCTTTTGACCAATCACATCAGATCTTTTCATATCAGATCTTTTTCAGAGCTGATCTGATTTGTCAAAAGACCAATTAGTGAAACAAACATAGAATTTGTCTTCCTGTCCAAACGCAGCCTTAGTAGCTTGAACAACAACATGAAGATTTTTGAGCTACAAAGGAAGAAACTAATGCATTTTACATAGCTCAGCATCAGAGTATGATTGTGATCAATTTAATGCTTTAAAATAGGCAAGACTTTATCAAGAAGATCGGCTAATTGGGTAGTGCAACAATCTCAGAATGGCTAATTGTGGTCATTGGTAATTAGCAGTAGAGATACTGTACTACTTTGTGAACCACCAGTAGCCTATCTCTCAGATTTATAGAACATGAGTCCTATTAAGACACTCCAAACCAAGGAATCTAATTAACAAGTAGTTAACTATCACAAATTTGAGGCTTGTCCGTAGTGACAAATACGTTTCCAATTTTCCCATTCTGAGTGTGGAGCATCAGCGCATCGGCATCGCACTGTGCTCTAATTCATTAGAAAAAAGGGTTCCAAAAGGGTTCTGCGGCTGTCCCCATAGGAGAACCCTTTTTGGTTCCAGGTATAACTATTTTGGGTTCCATGTAGAACCCTTTCCACCGTTTGGTTCTACCTGGAACCAAAAGGGGTTCTTCAAAGGGTTATCATATGAGGACAGCCGAATAACCCTTTTTGGTTCTAGATAGCACTTTTTTTTCTAAGAGTGTAGAGGAGGAGAAAGGAGAGTGGAGTGCTGTGGCTTTTACATAGAATTTCTCCACTACACTACACTGTCTGTGCCCCCGGAATAAAACACACACAGTTATTATCAACAGATAACAACTTCTGAATGCTGACATCTTATGTGAGCTTTAATGATTGGTTGTTGTTATTTTCTTCAGAGAATTCCATTGTCAAGTAACAACAGAATGGTCTGTTCTAGAATGGTCTCTTCTCTCCGTCCTGTTCCAATAGTCTTCAGTGAGTCTCTCATCTGATTACCAGAGGACACACAGTTAACGGACCCCTAAATATGCCTGAAGAAATAACTAACTCTCTCCCCCTCTTTAATAAGCTCCACTTTGCCTCTGTCTGTGACATGTAATTTCAGTTTGTTCCTTCTTGCCTCACACCGGTTCACCCCCTACAAAGTTTGCTTGGTAATTACCCAGTTTGAGCGTGGGACATGGTGTGTGAACTCAATTTGGAGCACCACTGTGATTTCACACCATGTCCAGGGCCATGGAGGGCCCTCTTATTACTAGCATCAAACAGCAGAGATAAAACACCTCAATCTCTCTCTCCCTTTTGGTTGCAAGGGGTAATCTTGAGTTCATAGTAATCTTTAACTCAGACAATGATGATAATAAGAAGGTAAGCATCAAGAGGCTTGAATTAATTCAAGTTAATCGACCAGCTACACAGTAAGTGAGGGACGAAAATAACAAGGGGCAAAAGTAACACGCCCACTTTCTCAGATATGACAGCAGCTAGAATGACGTAGTGAAGTCAGCATGTTCCTAATGCGGAGGATGAGCTCCCTGCAAAAACCCAGCCCAGTCCGACCATGTTTCGCCGAGTTATCAACAAAAAGTGGTTTTGAGCGATGTACGTAAAAAAACGGACCCGGAAGTGTTTTTCGGTTGTAGAGTAGTGTTTAGTTGTTTAAGGTTCCAAACATATGTCATTTTCCTAACCCATCTAGTGACTAAATGACAGAATAGGTTTCAAGTATCATGCTAGCTAGTCTTGGGTGTTTGCCTGGAAGAAGTTACAGCAGAGACGGGTGAGACGAAAGTAACACAATATTAACTGATGACCTGGAATAAAATAAATTAAACGTTTAAGCACAGGCCATTGTCTCCTCTAGTTCATATTGCTTTTATATGTTAGCAAAATATCAACAAGTGACTGAATGTTTGGAAATGTATATACGACATTCAAATTATGCCTTAGTCAATTGATGGATCAGCTTCTCACATAAGCTTTTATTGACAGGTTAGTGGTTAAAAATATATATCTTTATGTCAAGCCATGGAAATGTGATAAGCTTGATGAGTTTGCCATTTGTGAAGAGAATAAAGACGTTTAAACTAGCAAGACACGAAGCGCGTGCACGACAAGGACAGCTGGAGCGCACGTGATTGGTAGGGCTAAGCATGAATAGTCATTGAAAATGAAAAACATCTCCCACTACATTACCATTAAAGTGAGATTAGAAAATTATTGTAAATATAGCTATTATGTGACCCATTTTTGTCTGATTAATATTGTAAGGCAAAATATTGTGGTTGCGCAACGTGATGTTGACGCATGGTTAATTTACATACATTTCGAACCTATAGCATACATTTTTCAAATCAACACAAACATGAAATGATGGCTGATAGTACATTTGTTGAAAGTAACAAGAAATATAAACCAGAAACTTGGAGATAAGACAGATATTGTGCACTTCACGCCAGTTGTTACTTCTGTCCCAAGGCTGTGTTACTCCCGCCCCACCGGCAGGTACAAAAGTAATGGTGCAGTAGTTCTGTTCTCTGCCTATTTAATTTCAACTAATTTACCATAGAAATGAAATTACAGTTGCTAATGGTAGAGGACATATATAAGTTGTTGTCTATCTAGCTTTATTGATCTCTGAGTAATTAGAAAAAATACTTTTAAAAAATCGCCATGTACAGTTGAAGTCGGAAGTTAACATACACCTTAGCCAAATACATTTAAACTCAGTTTTTCACAATTCCTGACATTTAATCCTAGTAAAAATGCCCTGTCCTAGGTCAGTTAGGATCACCACTTTATTTTAAGAATGTGAAATGCCAGAATAATTGTAGAGAGAATTATTTATTTCAGCTTTTATTTCTTTCAACACATTCCCAGTGGGTCAGAAGTTTACATACACTCAATTAGTATTTGGTAGCATTGCCTTTAAAATGTTTAACTTGGGTCAAACGTTTCGGGTAGCCTTCCACAAGCTTCCCACAATAAGTTGGGTGAATTTTGGCCCATTCCTCCTGACAGAGCTGGTGTAACTGAGTCAGGTTTGTAGGCCACCTTGCTCGCACAAGCTTTTTCAGTTCTGGCCACAAATATTCTATAGGATTGATGACAGTGCTTTGTGATGGCCACTCCAATACCTTGACTTTGTTATCCTTAAGCCATTTTGCCACAACTTTGGAAGTATGCTTTGGGTCATTGTCCATTTGGAAGACCCATTTGCGACCAAGCTTTAACTTCCTGACTGATGTCTTGAGATGTTGCTTCAATATATCCACATAATTTTCCTTCCTCATGATGTCATCTAATTTGTGAAGTGCACTAGTCCCTCCTGCAGCAAAGCACCCCCACAGCATGATGCTGCCACCCCCGTGCTTCACGGTTGGGATGGTGTTCTTCGGCTTGCAAGCGACCACCTTTTTCCTCTAAACATAACGATGGTCATTATGGCCAAACAGTTCTATTTTTGTTTAATCAGAACAAAGGACATTTCTCGAATAAGTACGATCTTTGTCCCCATGTGCAGTTGCAAACCGTAGTCTGGCTTTTTTATGGCGGTTTTGGAGATGTTGGTTCTTCCTTGCTGAGCGGCCTTTCAGGTTATGTTGATATAGGACTAGTTTTACTGTGGACATAGATCCTTTTGTACCTGTTTCCTCCAGCATCTTCACAAGGACCTTTGCTGTTGTTCTGGGATTGCTTTGCACTTTTCGCACCAAAGTATGTTCATCTCTAGGAGACAGAACACGTCTCCTTCCTGAGCGGTATGACGGCTGCGTGGTCCCATGGTGTTTATACTTGCATGCTATTGTTTGTACAGATGAACGTGGTACCTTCAGGCATTTGGAAATTGCTCCCAAGGATGAACCAGACCTGTGGAGGTCTACAATGTTTTTTCTGAGGTCTTGGCTGATTTCTATAGATTTTCCCATGATGTCAAGCAAAGAGGCACTGAGTTTGAAGGAAGGCCTTGAAATACATCCACAGGTACACCTCCAATTGACTCAAACTATGTCAATTAACCTATCAGAAGCTTCTAAAGCCATGACATCATTTTCTTGAATTTTCCAAGCTGTTTAAAGACACAGTCAACTTAGTGTATGTAAACTTCTGACCCACTGGAATTGTGTGTAAACAATAGTTGGAAAAATAACTTGTGTCATGCACAAAGTAGATGTCCTAACCGACTTGCCAAAACTATAGTTTGTTAACAAGAAATTTGTGGAGTGGTTGAAAAACAAGTTTTAATGACTCCACCCTAAGTGTATGTAAACCTCCGACTTCAACTGTAAATGTATTATCAACCACCACGCCTCTGAAATGCCCTCTATGATTGAGGCATCAGACATTGTTAAGGCCATGGCAATTTCTTCCTGCTCTCTCTACAAGACACTGAGTCAGATTACCAGGATGTCTCTTTCGGCAAGAGGGAGACGCATACAAGTGATACAACCCGTTTTCACCTGCGATGGGGATTCCTAGTGAGCTCTGCAGAAATTGGATTTCATATTTTTTTTTTTGCAACTATTGAAAGTTACAAATGCTTTGTGTTCCTTCCTTCCCCCTTATGAGTGAACCGAGTCCTGTGTCGCTATTTTCCTCTGGCCGGGGGAGTCGCATAAAAAAGAATGATGGCAATATTACTTCTGAAACTGAGTTGACTTTATTGCGGTTTTATGCATCAAGGGAAATCATTGTGTCCTAGGCTGCAGCAAATTATTATTGAGAGCTAATAGGGGGCAATGTTTAATATAAAAGAAAGACCAGACAAAATCACTCATAGCACCTGGGGGAATAAATTAAGGGAGGAGAAGTGGAAGGTGGGAAGCATTGCTGTTGTAGATAGATGAGCTTTATTACCACCTGGCTGGCTTTGGGTTGTATCATTACAGAAGCACACAACACATTTCTCTCCTCTCTCTCTGTCTGTCTGTTTTGGTTAAAGCACTCTACAATCTATAAAGCACCCTCAAGCTGAGTTGTTGTTGTTCATCTCTTTATTTTTATTTTTTATAGAAGTAGCACAGTGCTTTTTTGACCTCTGAGAAGTAGAATGCATGGTGATTGCAACCTCTCGAGGCCATTGATGGCATTGCTGCCCTCTTCATGTTATTTGCCTGTTTATTTCCCCTCAAATGTATTTTGTTCATTCAATACACATATCTGCAGTCTTATGGATAGTTATACAAAAATATGTATAACTTTTCCTATTGTAAACTTCATCATGTCAATATTAGTAGTGGCATATACACAGAGTGTACAAAACATGACAGACTGACCAGTTCCCTCTCGCAGTAGCCCAGAGACTTCCGCGCAGCTCCCCCAGGACTGCCGCGCAGAGTGCAGAAGAAATATCAGCGAACAGCGAGAAGGACGAAATTGAACTTCACTTAACTAACAGGGAAAACTCTGGAAAGTTAACACTATCGACGTTTCCCTTTACTGTCGCAATTGTGATCGAATCAACGCAATATTAGCCACTTTCAATGCAACATATCAAAACCAAACGAACTATGCAAGAGATTTTGTTGTAGGCAGAACGCATCGGAGTAGGATTCTATTGCGCAAGACTCAGCCCATACTCAGACACAGACAGGTGCGGCATAACCAATCAGAGCTGCAGTAGGCCTATATGCAAATAAACCAGTGCCATATATGGATCTGTGCCATTTACTTTGAGCTGGACTGTGTTTACAGTTGTGGTCGTGAGTAGATGCTCTTGTTTTGAGATCAAAGCAAGAGCTGCATGTAGCCACGTGTGATTTTTTTTTTCATATCCTTTGCTAGTTAGTGAATTATTAGCCCAGTTATAGATAATTTGTAGTCAACAACAGGGGAATGATTGCTTCCTACAAGAGCACAAAACGTGTACATTTCTAGACATCATTGAAAAATCAGTCAGGTAAAGAGCTTTTTTGTCTTAAAGTGTATTTTGAGACAGGCTTGAATAAGCTAAGTAGCCAATAGGCAGAGGGTAGCATAATTTGTCTTATTCTCTGTAATAATGGAATGGGAATAATAATGCATTTTATTTTGTAAAGTGGTTTCTTGCATCAAACAACACAACAACATTTTCAGTCACCTCCTTGTCTGAAGGACAAGTGGATAAACAGGTTAATGTCAAGCCCTGCATGTTTTTTTTCTTCAAATGTCTCATGGAATTTAGGCCTACATTGAACACACACATTGGCTGCTACTGTAGGCTGAATGATAGAACAACTATTTCCATGTTAAAAAATTCTGGGATGCATTTTTTTAGTTTCTTTTTTTTTTACATCAAGTTTTTATTATTTCAATTCATAGGATTCATACAATACATTTATATATATATATATATATATATATATATATATATATATATATATATATATATATATATATATATATATATATATATATATATATATATTTTTTTTTTTAAATCCCCGCCATCCCCCACTGGCAATCTGATAGCATATAAAATAAATCATGAGATAAAAACAAATAAATGAATATTACATAGTAAATCTGCTGAACAATACATCATATAGTCTCAGAAATAGTGACAAAATATTGATACACATTCATGGACGTAAAGGCCCGTTGGTTAAGAGTTAAAAAATGTCCCCTGCTGCTTTTTTCCATGTGCCAAGAGTGGACACCTTGACCCTGTGGACTCTGGCCGTGGAGAGCTCCATAAGTACAATTTCCTTAAATGGGAGCAGCCATTTTTGCAATGGTAACTGATGAGGTGGAATCCACCTTTGTACAATCATTTTCTTAGCAGCTGTTGTTCCTGCCAACCACACTCTCCGTTGGCGTTCTGACAAGTGCAAATCAGAGTCATCACAAAGCATCATCACTATTGGATCTAATGGCATTTCTACAGCACATGCTGAAAAGTACCAAGGTCCCCTGTGGTGCAGAACTCACATAATGGCGATGGACTAATACCCATGTGATGTCTTTTTTGAGGTGTTAGATAGGTTATATGGCACATTTTTTAATTAATTAATTGGGGTTTCTAGATTATCCAAATATATTTTTCCATACTGTCTCCCAATTCATTTGTCTGTTAGCAAGTGTAAAATCCTTTTCCCATACAGTGGATAGTTAATTGTTTTTTGTGCTACTATAATTCATTGACTATATATATTAGAAACAACTCCTTTTGAGAGGCTTGTCCAATGAGAAGTTTGACCAATGGGTGTATTGCTAGTCCTGCTCCCCAGGGGACCCCATAGGCTCGCATGGATAGGTGGAGTTGAAGGTAAAGACAAAATGATGAACCTGGGACATTAAAACACTGGCAGATTTCCTGGAAACTGAGGAGTCCATTCAAATTGAATATGTCTTTGAAAGTATAAATACCCTTCTTAGACCAGGAATCTGATATAAATGGTCTCTTACACAATATTAATTATTTATTACGCCATATTGGAGAGTATGAATGCCATTTAAGATTAGATCTCATATGCTTCTTTGAAGCTTTCCACACATTTACTGAGTATCCTATAATGGGTCCAAACAATAATGCACATTTTTTAGGAGTCAATCCAGAAAATAATAAATCTTGTAATCTAATTGGTGAAACTATTGACTGTTCTATAGCATGCCAAGGAACAGAAGCCTCTGGGTTTAACCAGGTCGTCAGGAAATTCATTTGGAACCATTGTTTTTGATGGTAGGCCACTCTGGTAGGCCTACATTATGATCAAATAGCCATAGTAGCCTACTTGGCCACTGTTAAAACTAACTTAAAGCGGGTACAGCCTCAGTGTTCACAGTAAAAGCGCGATGGAAGTTGCACAGAATTTTCACAACGTTCAAGTTTGCACTCAGCAGACCTGAAATTTGCTCAGTGCTGAAAATAATTAGAGGGAACATTTCTGACCAAGTGAATCCAGGTGAAAGCTATGATCCCTTATTGATGTCACTTGTTAAATCCACTTCAATCAGAGTAGATGAAGGGGAGGAAACGGGCTAAATAAGGATTTTAAAGCCTTGAGACATTTCAGACATGGATTGTGTATGTGTGCCATTCAGAGGGTGAATGGGCAAGACAAAATATATATATATTTTTGGTATTGTACCCCCCTTTTTCTCCCCAATTTCGTGGTATCCAATTGGTAGTTACAGTCCTGTCCCATCGCTGCAACTCCCGTACGGACACGGGAGAGGCGAAGGTCGAGAGTTGTGCGTCCCCCGAAACACAACCCAACCTAGCCACACTGCTTCTTGACACAGTGCCCGCTTAACCGGAAGCCAGCCGGAGGAAACACCGTACACCTGGCGACCGAGTCAGCGTGCACTGCGCCCGGCCCGCCACAGGAGTCGCTAATGCGCGATGGGACAGGAACATCCCTGCCGGCCAAACCCTCCCCTACCCTGGACGGCGCTGGGCAAATTGTGTGCCGCCCCATGGGTCTCCCAGTCGCGGCCGGCTCCGACAGAGCCTGGAATCGAACCAGGATCTCTAGTGGCACAGCTAGCACTGCTATGCAGTGCCTTAGACAAGACAAAATATTTAAGTGCCTTTGAACGGGGTATGGTAGAAGAACTGTAACAATGCTGGGTTTTTCACGCTGAACAATTTTCCGTGTGTATGAAGAATGGTCCACCACTCAAAGGACATCCAGCCAACTTGACACAACTGTGGGAAGCATTGGAGTCAAAGTGGGCCAGCATCCCTGTAGAACGCTTTCGACACCTTGTAGAGTCCATGCCCCAACGAATTGAGGGGGTGCAACTCCATATTAGGAAGGTATTACTAATGTTTTGTACACTCAGTGTAAGTAATGTCAGATGAAATGACACATAACTACAATGGTTAAATGTCACTATTTTGGCATCATAATGAGACCATGTTGGAATGGTAGATGTTTCAGAAAGTATTTAGAAAGTTTAAAAAAAATCAGAGCCGTCTACTGTGGCCTTCTCTAACTGGTGGTCTGTCTGTTGGTGTCAGGTAGTTCAGTATCCTCCACAACCACAGTCCCCAGGCAGTCACAGATCTTCACATTGACCTTCCGCCGGGGCACACTCCTCCTTGTCCCTGTGTTGTGGAGAGGTACTCTCAGGAGGTCTGGCACTAGCCTGCTTATCAGCAGGCTGTTTAGAGACCCAATTTCCCCTGCCTGTATACCCAGGCTGTAGTGTATACCCTTCACTGAAGGGCAGCTGCTCCCTGCCTGCCTGCTGCTAGAGAGACTCCAGCACCACTACAGGTATATATGTCTGGTTGAAGGCTGCAGTATGTGGAAGTTGCAGAGGGGATTAGTGAGTATACTGTGAGCGATCTTACCTGGCTTCTTTGATATGATTGATACAGTGCCTTCAGAAAGTATTCATACCCATTGACTTATTCCACTTTTTGCTGTGTTGCAGCCTGAATTAAAAATTTATTTTTCTCACCCATCTACACACAATATCCCATAATGACAAAGTGAAAACATGTTTTTGGACATTTTTGCATATTTATTGAAAATGAAATACAGAAATAATACATTTGCATAAGTATTCACACCCGAGTCAATACATGTTAGAATCACAGCTGTGAGTCTTTCTGGGTAAGTTTCTAAGAGATTTGAACACCTGGATTGTATAATATTTGCCCATTATTCTTTTCAAAAGTCCTTAACGCTTACAAGCATACCCATAACATGATGCAGCCACCACTATGCTTGAAAATATGGAGAGTGGTACTCAGTAATGTGTTGTATTGGATTTGCCCCAGACATAACATTTTGTATTCAGGATAACATTTGTATTGGTTTGCCACATCTGTTGCAGTATTACTTTAGTGCCTTGTTGCAAACAGGATTCATGTTTTGAAATATTGGTATTGTGTGCAGGCTTTCTTCTTTTCACTCTGTCAATTAGGTTAGTATTGTGGAGTAACTACAATGTTGTTGATCCATCCTCAGTTTACTCCTATTACAGCCATTCAACTCTGTAACTGATCTGAAGTCACCATTGGCCTCATGGTGAAATCCCTGAGCGGTTTCCTTTCTCTCCGGCAACTGAGTTAGGAAGGACACCTGTATCTTTGTAGTGACTGGGTGTATTGATACACCATCCAAAGTGTCATTGATAACGTCACCATGCTCAAAGGGATATGATGCTCAAAGGTGCCCTTCATTGCGAGGCATTGGAAAACCTCCCTGGTCTTTGTGGTTGAATCTGTGTTTGAAATTCACTGCTCGACTGAGGGACCTTACAAATACAGTAATTGTATGTGTGGGGTACAGAGATGAGGTAGTCGTTAAAAAATCATGTTAAACACAATAGTATTGCACACAGATTGAGTCCATGCAACTTATTATGTGACTTGTTAAGCATATCTTTACTCCTGAACTTATTTAGGCTTGCCATAACAAAGGGGTTGAATACTTATTGACTCAAGACATTTCAGCTTTTTATTTTTAATTAATTTGTAAACATTTCTAAAAACATAATTCCACATTGACATTATGGGGTATTGTGTGTAGGCCAGTGACACAACATCTCAATTTAATCCATTTTAAATTCAGCCTGTAATACAACAAAATGTATGAATACTTTCTGAAGCCACTGTTTACAGTTGAAGTCGGAAGTTTACATACACTTAGGTCGGAGTAATTAAAACTTGTTTTCCAACCACTCCACACATTTCTTGTTAACAAACTATAGTTTTGGCAAGTCGGTTAGGACATCTACTTTGTGCATGACACAAGTCATTTTTCCAATAATTGTTTACAGACAGATTATTTCACTTATAATTCACTGTAGCACAATTCCAATGGGACAGATGTTTACATACACTAATTTGACTGTGCCTTTAAACAGCTTGGAAAATTCCAGAAAATGATGTCATGGCTTTATAAGCTTCTGATAGGCTAATTGACATAATTTGAGTCAATTGGAGGTGTACCTGTGGATGTATTTCAAGGCCTACCTTCAAACTCAGTGCCTCTTTGCTTGACATCATGGGAAAATCAAAAGAAATCAGCCAAGACCTCAGAAAAAAATTGTAGACCTCCACAAGTCTGGTTCATCCTCGGGAGCAATTTCCAAACGCCTGAAGGTACCACGTTCATCTGTACAAACAATAGTATGCAAGTATAAACACCATGGGACCACGCAGCCATCATACCGATCAGGAAGGAGATGCGTTCTGTCTCCTAGAGATGAACGTACTTTGGTGCGAAAAGTGCAAATCAATCCCAGAACAACAGCAAAGGACCTTGTGAAGATGCTGGAGGAAACAAAAGTATCTATATCCACAGTAAAACGAGTCCTATGTCAACATAACCTAAAAGGCCGCTCAGCAAGGAAGAAGCCACTGCTCCAAAACCGCCATAAAAAAGCCAGACTACGGTTTGCAACTGCACATGGGGACAAAGATCGTACTTTTTGGAGAAATGACCTCTGGTCTGATGAAACAAAAATAGAACTGTTTGGCCATAATGACCATCGTTATGTTTGGAGGAAAAAGGGGAAGGCTTGCAAGCCGAAGAACACCATCCGAACCGTTAAGCACGGGGGTGGCAGCATCATGCTGTGGGGGTGCTTTGCTGCAGGAGGGACTGGTACACTTCACAAATTAGATGGCATCATGAGGAAGGAAAATTATGTGGATATATTGAAGCAACATCTCAAGACATCAGTCAGGAAGTTAAAGCTTGGTCGCAAATGGGTCTTCCAAATGGACAATGACCCCAAGCATACTTCCAAAGTTGTGACAAAATGGCTTAAGGACAACAAAGTCAAGGTATTGGAGTGGCCATCACAAAGCCCTGACCTCAATCCTATAGAACGTTTGTGGGCAGAACTGAAAAAGCATGTGCGAGCAAGGAGGCCTACAAACCTGACTCAGTTACACCAGTTCTGTCAGTAGGAATGGGCCAAAATTCACCCAACTTAATGTGGGAATCTTGTGGAAGTCTACCCGAAACGTTTGACCCAAGTTAAATAATTTAAAGGCAATGCTACCAAATACTAATTGAGTGTATGTAAACTTCTGACCCACTGGGAATGTGATGAAATAAATAAAAGCAGAAATAAATGATTCTCTCTACTATTATTCTGACATTTCACATTCTTAAAATAAAGTGGTGATCATAACTGACCTAAGGCAGGGAATTTGTAATAGGATTAAATGTCAGGAATTGTGAAAAACTGAGTTTAAATGTATTTGGCTAAGATGTACGGTGGGGAAAAAAAGTATTTAGTCAGCCACCAATTGTGCAAGTTCTCCCACTTAAAAAGATGAGAGAGGCCTTTAATTTTCATCATAGGTACACGTCAACTATGACAGACAAAATGAGAAAAGAAAATCCAGAAAATCACATTGTAGGATTTTTAATGAATTTATTTGCAAATTATGGTGGAAAATAAGTATTTGGTCAATAACAAAAGTTTCTCAATACTTTGATATATACCCTTTGTTGGCAAGACACAGGTCAAACGTTTTCTGTAAGTCTTCACAAGGTTTTCACACACTGTTGCTGGTATTTTGGCCCATTCCTCCATGCAGATCTCCTCTAGAGCAGTGATGTTTTGGGGCTGTCGCTGGGCAACATGGACTTTCAACTCCCTCCAAAGATTTTCTATGGGGTTGAGATCTGGAGACTGGCTAGGCCACTCCAGGACCTTGAAATGCTTCTTACGAAGCCACTCCTTCGTTGCCCGGGTGGTGTGTTTGGGATCATTGTCATGCTGAAAGACTCAGCCACGTTTCATCTTCAATGCCCTTGCTGATGGAAGGAGGTTTTCACTAAAAATCTCACGATACATGGCCCCATTCATTCTTTCCTTTACACGGATCAGTCGTCCTGGTCCCTTTGCAGAAAAACAGCCCCAAAGCATGATGTTTCCACCCCCATGCTTCACAGTAGGTATGGTGTTCTTTGGATGCAACTCAGCATTCTTTGTCCTCCAAACACGACGAGTTGAGTTTTTACGAAAAAGTTCTATTTTGGTTTCATCTGACCATATGACATTCTCCCAATCCTCTTCTGGATCATCCAAATGCACTCTAGCAAACTTCAGATGGGCCTGGACATGTACTGGCTTAAGCAGGGGGACACGTCTGGCACTGCAGGATTTGAGTCCCTGGCGGCGTAGTGTGTTACTGATGGTAGGCTTTGTTACTTTGGTCCCAGCTCTCTGCAGGTCATTCACTAGGTCCCCCCGTGTGGTTCTGGGATTTTTGCTCACCGTTCTTGTGATCATTTTGACCCCACGGGGTGAGATCTTCCGTGGAGCCCCAGATCGAGGGAGATTATCAGTGGTCTTGTATGTCTTCCATTTCCTAATAATTGCTCCCACAGTTGATTTCTTCAAACCAAGCTGCTTACCTATTGCAGATTCAGTCTTCCCAGCCTGGTGCAGGTCTACAATTTTGTTTCTGGTGTCCTTTGACAGCTCTTTGGTCTTGGCCATAGTGGAGTTTGGAGTGTGACTGTTTGAGGTTGTGGACAGGTGTCTTTTATACTGATAACAAGTTCAAACAGGTGCCATTAATACAGGCAACGAGTGGAGGACAGAGGAGCCTCTTAAAGAAGAAGTTACAGGTCTGTGAGAGCCAGAAATCTTGCTTGTTTGTAGGTGACCAAATACTTATTTTCCACCATAATTTGCAAATAAATTCATTAAAAATCCTACAATGTGATTTTCTGGATTTTTTTTCTCAATTTGTCTGTCATAGTTGACGTGTACCTATGATGAAAATTATAGGCCTCTCTCATCTTTTTAAGTGGGAGAACTTGCACAATTGGTGGCTGACTAAATACTTTTTTCCCCCACTGTATGTAAACTTCCGACTTCAACTGTATGTCATGCACATACTGTAGGTACATGAATCACACACACTAGCATTAAGGACGACGAGGAAGGTTTAGTCGAAGACTCCATATTAGGTTCTCTTTTGGTCGATCCTGAGAACCAAGGTTACAATATGCAGCCGTGACGTTTTGTCTTGAGAGAGTTATTCAAATGTGGAAATGACCACTAATACACAGCACACAGGCCTGCGTAGGTAAGTCATTCTGCAAACACATTCATAATGCATAAACATTTGTTGATCTATCTATTCTAGAACCAGCCAAAGAACATGAATAAAAAATACATTTCACAATTTTTCAACTTCATATTCATCATCTCCAGCACCACCCCAACATCAACATATGTGACAATGTCGCGTTTCTATGTTTTGTAGTGAAAAAGATAGAGGAAGATAAGTGTTTCCAATAACCAATTAGTAGACATTTAATAGGCAATGCCTACTCACAATTGGTCAAAATCCCACAATGCACACTGATGTCATTAGAAACACTTATCTTCCTCTTTCTTTATTTACTACAAAACATAGAACCGCACCATTTTCACATAGGTTGAAGTTGGGGTGGTGCTTTTAAAGTTTCCCTTTAAAGTTTCCCCATCAGTATGATCTGTATAAAAACCCTCTATTGTAGTCCTCTCCTGTCTTTTCCTTTCCTGAGGGGTCATACACCAAGTCTGAACCATTCAAGTGCAAACAGAGGTTTTGGCATCAGATGTGTGAAACGGACACAGAGTTGTGAAACATGGCCACATTACAGTCCAGTGTCAGGCCTGTCTAGTTCTGGTGTTCAGCCCCCCAGGACACACATATAGCAAATCATCTCACACTGCCTTGACCTACAAGCATTATCGACTCAACTTGCTTGCCTCAGACCAGTGTAGATCCTCTCACCATCCACACCTCTGTCTGTCTAGGCAGGCAGTACTTCCAGGCCTCTGGCCACAAAGGGTTCGCCTCTCTCATCACCCACCCCAATACTGGTTATTCTGTCTTCAGAGTCCAGCTCTAACTCCTTCTCTTGTCTGTACCCTCGCTCTCTCATCACCCATCCAAAACTAGTTACCCCCTGTCCTGTCACCTCCCTCTCCCCAACACTGGATACCCCAGTCCTGTCTCTAGCGCTGTCACAACGTTCACCCTCACCCACGCTCATTGCTCCCCAGCCCTCACCCACCCTCATTGCTCCCCAGCCCTCACCCACCCGATCGGCCCACCCCTCCACATCGTCTCAGTGTGCTGGAGGTCTCAGTCTCTCTCTGCAGCAGAGTGGCAGTGGAGTGAGTGGTGATTAAGTTGGAAGGTCAGGCGGAATTGATTCCTTCCCCGGCCGGCGGCCGATGCTTCCATCGCCTCCTCTCTCTGACAGGAAGAGGAGTGCAGATTTGTTTTGGGGGTGTATCCTTATTTAGGAGAGGTTTGGCCCTGTCTCCGGGGGAAACGCCCATGCCCTGACTCCAGCGCCAGCCAGTGGAATACGAGATGTGCAGACTCATCCTTCCATACAGTAAGGCTGTGGTCAAACAGCGGGAGAATGAGGCTTCAGCCCTACAGAGATCGCCTTAATTGAGCTCAATTGCACTGATGAGCTGGCATCCTACTGATGAATGAGTTCTGCTAATGACTCATTACTGTATTAAATCTACCATTTAGCTCACCAGGGTTCGTTCTCTCTGGCTTCCCTACACTGGACAAGATATCTGTGCCCTTGTAATAGGCCTACACAGTAAACTTTTCATGCAAGACATGAAATCGCACATGATACAGTATCAGTTTCTTTACCATGAAACTGACCTCCATGAGGGCCTTTATAAAATGCCAATTACCATATGCTGAAAGGGTGTTATTTTCTTTGAAACTACTTCCTCTGTACATTGGTTTTATACATCTGTCTACTTTCTTCACAGATGTGGTTCAGATGTATTGTGATATAAAGACTGCTGTTGAGGCGTCACATCTTTCATGTAATATACAGTGGCTTGCGAAAGTATTCACCCCCCTTAGCATTTTTCCTATTTTGTTGCCTTACAACCTGGAATTAAAATGGATTTTTTGGGGGGCTTGTATCATTTGATTTACACAACATGCACTTTGAAGATGCAAAATATTTTTTCTTGTGAAACAAACAAGAAATAAGACAAAAAAACAGAAAACTTGAGCGTGCATAACTATTCAGTAGAGCCACCTTTTGCAGCAATTACAGCTGCAAGTCTCTTGGGGTATGTCTCTATAAGCTTGGCACATCTAGACACTGGATTTTTGCCCATTCTTCAAGGCAAAACTGCTCCAACTCCTTCAAGTTGGATGGGTTCCTCTGGTGTACAGTAATCTTTAAGTCATACCACAGATTCTCAATTGGATTGAGGTCTGGGCTCTGACTAGGCCATTCCAATACATTTAAATGTTTCCCCTTAAACTACTTGAGTGTTGCTTTAGCTGTATGCTTAGGGTCATTATCCTGCTGGAAGGTGAACCTCCGTCCCAGTCTCAAATCTCTGGAAGACTGAAACAGGTTTCCCTCAATAATTTCCCTGTATTTAGTGCCATCCATCATTCCTTCAATCCTGACCAGTTTCCCAGTCCCTGTCGATGAAAAATATCCCCACAGCACAGGGATGGGGTTCTCGGGGTGATGAGAGGTGTTTGGTTTGCGCCAGACATAGAGTTTTCCTTGATGGCCAAAAAGCTCAATTTTAGTCTCATCTGACCAGAGTACCTTCTTCCATATGTTTGGGGAGTCTCCCACATGGCTTTTGGCGAACACCAAACGTGTTTGCGTATTTTCTTCTTTAAGCAATGGCTGTTTTCTGGCCACTCTTCCGTAAAGCCCAGCTCTGTGGAGTGTAAGGCTTAAGGTGGTCCTATGGACAGATACTCCAATCTCAGCTGTGGAGCTTTGCAGCTCCTTCAGGGTTATTACATTTACATTTACGTTATCTTTGGTCTCTTTGTTGCCTCTCTGATTAATGCCCTCCTTGCCTGGTCCGTGAGTTTTGGTGGGCGGCCCTCTCTTGGCAGGTTTGTTGTGGTGCCATATTCTTTCAATTTTTTTAATAATGGATTTAATGGTGCTCCGTGGGATGTTCAAAGTTTCAGATATTTTTTTTATAACCCAACCCTGATCTGTACTTCTCCACAACTTTGTCCCTGACCTGTTTGGAGAGCTCCTTGGTCTTCATGGTGCCGCTTGCTTGGTGGTGCCCCTTGCTTAGTGGTGTTGCAGACTCTGGGGCCTTTCAGAACAGGTGTATATATACTGAGATCATGTGACAGATCATGTGACACTTAAATTGCACGCAGGTGGACTTTATTTAACTAATTATGTGACTTCTGAAGGGTATTGGTTGCACCAGATATTATTTAGGGGCTTCATAGCAAAGGGGGTGAATACATATGAACGCACCACTTTTCCGTTATTTATTTGTTCAAATTTTTTTAAACAAGTTATTTTTTTCATTTCACTTCACCAATTTGGACTATTTTGTGTATGTCCATTACATGAAATCCAAATAAAAATCAATTTAAATAACAGGTTGTAATGCAACAAAATAGGAAAAACGCCAAGGGTGATTAATACTTTTGCAAGGCACTGTACATGTACTGCATCACAGCTGGGTGAGCCTGTCTCTCTGACAACAACTCTGACAAACCCCTCTGTTGTCTTAACGCTTCATGAAGAAGTGACAGCTGGTGATAATTAAAACAACAAGCTCTTCTCTTCTGATAGAGCGGATCGACATGGCAACAGGAAGATGATAACAAATGAATTGTAAACAAGCATGAAGGAACAAATTGTGGAGGTTTTTCTTCTCCTTTATGCATATCATTAGGCCTTTTGTACATGCGTTGATAAGAAGAGTACCTGTAACCCTTTACATTATATTACATTGTTCTTATCCCTGTAAGATTAGTGTAATAACAAAATGTACATTCATCTTTGATTTGTTACACCGTATAAAAAGAGAGGACATCACCCCAGTATGGAATGACATACTCCACTGCAGCTAACAGCCAGGTCCCCAGTAAAGTCCAGTCAGCCTGGTTGAAGGGTAATGAGAGGAGTTAGTAAATGCTTTACACACACACAGAGACACACACAGAGGCCCATACGCTCTTTGCCCAAGGGTCTGAGCAATTTTCAATCGATAGCCACAGAGCGATTGCTCATCCCTAAGGCCGGAAGAGTACGACTCATGTGCTTTGTGTGTGTCATCCTCTGGGACTCTATTTTAGTATATTTTTTTACATTTCATTTTTCCCCAAGAGATTGCGGTGCAATATCTGGAAGTCAGCCAGCTGGTGTCTCCCTTCTGGGTGGTGGAAAGCATCTCAGAGACAGAGAGAGAGAGTGGTGAAGGGGTGTAAAATGTGTTCGCTCTTTCTCTCTCTCTGCCTTTCTGTCTCTCTCTCTCTCTCTCTCTCTCTCCCTCTCTCTCTCTCTCTCTCTCTCTCTCTCTCTCTCTCTCTCTGTCTCCAGGGAGAAACAGAGACTGCACTCTCTCACCTTGTGCTAATATGTTTGGGATACCGAGGGAAGGAGGTATGAGGGGAAAAAAATAAATGAATGCAATCATTACTGGTAGAGAATGGTAATGTCATTGAGGGAATGTCTTCATAAATGTCTGGTCTCAGAGGGATGGAGAAAAGGATGCGGGGTGCGTGCGGCACGGTGCGCGGAGGGGCCTATTTCTCTTTGTGGTCCGCATGAATAAATGCATGTGTTCCCGGTGAGGGTCTGTTTGCTTATTATGTATGCGGCTGGCTCTTCGGCCCATCCCAGGAGATTAAAGTTTGTAAACATGAATAATAATTAGGAACAGGTCTTCGGGCAGGTAATCTGCATGTGGGTTCCGCAGGCATGCTTACCCTACCCCACTCAATATGCATTCATTTGGAGGGGGGGGGGGGGGCATTGCATTCACATTTTGTGTACACACACACACACACAGGTAACGTTTGATCTCCTATCATGGCAAACAGAATAGATGTCATTTCTAATTGGCTTTACAGAAGATGACGTTCAATGTAAGGAAAAATACAGAGCAAAGCAAAAACAAATAGATATCATCTTTACTGAGGCCAGCCCATGTTGTTGACTAGAGTTATTTTATATTCTCTGTTGGTAGAGACACACACCAGCAAGCTACCTGCCGCCAGACCCTGTTTGGGTCTGTCGAATGAGCGTAAACAGTATTTTTTCCTGTTATTATAAAGATATACATTACAGTATGATTGGGGTATTCCAGCACACTACAATATGTACACAACAACAGAGGTATTTGAGTATGCTTGAGCCATGTGTTTTTGTCTCTGAGGAGGTAAAAAGTCAGTGTCTGGGCTTTGTGTAAAGATCCATCCTGGCACATTCAGGAGTCTGCTGGGCATCAAGGGGACGGCTAAATGAGAACTCAGGGGCTTACAGATCTGATGCAGGGCCCGTGCCCCTGGGTGCCTGACTTATTGACACAAGGATAGGCCGCTGATGATTAATTAACAACATGATGTGTTATCGCTCTGGCTGGACCGCTGGAGAGATGGGAGATCTGGAGGTGACATTGGTAGGAAGGTATCCAATCTTTGCTATTCTGCAGTAGTCTGAGGCTACGTCTCAAATGGCAACCTATTCCCTTTATAGTGCACTACTTTTGACCAGGATCTGGTCAAAAGTAGTGCACTTTATATGTGATAGAATGGCATTTGGGATGCATACTGAGCCACCCATTCCCCCTTTTCCCTTCCCCTAGTGCTAACAAGCCCCAGCCTGACAGTAAACAAATCTTTGACAAGTCCCCCTCCCCAACCCGCCCCCCTTTTATAGATAGTCTTAAGACTTTAATCTGGAACCAGTGACGAGCTCATCCCCAGTCAATAGGGTAAAGAGAAGCTCATGCTAGGGATGTGATGTCTGGTCCAAAGGCCGGTATGGGCGAACATGCCCTGCATCTTAAAACATAGCTCACCTTAAAGGAAGGGTACTGAAAGAAAGAAAGACAGCAAGTCAGGTTTTCATTATTAAAGTGGCAATATGCCACTTTTTGGGCGACTCCGACCAAATTCACATAGAAATGTGAATTATACAGTGCCTTCGGAAAATATTCAGACCCCTTGACTTTTTCCACATTGTATTACATTACAGCCTTATTCTAAAATGGATTAAATAAAAAAATATCCTCAGCAATCTACACACAATACCCCATTATGACAAAGCGAAAACAGGTTTTTTGAAATTTTTGCAAATGTATTTAAAAATATAAAACAGAAATACCTTATTTACATAAGTATTCAGACCCTTTGCTATGAGACTCAAAATTTTGCTCTGTTGCATCCTGTTTCCATTGATCATCCTTGAGATGTTTCTACAACTTGATTGGATCCCACCTGTGGTAAATTCAATTGATTGGACATGATTTGGAAAGGCACACACCTGTCTATATAAGGTCCCACAGTTGACAGTGCATTTCAGAGCAAAAAACAAGCCATGAGGTCGAAGGAATTGTCCGTAGAGCTCCAAGACAGGATTGTGTCGAGGCACAGATCTGGGGAAGGGTAAAAAAAAATCTGCAGCATTGAAGCGCCCCAAGAACACAGTGGCCTCCATCATTCTTAAATGGAAGAAGTTTGGAACCACCAAGACTCTTCCTAGAGCTGGCCGCCCGGCCAAACGGAGCAATCGGGGGAGAAGGGCCTTGGTAAGGGGGGTGACCAAGAACCCGATGGTCACTCTGAGAGAGCTCTAGAGTTCCTCTGTGGAGATGGGAGAAACTTCCAGAAGGACAACCATCTCTGCAGCACTCCACCAATCAGGCCATTATGGTAGAGTGGCCAGACGGAAGCCACTCCTCAGTAAAAGGCACATGACAGCCCGCTTGGAGTTTGCCAAAAGGCACCAAGATTGAACTCTTTGGCCTGAATGCCAAGGGTCACATCTGGAGGAAACCTGGCACCATCTCTACGGTGAAGCATGGTGGTGGCAGCTTCATGCTGTGGGGATGTTTTTCAGCGGCAGGGACTGGGAGACTAGTCAGCATCGAGGCAAAGATGAACGGAGCAAAACAAACTGAAAGCTGCAAAGTATAGAGAGATCCTTGATGAGATCCCCTCAGGACCTCAGACTGGGGTGAAGGTTCACCTTCCAACAGGACAACGACCCTAAGCACACAGTCAAGACAACGCAGGAGTGGCTTCTGGACAAGTCTCTGAATGTCCTTGAGTGGCCCAGCCAGAGCCCGGACTTGAACCCGATCTAACATCTCTATAGAGACCTGAAAATAGCTGTTCAGCATCGCTCCCCATCCAACCTGACTGAGCTTGAGAGGATCTGCAGAGAAGAATGGGAGAAACTCCCCAAATACAGATGTGCCAAGCTTGTAGCGTCATACCCAAGAAGACTCGAGGCTGTAATCACTGCCAAAGGTGCTTCAACAAAGTACTGAGTAAAGGGTCTTAATACTTATGTAAATGTAATATTTCATGGTTTAAAAAATATATAAATTAGCAACAAAAAATTTTTTAAACTGTTTTTGCTTCGTCATTATGGGGTATTGTGTGTAGATTGATGAGGAAACAATTTAATCAATTTTAGAATAAGGCTGTAACCTAACAAATGTGGAAAAAGTCAAGGGGTCTGAATACTTTCCGAAGGCACTGTAGATATACACGACCAAAAGTACACTACCGTTCAAAAGTTTGGGGTCACTTAGAAATTTCGAAAACAAGGAAATTTCTAAGTGACCCCAAACTTTTGAACGGTAGTGTATGTGGAAACCTGCTCGTCGAACATCTCATTCCAAAATCATGGGCATTAATATAGAGTTTGTCCCCCCTTTGCTGCTATAACAGCCTCCACTCTTCTGGGAAGGCTTTCCTATAGATGTTTTGAGCATTGCTGCGGGGACTTGCTTCCATTCAGCCACAAGAGCATTAGTGAGGTCGGGTGTGATTTAAAAATCTTCCCAGCGTGAAATAGTTCTCAATCGTTCTGATCGTGTTCTGATTGTGACGTCATGCTATAAAATTTCTCCCAGCGTGAAAATGTTCCCAGTTCAATAATTGCATTTGCGTCTCTTTATGTGGATGGCTGAGCTCGTGCGGATGCCTCCCTTTCACACCCTCCCTCGACCTCGAAAAACGATTCTGTGGTCACGCGCATATTCTTCACACATCTGCCAATCAATGGTGGCCAGGAGTATTGACAATGACAAATCAGAAGCTTGCTGAGGCATGAGGTCAGCATATAAATACCCGGACTCACATATCAAAGTGCTCAGGGTTGATGTGAGAAGAGATGTTTCTGCGATTGCAAAGACTTGGGTGCTACTTTTTGGATTGACAGTGCATATATTTGTTAGTTAGTTAGCTAGCTACAGTGAGGGAAAAAAGTATTTGATCCCCTGCTGATTTTGTACGTTTGCCCACTGACAAAGACATGATAAGTCTATAATTTTAATGGTAGGTTTATTTGAACAGTGAGAGACAGAATAACAACAAAACAATCCAGAAAAACGCATGTCAAAAATGTTATGAATTGATTTGCAATTTAATGAGGGAAATAAGTATTTGACCCCCTCTGCAAAACATGACTTAGTACTTGGTGGGAAAACCCTTAATGGCAATCACAGAGGTCAGACGTTTCTTGTAGTTGGCCACCAGGTTTGCACACATCTCAGGAGGGATTTTGTCCCACTTCTCTTTGCAGATCTTCTCCAAGTCATTAAGGTTTCGAGCCTGACGTTTGGCAACTCGAACTTTCAGCTCCCTCCATAGATTTTCTAAGGGATTAAGGTCTGGAGACTGGCTAGGACACTCCAGGACCTTAATGTGCTTCTTCTTGAGCCACTCCTTTGTTGCCTTGGCCGTGTGTTTTGGGTCATTGTCATGCTGGAATACCCATCCACGACCCATTTTCAATGCCCTGGCTGAGGGAAGGAGGTTCTCACCCAAGATTTGACGGTACATGGCCCTGTCCATCGTCCCTTTGATGCGGTGAAGTTGTCCTGTCCCCTTAGCAGAAAAAGCATAATTTTTCCACCTCCATGTTTGACAGTGGGGATGGTGTTCTTGGGGTCATAGGAAGCATTCCTCCTCCTCCAAACATGGCGAGTTGAGTTGATGCCAAAGAGCTCAATTTTGGTCTCATCTGACCACAACACTTTCACTCAGTTCTCCTCTGAATCATTCAGATGTTGGCAAACTTCAGACGGGCCTGTATATGTGCTTTCTTGAGCAGGGGGACCTTGCGGGCGCTGCAGGATTTTTGTCCTTCACGGCGTAGTGTGTTACCAATTGTTTTCTTGGTGACTATGGTCCCAGCTGCCTTGAGATCATTGACAAGACCCTCCCGTGTAGTTCTGGGCTGATTCCTCACCGTTCTCATGATCATTGCAACTCCACGAGGTGAGATCTTGCATGGAGCCCCAGGCCGAGGGAGATTGACAGTACTTTTGTGTTTCTTCCATTTGCGAATAATCGCACCAACTGTTGTCACCTTCTCACCAAGCTGCTTGGCGATGGTCTTGTAGCCCATTCCAGCCTTGTGTAGGTCTACAATCTTGTCCCTGACATCCTTGGAGAGCTCTTTGGTCTTGGCCATGGTGGAGAGTTTGGAATCTGATTGATTGATTGGTTCTGTGGATAGGTGTCTTTTATACAGGTAACAAGCTGAGATTAGGAGCACTCCCTTTAAGAGTGTGCTCCTAATCTCATTTCGTTACCTGTATAAAAGACACCTGGGAGCCAGAAATCTTTCTGATTGAGAGGGGATCAAATACTTCTTTCCCTCATTAAAATGCAAATCAATTTATAACATTTTTGACATGCGTTTTTCTGGATTTTTTTGTTGTTATTCTGTCTCTCACTGTTCAAATAAACCTACCATTAAAATGATAGACTGATAATTTCTTTGTCAGTGGGCAAACTTACAAAATCAGCAGGGGATCAAAATACTTTTTTCCCTCACTGTAAATCAAGGGCGAGGGAGGGTGTGAGAGAAACCTCTGCGTTCCAATTCATCCCAAAGGTGTTCGATGGGGTTGAGGTCAGGGCTCAATGCAGGCCAGTCAAGGTCTTCCACACCAATCTCGACAAACCATTTCAGTATGGACCTCGCTTTGTACATGGGGAAATTGTCATGCTGAAACAGGAAAGGGCCTGCCCCAAACTGTTGCCACAAAGTTTTCCTTCAATGGAACTAAGGGGCCTAGCCTGAACCATGAAACCATGAAAACCAGCCCCAGACCATTATTGCTCCTCCACCACTATGCATTGGGGCAGGTAGCGTTCTCCTGGCATCCGCCAAACCCAGATTCATCCGTCGTACTGCCAGATGGTGAAGCATGATTCATCACTCCAGAGCACTGCTTTACACCACTCCAGCCGACGCTTGGCATTAAGCATGGTGATCTTAGGCTTGTGTGCGGCTGCTCGTCCATGGAAACCCATTTCATGAAGCTCCCGACTAACATTTATTGTGCTGACGTTGCTTCCAGAGGCAGTTTGGAACTCGGTAGTGAGTGTTGCAACTGAGGACAGACGATTTTTTATGAATGGCTGTGTGCTCGATTTTATACACCTGTCAGCAACTGTCATGCCCTGACGTATGGAACTCTTGTTAGTTGAGTCAGGGTGTGGAAATTCACTATGTGATGTATTCTATGTTTACATTCTAGATATTGTGTTTCTATGTTTGGCCAGGGGTGATTCCCAATCAGAGACAGCTGTCACTCGTTGTCTCTGATTGGGGATCATACTTAAGTAGCCTGTTTGCCTACCTTTGTTGTGGGATCTTGTTCCGTGTTAAGCTTGTATTGTGTATAGCCTTGGACTTCACGTTACGTTGGTTAGTTGTTTTATTTTGTGTTTATTATTGAATAAACATGTTCACATCGCACGCTGCACCTTGGTCTGACCCGTCTCTCAACGATCGTGACAGAAGATCCCACCAAAAACTGACCAAGCAGCATGCCCAGGAGCAGCAGACACCCTGGACACAGGTGGGGAAGAGTTTTTGGACATTGGAGGAGATTTTGGCAGGAAAAGGACCCTGGGCGATGGAGAAGGCCCATGCAGGAGAGGAACACAGAAGGCTTCGGCCGAGGAGGAAGCCCGCGAGACAGCCCCAATATTTTTTTTGGGGGGGGCTAAAAGGGTGGTCGGGGATCGATAGAGAAGGGCCCCGACCACTGCACTCGTGGGGGCTCAAGGAGGAGTCCTCACTGGAGGAGGACTGGGCGTGGAGAGTAAAGGACTGGTACAGTCGTAGACCTCCAGCGTCGTTTCCCAGTCCGGTACGGCCCATACCTGCTCCCCGCACCAAACCAGTGGTGCGTGTTCCTAGTCCAGTACGGCCCGTCCCTGCTCCTCGCACTAAACCAGTGGTGCGTGTTGCCAGCCCGGTACGGCCCATCCCTGCTCCTCGCACCAAGCCAGTGGTGCGTGTTCCCAGTCCAGTACAGCCCGTCCCTGCTCCTCGCACCAAACCAGTGGTGCGTGTCGCCAGCCCGTTACGCCCCATACCTGCTCCCCGCACCAAACCAGTGGTGCGTGTTCCCAGTCCAGTACGGCCCGTCCCTGCTCCTCGCACTAAACCAGTGGTGCGTGTTCCCAGTCCAGTACGGCCCATCCCTGCTCCTCGCACCAAGCCAGTGGTGCGTGTTCCCAGTCCAATACGGCCCGTCCCTGCTCCTCGCACCACACCAGTGGTGCGTGTCGCTAGCCCGGTACACCAGCTCGGTACGCCCCGTACCTACTCCCCGCACCAGGCCAGTGGTGCGTGTTCCCAGTCCAGTACGGCCCGTCCCTGCTCCTCGCACCAAGCCAGTGGTGCGTGTTCCCAGTCCAGTACAGCCCGTCCCTGCTCCTCGCACCAAACCAGTGGTGCGTGTCACCAGCCCGTTACGCCCCATACCTCCTCCCCGCACCAGTCCAGCGGTGCGTGTTCCCAGTCCAATACGGCCCGTCCCTGCTCCTCGCATGCGTGTCGCTAGCCCGGTACACCAGCTCGTTACGCCCCGTACCTACTCCCCGCACCAGGCCAGTGGTGCGTGTTCCCAGTCCAGTACGGCCCGTCCCTGCTCCTCGTACCAAGCCAGTGGTGTGTGTTCCCAGTCCGGTACGGCCCGTGCCTGTTCCTCGCACCAGACCAGTGGTGCGTGTCTCCAGTCCGGCCCGGCCCGTCCTGCTCCTTGTCCGGCACGGCCCCTGCCTGCTCCTCGCACCAAGCCAGTGGTGCGTGTTCCCAGTCCGGCACGGCCCGTGCCCGTCCCACCGGTGCCTGGTCCAGCACCGGTCAGCTGCTCCACTCCGGAGCCCGAGCAGTCCGCTCCACCGGGGTCCAGTCTAGCTCCGGTCAGCTGCTCCACTTCGGAGCCAGAGCAGTCCGCTCCACCGGGGTCCAGTCCGGCTCCAGTCAGCGGCTCCACTCCGGCGCCAGAGCAGTCCGCTCCACCGGTGCCCAATCCAGCTCCGGTCAGCGGCTCCAGTCCAGACCCAGACGTCAGCCCCTCTCCAGGTTCGGGGTCTCCCACACCAGGGTCCAGACAGGGCTTGGTGCATCGCGGGAGGATTTCCGATCCAGGCCCAGACGTCAGCCCCTCTCCGGGTTCGGGGTCTCCCACACCAGGGTCCAGACAGGGCTTGGTGCATCGTGGGAGGAAGGAGAGGGGAAGCATCGCGCCGAGGTCCAGACCAGACCAGGGGCGCAACGGGGAGGCTGAGAGGAAGAGGTCGGCACGCCCGGATCCGGATCTGCCTCCGAGGCGAAATGCCCACCCGGACCCTACCCAGTTATGTCAGGTTTGTGCGGTCAGAGTCCGCACCTTTGGGGGGGGGGGGGGGTACTGTCACACCCTGACGTATGGAACTCTTGTTAGTTGAGTCAGGGTGTGGAAGTTCTATGTGATGTATTCTATGTTTACATTCTAGGTATTATGTTTCTATGTTTGTCCGGGTGTGATTCCCAATCAGAGACAGCTGTCGCTCGTTGTCTCTGATTGGGGATCATACTTAAGTAGCCTGTTTGCCTACCTTTGTTGTGGGCTCTTGTTCCGTGTTAGGCTTGTATTGTGTATAGCCTTGGACTTCACGTTACGTTGGTTAGTTGTTTTGTTTTGTGTTTATTATTGAATAAACATGTTCACATCACACGCTGCACCTTGGTCTGACCAGCTCTCAACGATCGTGACAGCAACAGGTGAGGCTGAAATAGCCAAATCCAGTAATTTGAAGGGGTGTCCACATACTTTTGTATATATAGTGTACTTGATTGCAAGTATAAGAAGTGGTAGATCTGTTCTATGTGCACTATTTCTATGCTTCCCATTCTTAAGTTTTGTATTTGCGTCTTTTACTTTCGGTGTTGTACACCAGCTTCAAACAGCTGAAACAACAATGTTTTTGATTATGGAAAATATACTTCACAGCGGTTTAGATGGTACAAAGATTCTGTACATTATAGTTGCTTGTTTTGTCACAATTAGTTAAACTATTAGAGTTTTAGTAACCAGGAAATGGCAGGAGAGATTTCTGCATAGTGCAACTATAAGCTGTGAAGAACAATATATTTTGCCTTTGATTTTCTAAATGAATATCAACAGTCATGTACTCCTGCTCAGTATCTACAACAGTGGAGGCTCCTCAGAGGAGGAAGGGGAGGACCATCATCCTCAGTGAATTTCATAAAAATAAAAATTGTAAAAAATAAAAAAAGTTATCCTTTTTAGATAACTATACTAAATATAATCACATGTCACCAAATAATTGATTAAAAGAGCCGATTTTGCAAAGAAGGTCTACAGTAGCCTCAACAGCACTATGTTGGGTAGCACCATGGTGTAGCCGGAGGACAGCTAGCTTCCGTCCTCCTCTGGGTACATTGACTTCAATACAAAACCTAGGAGGCTCATGGTTCTCACCCCCTTCCATAGACTTACACAGTTATTATGACAACTTCTGGAGGACATCCTCCAACCAATCAGAGCTCTTGCAGCATGAACTGACATTTTGTCCACCCAATCAAAGGATCATAGAATTCATCTAGTACTGAAAGCATAAACTACAGCTAGCTAGCACTGCAGTGTATAAAATGTGGTGAGTAGTTGACTCAAAGAGAGAGAAAGACAATCGTTGAACAGTTTTGAACAAATTAATTTCTTCCAAAATGAAGGAGAAGCTATAGAGAAATAGAGAGACCGCCGGTGTAGCTGCTTACTGACTGTACACTGTAACGTTACTGCATGATTGTAGCAGGTTTACTAACGCGTTAGTTCTATTAGCTATGCTGACTATGACGTTACTTTGGCTAATATGGTGAAAACGATGTAGGCTGTGTGTAGCGGTTATGATATGGTTTCTTGGAAAGGTTTTTACGCCTGGTCACATACAGCTGATGTGTTGTGCATTGAAGTCCACAAGCGAAGGGAAGAGGTGAGAGGAGGAGAGCGCATGAGAAGGAATACAACGTGGCTGCTATGAAAGTGAACTGTGTTTACGCGTGATCAGGGGTGTATTCATTCCGCCGATTCTGTTGAAAAACGTTTCTTAAACGGAAGCAAACGGAACAAAACGAAGATAAACCTACCTGAATTTGTCCAATAGAAACTAGTTTGCAACTGTTGGACTAATGATTACACCCTATATCAGCTAGATGCAGGCAAGAGTGTGCAAGGCGGTATTGAATGTCACTGTCTGACCATGTGTCACCTCAAATTTGTCTCTCGACCTGTGTGCACCTACGTTGTAAACTTTCATTCATATGCTAGGTTGTAGCAACCTCAAATTTGAGTATCATGTAGTAGCCTAAACCTATCGCTGTTACATTGAACTGGGTGAATGGAATATGAATGAGAGTCATTCAATATTCTGTAATAGAAATAAGGCCATGCTCATGAAAAAAAATTCCTCCCTCATCTTAAACAGCACTGACCGCCACTGATCTACAACACAGTAAGACCTAGAATTAAAGATTAAGCTCTTGTGTCTTTTACACCTGTTGTACCATTATCTGACAGCATGTTAAGGTTACCAATGTTCTTGAACATTCACAAGTGGGTACATAGTCTCAGTCAGTACAGACATCTTTCACCTGCATGTTCTGTCTGTGTTGTGTATGATTCCTCAGTCCTATCGGCATTGATCCATCTGTGTGCAGTCACATTCCTGGGCTGTGGAGCATCTCTTCTCTCTGTGGATCCCCTGGTTATCAGTGTGCCCTACAGCTCCTAATCTATCTTTGTTAGGCCCGCTGCGCCTGCTCTCGCTCCTGGCTCGCACAAGACTGATCACCCCCTCTCCAGCGTCCAGCCTAGGTGCTAATATTACAACTCACATGCACTTTGTAATTGTCACAGGTGCCACTTTTATTCAGCCCCTAGCCAAGTCTCTCAACCCGCATAGAGGGCTCAACATGGCGCTCGTAGAAATGACAAGGGGGGAAAAGTGAGATGGAATTTCAGTCACAGTTTAGAGGGATACTGTAGTAGGTGACGGAATGGGGATATATTTCCTAATGCTAAGAAATAATGACTTCAAATGGCAGGCATTATTGTAAAAGCTGTATTGGGTATATCAACCCTCTCTATGGAGGCTAAATCTGTTATGGTTGTGAAAGGATCTAGTCTGAGTGGCATAATTGCATGGTATACAGTATGGATGAGTCATGTAACCTATTGTAACATTGATCAAGATGTCAATAGTCATCGTCGGTTATCTTGTCTTCATTAGCCTGTGTGCACTCAAATCAATATGCAGATTACAATCACATCTCATAGGTCAAAAGATCATACAGTGAATCACCTCCCCGCAAACAAAACTGGTTGAAATGACATCATTACAACCGGAGGCTGCTTGAAATGATGTAATACTGACGTCACTTCAACCAGTTTTGCATCACCTTTTTTTCTTACATCTAATACTGAAAGTTACACATTATTATGTCATTCAACCGATCAAAGTGATTGACCAAACTCTATTCAAAGGCACCCCTTCCATCATCTCCCAAAGGGAAGCTGAAGGCTAATCACTAGGCCAATATGGTGAGATACAATTCTAAATAGCCGTTACACAGATGTCAATGACCCATTCAAGCCAAGAGAGGTCACAAGCCCAGTATATCCCAGTTTTCCTACAGTTACAGTTTATGTCATTTAGCAGACACTCTTATCCAGAGCGACTTACGGTTAAGTGCCTTGCTCAAGGGTACAGCAGAGATTTTTTCAATTAGTCAGCTCAGGGATTTGAACCAGCAACCTTTTGGTTACTGGTTCAACGCTCTTAACCGCTAGGCTACCTGCCGTCCTACAGTAGCAGAGTACATTAGGCTGAAGGATACAGATACAGTATGACCATGTCTGCTTTTATCCCTCATTGGGAGGTGACCCCTCTGGATAGCAGGGATCACTGTGACTCTCCACCATCCCTCCATCCCTCCATCCTTCCACCCTTCATCCCATCCCAGCACTGCAGAATGTCTACTCTGTCCCAATGATCTCCCTGGGCAGCGAGTGGTTCAGTGCTCAGCAAGCCCCACTGGAAACCCTCCAGGTAAATAGACTATAAACTCTGGGAACGACTCAAAGTCGTATTACATAATCAAACTCTAGATTGACTAACACAGTGCCTTCAGAAAGTATTCATACCCCTTGACTTATTCCACATTTATGTGTTACAGCCAAATTCAAAATGGATTCAATATATTGTTTTTTCTCAGCCATTTACACACAATACCCCATAATGGCAAAGTGAAAACCTGTTTTTAGAAATGTTTGCAAATTCATACAGAAATATCTACTTTACATAAGTATTCACACCCCTTTGCTATGACAGTCCAAATTGAGCTCAGGTGCATCCAATTTCCTTTTGAGCATCCTTGAGATGTCACTACAACTTCATTGGAGTCCACCTGTGGCCAATTCAATTGTTTAGAAATTATTTTCTATATAAGGTCCCACAGTTGACAGTAAATGTCAGAGCAGAAACTATACCATGAAGTCCAAGGAACTGTCAGTAGATCTCTGAGAATTGTGATGAGGCATATATCTGGGGAAGGGTATAAAACAATTTCTAGAGTGTTGAAAGTTTCCAAGAGCACAGTGGTCTCCATCTTTGGGAAATAAAAAAATATGGAACTACCCAGACTCTGCCTAGAGCTGTCTGTCCGACCTAACTGAGCAACCGGGCAAGAAGGACCTTGGTCAGGGAGGGGACCAAGATCCCAATGACCACTCTGACAGAGAACCTGCCAGAAGGACAACAGTCTCTACAGCACTTCACCAATCTGGGCTTAATGGGAAAGTGGCCAGACGGAAGCCACTCCTGAGAAAAAGGCACATGACAGCAAGCCTTGAGTTCGCAAAAAGGCATGTGAAAAAATGAGATCATAAGGCAAAAGATTATGTGGTCTGATGAGACAAAAAAATACAGGCAAATCCTTGATGAGAACCTGCTTCAGAGTGCATACGACCTTAGACTGGGGCAAAGATTTACGTTCCAACAGGACAATGACCCCAAGCATACAGCCAAAGAAAAGCTGGAATGGCTTCAGAACAAGAATGTGTAAGTCCTTGAATGGCCCAGCCAAGAATCCCATTGAAAACCTGTAGAAAGACTTGAAGATTGCTGGTTACTGCTGCTCCCCTTCTAACTTAACAGAGCTTGAGAAAATCTGCAAGGAAGAATGGGAGAAAATCACAAAATCACAAAAAAAAAGTGCTGATAGCCTACAGACATACTCAAGACGACTCAAAGCTGTAATCGCTGCCTCGGGTGTGAATACTTATGTAAATTAGAGATTTCCGTATTTCATTTTTAATACATTTTCAAACATTTCTAAAAACACGTTTTCACTTTGTCATTATGAGGTATTGTGTAGATGGGTGATTATTTATTTTTTAAATAAATTTTGAATTCAGGCTGTAACACAACAAAATGTGGAATAAGTCAAGGGGTATGAATACTTTCTGAAGACACGTGGCAGTAATCCTGTTATTTCCTCTTCTGCAAATCCAATTGTAAAAGTGGTGGATTGTGGATTGTCACCTGTCCTCGTATGAATGGGATGGAGGCATGGCGAAGGCTCAGCTAATGCAATGTGACATTGTCGTGAGTGGCTTTTCACACTTATTTCATGCCATAATTTGATCCTGTTCAAGAATTACAAATCGATGTTTGTGTGAAATACATTGTAAGCTATGAAAACAAAGAGAGTCGCACACTCTATGTATAAACTCCCAGTAATTTATTGGGTAAACCACCAACGTTTCGGCATCACTGTGCCTTCTTCAAATACATTGTCATTTGAAAAGAACATAACAAAAAATAACAATTCCAACTTGTAGGAATATACTGTAGATTGCTAACATACAACAACATTCATGTATTTAGATTTACGAGAGACTATGCAAAATGAGACAATGTAAAACAAACACGTAAACATTTGAAAAATCTCCCCTTATGGGGAGAGAAGCTGTTGCAGTCCTGAGTTGGCCCTCCATGTGAGTGGATGAGGGTACACTAATTTAATTTCACGGCATGCCGTTGAAGATGCATGAATCTTTCCCAGACCATCGCACGCCCCTAAGCAGCTGGAGAAAGAGGGGAGAGTGAGACGAAGGGAGAGAGGAAAGCAGGGTCGGAGTGAGGGAGCTACGTGCCTCCCATACTAACAATGTTCTCCTGCCAACAGAAGAGCAGAGCTGAGCAGAGCATCCCTCTAGGCATGCAGCGTAAACAGTGCACACCATCTCTAAATCACATTCACACCATCATAGACTGACACTCTCTCTCATCTCTCTCTTTCTCTCTCTCCCTCGTTCTTTCTTTTTCTCTCAGTTGTTCTCTATCTCCCACTCTCTTTCCTCTCTCTCTCTATCCCTCTCTCCATCCCCTGCACAGTCAGTTTGATTCTCCTGGCTATGTCAGTATATTAGTGTTTTTCTTTAAAGAAAGTTGACTGTTGTGGGTCTTGCAATTTTATCAAGGTTTATTAACAGCTATGGTGCTGTCGAATCTCAATTTTTCTACTTTAAAACCCTATATTTTTCTGCTAACATATTAAAAGTTGTCTTGAGATTATTTTAAATATTTAAATTAAATATGTGTGTAAATACACTACATGACCAAAAGTATGTGGACACATACTATATGCCACTTTATGGGCGACCCATCCAAATTCACATAGAAATGTGAGTTATAGATATACACATCCAAAAGTATGTGGACACCTGCTCGTCGAGTATCTCATTCCAAAATCATGGGCATTAATATGGAGTTGGTCCCCCCTTTGCTGCTATAACAGCCTCTGCTCTTCTGGGAATGCTTTCCGCTAGATGTTGTAACATTGCTGCAGGGACTTGCTTCCATTCAGCCACAAGATCATTAGTGAGGTCGGGCACTGATGTTGGGTGATTAGGCCTGGCTGAAACAGGAAAGGGCCTTCCCCAAACTTTTGCCACAAAGTTGGAAGCACAGAATCGTCTAGAATGTCATTGTATGCTGTAGCGTTAAGATTTCCCTTCACTGGAACTAAGGGGCATGGCCCAAACCATGAAAAACAGCCCCACACCATTATTCCTCCTCCACCAAACTTTACAGTTGGCACTATGCTTTCGGGCAGGTAGCGTTCTCCTGGCATCCACCTAACCCAGATTCGTCCGTTGGACTGCCAGATGGTGAAGTGTGATTCATCCCTCCAGAGAATGCGTTTCCACTATTCCAGAGTCTAATGGCGGCGAGCTTTACACCACTCCAGCCGATGCTTGGCATTGCGCATGGTGATCTTAGGCTTGTGTGCGGCTGCTCGGCCATGGAAACCCATTTCATGAAGCTCCCGATGAACAGTTCTTGACGTTGCTTCCAGAGGCAGTTTGGAACTCGGTAGTGAGTGTTGCAACCGAGGACAGACGATTTTTACGCGCTACGCACTACGCGCTTCAGCACTCGCCGGTCCCGTTCTGTGAGCTTGTGTGGCCTACCACTTCGCGGCTGAGCTGTTGTTGCTCCTAGATTTTCCACTTCACAATAACAGCACTTACAGTTGACCGGGGCAGCTCTAGCAGGGCAGAAATTTGACGAACTGACTTGTTTGAAAGGTGGCATCCTAATGACGGTGCCACGTTGAAAGTCATTCTACTGCCAATGTTTACATATGGAGATTGCATGGCTGTGTGCTCGATTTTTATACACCTGTCAGCAACGGGTGTGGCTGAAATAGCAGAATCAACTAATTTGAAGGGGTATCCACATACTTTTGTATATGTAGTGTATGTTGTAATATTTCTAAAACTGGTATCACACGGTATATGATAATCTGGTATTCAAAATATTGTGTTGCATTTCAAAGATGCAATGACTGTAACAGAGAGCTATTAGTATGCTACGTGCTAGGCCATCTATCCTCCATATATTTTGCCTGCGTCCTATAGGCTGGGCCCCAGCCAAATGTGTGCAATGATAACTGGTGTCACATAATCAAAGCAAATCCATGGCCTGGAGGCTATACTTCTCAATTCTCACTTTGGAGCAAAGTGAGGGAGAAAAAATATCTTCGATGATCTTAGATGAGAAATGTCCCCAGGTTGGTTTTTGGTCAGTTGAAATCAAAGAACCAGAGGGAGGGGAGAGGAATTAGATAAATGTGTCTATCTACCACAGCCAACGATCTGACTGGAAACCCCCCACCAAAGCCCACGCCGACCCCCACTCCCTGTCCCATTGGCCCACCCAACTGCCATTTGGCTCTGGGGCTCTGAGCTGAGCTGTCTGCCAATGGCTTCTATCTTTTCTTGTTCCGGATCCATTTGAATGACTCGGCCGGCGGTGGAAGCATCAAACACCACGTGTCACGCAGTATCCAGACCCCTTCCCCTTCTGGGTTTCAAAGAAAATGATAAAAGCATGAAAATATTAAAATTCTCTTCACAGGGATCTGTGAGGAGAACATTTCCATCATGCCCATGTCTATTTCGCCATGTGGAAAAATACTAATTTCTCTGATGTTTCTGCACACAGAACAGTTGCGAGTCTGCTGCTACTGAAGCTTGCAGAGAGGGGTAAACAGATTGGCCTGGTATTAAATTAGGGGGTGTGACAGGAGGTTTTTTATCACTCTCTAATTTAGTTAACACCCCTGGAGTATGTAATCATAGCCATACCAACGTCCTGGACTGGTTCGTTAGCATATTCATGGTTCCAGGGATATTTGTTCAAATAAACTTTGGTCGTTTGCCTTGTTGATGAATTCTGACTAGTCTTTTGATTATGGTTTTATGGTGAACCTACTTTATAGTGTGAGCTTTATTGTGATTTTAGCTGGCGTGGTCGGCTAGCCTAGAGTGTACTAGTATACTGTGTTACGTGGTGAATTCAAGTGAGAATAAAATAATAAATAATAATAATAAAAAACACTGCAAAGTTTCCTAAGAGCTAGTCGCGAGGCCGCCATCTTCGTCGGCGCCAGCTGATGATGAAGGCCAGTGATGAAGTTGCGTCTAGCGACTTGCTAATGCCAGCCTGGCATGTTGATTCAATATGACATTGTCCGGATGGATTACTGTATATTTGCATCTCACAGGAGAGAACCACACCTTCGCCTTGGCAATCTCCAGTATGAGACGTTCCCACCGAAGTCCTGTGGTCACTGACGCCAGGAGAGGAGTGAAGACTGATAACTTTAATCAACAAAATTAATGTTACTGTGTGAATTAAATTGTCATGTTTGGATTGTTTCAAGAGTTCATAAAGAGCTACGAATTTTGACATGTTTTATTGTACTATAAGTGCTATGGATTTATTGTTACAGGGATGCTGTGTTATTCTGCAGTCAGTTCAAAGAGGAACGACATGGGTGCGCTCCTATCATACAGTTTTGAGGTGTGGTGATTACTTTAGAGAATTCGTGTGACGTTTTATGCCTTTTGTTTTAATGTTTTGGGCCATGCAAAGTGATGATAATTAGACGATGGGAGATACTGGGATTTGGCACTCTTGGAAGAATGAAATCTGTGTTGAAACTTCTAGGAATTATTTTCTTGAATTATTATTTGGTGAATGGTCTAATGATAGATGGTATTCACAGTATACATAGCATATACAGTGCATTCGGAAAGTATTCAGACCCCTTCCCTTTTTACACATTTTGTTATGTTACAGCCTTATTCTAAAATTGAAAATCTCATCAATCTGCACACAATACCCCATAGTGACAAAGTGAAAAAATTTTTTTGTTGTTGCACATTTTTAAAAACAGAAATACCTTATTTACATACGGATTCAGACCCTTTGCTATGAGACTCGAAATTGACCTCAGGTGTATCCTGTTTCCATTGATCATCCTTGAGATGTTTCTACAACTTGATTGGAGTCCACCTGTGGTAAATTCAATTTATTGGACATGATTTGGAAAGGCACACACCTGTCTATATAAGGTCCCACAGTTGACAGTGCATATCAGAGCAAAAGCCAAGCCATGAGGTCGAAGGAATTGTCCGTAGAGCTCCAAGACAGGATTGTGTGGAGGCACAGATCTGGGGAAGGGTACCAAAAAATGTCTGCAGCATTGAAGCTCCCCAAGAACACAGTGGCCTCCATCATTCTTAAATGGAAGAAGTTTGGAACCACAGAGACTCTTCCAAGAGCTGACCTTGGTCAGGGAGGTGACCAAGAACCCGATGGTCACTCTGACAGCGCTCCAGAGTTCCTCTGTGGAGATGGGAGAACCTTCCAGAAGGACAACCATCTCTGCATTACTCCACCAATCAGGCCTTTATGGTAGAGTGGCCAGACGTAAGCCACTCCTCAGTAAAAGGCACATGACAGCCTGCTTGGAGTTTGCCAAGAGGCACCTAAAGGACTCTCAGACCATGAGAAACAAGATTCTATTGTCTGATGAAACCAAGATTGAACTCTTTGGCCTGAATGCCAAGCCTCACGTCTGGAAGAAACCTGGCACCATCCCTACAGTGAAGCATGGTGGTGGCAGCATCATGCTGTGGGGATGTTTTTCAGCGGCAGGGACTGGGAGACTAGTCAGCATCGAGGGAAAGATGAACGGAGCAAAGTACAGAGAGGTTTCCTTGATGACAACCTGCTCCAGAGCGCTCAGGACCTCAGACTGGCGTGTAGGTTCACCTTCCAACAGGATATCAACCCTAAACATACAGCCAAGACAACGCAGGAGTGGCTTTGGGACAAGTCTCTGAATGTCCTTTAGTGGTCCAGCCAGAGCCCGGACTTGAACCCGATCGAACATCTCTGCAGAGACCTGAAAATAGCTGTGCAGTGACGCTCCCCATCCAACCTGACAGAGCTTGAGTGGATCTGCAGAGAAGAATGGGAGAAACTCCCCAAATACATGTGTGACAAGCTTGTAGTGTCATACCCAATAAGAATTAAGGCTGTAATCGCTGCCAAAGGTGCTTTAAAGGTGACTCAAGTACTGAGTCTGAATACTAATGTAAATGTGATGTTTAAGTTTTTTATTTTTAATACATTTGCACACACAAAATAAAACCTGTTTTTGCTTTGTCATTATGGGGTATTGTGTGTAGATTGATTTGGAAAAAAACAATTTAATCAATTTTAGAATAAGGCTGAAACCTAACAAAATGTGGAAAAAGTCAAGGGGTCTGAATACTTTCCAAATGCACTGTGTGCTTGGCCTCTAACTGTGCAGTTCTGAGCAAAGGTTAACTCAATCATTTAATGTTGGGACATTGATTGCAAGATATTAGCTCCTTGTCCCTCAGCCTCTTAATACACTGAACAAAAATATAAACACGACATGCAACAATTTCAACGATTTTACGGAGTTACAGTTCATATAATGAAATCAGTCAATTGAAATCAATTCATTTGGCCCTAATCTAATCTATGGATTTCACATAACTGGGAATACAAATCTAATTGTATTTGTCACATGAGCCGAATACAACAGGTTTAGACCTTACCGTGAAATGCTTACTTACAAGCCCTTAACCAACATTCAGTTCAAGAAAGAGTTAAGAAAATATTTACTAAATAAACTAAAGTAAAAAATAAAATAAAAATGTAAAGTAACACAATAAAATACAGTAACGAGGCTATATACAGGGGCTACCGGTACGGGTACCGAGTCATTGTGCAAGGGTACAGGTTGGTCACAGATACCTTTTTTAAAAAGGTAGGGGCGTGGATCAGAAAACCAGTCAGTATCTGGTGTGACCACCATTTTCCTCATGCAGTGCGACACATGTCCTTTATCAGGCTGTTGATTGTGGCCTGTGGAATGTTGTCCCACTCCTCTACAATTGCTGTGCGAAGTTGCTGGATATTGGCGGGAACTGGAACATGCTGTCGTACACGTCAATCCAGAGCATCCCAAACATGCTCAATGGGTGACATGTCTGGTGAGTATGCAGGCCATGGAAGAACTGGGACATTTTCAGTTTCCAGGAATTGTGTACAGATCCTTGCGACATGGGGCCGTGCATTATCATGCTGAAACATGAGGTTATGGCGGCGGATGAATGGCACGACAATGGGCCTCAGGATCTCGTCACTGTATTTCTGTGCATTCAAATTGCCATAGATAAAATGCAATTGTGTTCGTTGTCCGTAGCTTATGCCTGCCCATACCATAACCCCACCACCATCATGGGGCACTCTGTTCACAACGTTGACATCAGCAAACCGCTCACTCACACGACGCGCACACGTCTGCCATCTTGCCCGGTACAGTTGAAACCGGGATTAATCTGTGAAGAGCACGCTTCTCCAGCGGGCCAGTGGCCATCGAAGGTGAGCATTTGCCCACTGAAGTCGGTTACAATGTTAAGACCCTGGTGAGGATGCCGAGCATGCAGATGAGCTTCCCTGAGACGGTTTCTGACAGTTTGTGCAGAAATTATTTGGTTGTGCAAACGAACAATTTCATCAGCTGTCCGGGTGGCTGGTCTCAGACGATCACACAGGTGAAGAAGCCGGATGTGGAGGTCCTGGGCTGGCGTGGTTACACGTGGTCTGTGGTTGTGAGACCGGTTGGACGTGCTGCCAAATTCTCTAAAATGACATTGAATGCGGCTTATGGTAGAGAAATGAACATCAAATTCTCTGGCAACAGCTCTGGTGGACATTCCTGCAGTTAGCATGCCAATTGCACGCTCCCTCAAAACTTGAGACATCTGTGGCATTGTGTTGTGTGACAAAACTGCAAATTTTAGAATGGCCTTTTATTGTCCACAGCACAAGGTGCACCTGTATAATGATCATGCTGTTTAATCAGCTTCTTGATATGCCACACCTGTCAGGTGGATGAATTATCTTGGCAAATGAGAAATGCCCACTAACAGGGATGTAAACAAATTTGTGCACGGCATTTTAGAGAAATAAGCTTTTTGCGCATATGGAACATTTCTGGGATCTTTTATTTCAGCTCATGAAACATGGGACCAACACTTTACATGTTGCATTTATATTTTTGTTCAGTATAATTACATAACGCTTATATTGGACACATGTAGCTTATAATATTCCGAGCGGTGATGCAAGGCTCGCTACCTTGGCTAGACGTATTGGATATGCTTATGGACCAATAGCATTCACATGATTATTAAGTCCGATTGAAGATTATATTATGGTCAAATTCCTGCTACACTAATTCTCTGTCATCCTCAGTCGAAGTGGATTTTCACCAATATGATAGTGAATGATTTTGCAGTCTGAACTTGAGTCCAATGCCAAAATAAGGTGTTAAAGGATGATGTAAAGGGATTTGTATTCAATTGGGCTCAGCCTCAGACTGCTTCTGGGATTGGAGAATATCTGGCTGTATTTGCTAATATTAATACTCAGATCAGTGTTAATATGTGTTCTGGCTATGGGGGAGACTGGTGTAATTCCGGTCTTTAGTAAGGAAGCATTGTCTGGAGATCATTTCAGTTCCACATCTCCCTATGCCTTTGTTGGGGAATCCTGGGTCTGTGAAGAATTTGTCGGCATTATAAAATAGACAACAACACCAACTCAAATGGGTAGTGGTGTTTCTACCTGTGTAGTAGAGATATGCGGATATAAGTGATGAGATTTTTAGATATAAGAAGAGATTTGCAGATAAAATACAGATTTAGCAGTTTATATGTTCTTCAATCAAGTCATGAAATGGTGTGCTTTCACATTTCTTACAATGGCAGAACTTAGACTTGAGGGCTGACAAATTGAATGGAGAGAGTAGACCTCTCCTTGAACATGCCAGGTAATCTGTTTAAAAGCCTTCACACTAGTCTCTGGGGGACTAGTGAGTGATGTGCAGCAGATAGAGGTCCCGTCGCTGCATAGACATGCTACAGTATGGACTAGAGGTGATTGAAGTGAAGCCCTTAGCTAGTGCCAGCCCCTGCCTAGATGTTAATGTAAACCAGCGTAATTGCACATGACATTAAGAAAGTGCATGTGCCAACAGGGAGTGCACACATCATTATTTCTCAGCATAACACCTCATTAATATTTGTTTTTTTATATTATTCCCCCCCTGATTCTGTGAGGAGGGCTGCACTGCTAAACTGGATTGGGAATGACAGGGAGATGAATCTTCTTGACTCCAGGCATGTGTTTCCTGTTTTGCATTCTAATTAGACGATACACCCCACCGCCCGTCGGCCCCGGCAACACGGCCTCTGGAGAAAGTGGCACGCTGGAGGTGGAAGATCATAAAGTACAAGAGGCCTGGCGTCTTGGTAAAGTGGCGTGTGTGCCGTGTGTGGGATTCGTCGCTTTATGAAAAAGGTCATATGGCTGAAAGCGAGGTGTGATCTATTCATCAAAGTCACGGGCGGAATTGCCGCCACCTCGTTCCTCATTCCTCTTCCTCGCCCTTTCGTCAGGCGGGTTGGGGTCAGGTGTGTTGTGACCTGCAGTTAGCAGCAGTGCCTGTGGAAGGCATATTGCCTGGTACTTCTCCAACCCATAGAGTAAGAACTGTAGAGATCCTATCACCCAAAAGCGTGTCAGCTAAAATAAGCCATTTGAGTTGGATTGGATCATCTGTGTATGAAAATATCCTCTCTTCGCACATGACAGTGTCGTTTGGCTTAGCAAGCAAAATGTTGATGATTCATCACTGATGTTGTACACTACAGCAATTAACAGTGTGCGGTAGATTATCTTATTTCCCTTCAACTCCTTCTGAGGGAAGAATCAATTCTCCAATCTGTAATGTGCAACTGCATGCTAAAAACCATATTTGATACAATGCTGTTAGGGTAGAGGTCAGACTGGCATACAGGAATAATACAAATACATCATGTTAGATAAGAACATTTACAGGCCGATTTCTTTGTATATCTCTCAGGTGCAGTAAACGGAAATGTCGATAAAGACCTTTCTTGCAATGTAATACCTGAGCAAAAAGATGTTGCTCACTGGCTGTATTTTTTCACATTTCCCATGGTTATACAATTCCAGTTGCTTAACCAATCCCTACATTTTTCTGCATTATTTTGTGTCATTCCCATCCTCCCTTAAAAATAAGAAGTCTGGTCAACAGGAGAGGGTCTTCCCTGCCACTGTAGCCCCAAAACAACCCTGGATTCTCTAATCCCAGATTCCATTAAGTTTCTTTATTGTTCCTTTCCTCCGACATCATTCCTTCCCTCTGTTCCTTCTTGTGGTGGAAATATAAACTGCCTTCCTTAATAAGCAGTAAATCTCATCATCAGCCTCAAAGAAAGAGCTGTTATTCTTTCTTCTGCTGCTGAATAAAAATGAATCTCACATTCTCCTCTCCTGATTATGCAGAATGGATATATTTCCAATATTAGCCTGCTGCTACACACACACATAGGGTATAATTTATATTGAGATAATAATGTACTGTCCTGATGGTGTAATATGCCATAGATGAAGAAATGTGTTATATTGCAAAGGCAAATGGTGTTTAAATTTGTATTTCTATGCATGTGTGGTTATTTCAGTTCAGTGTTTCCCATACACCACATGGGGTTGATGGTTGATGGCATCAGCCCTTTAGTGTAGAGAGATAACAGTCAGACAGTGTGCTTTTAGAGAAACTAGTCTGACATTGTGGAGATGGGAATGTTCTTGACACTTCTCCCACAGGCGGTCCAAACTTAAAGGCCATCTAATGTGAAAGAAAGTCGCATTTCAGCAAATTATCTGGTTCTCTGTGGCAAGATTATACTTCTAAAATATTTTAGTTTGCAGCTAATTTAACTATTCATTAGGCGTACAATTAATTGCTACTTTTACAAGCTTCTGCTACCTCCTCTCTGTATATATTATTATTTTAGTTATTTTTTATTGATTCATTCACACCTGCAATGTTGGAGCTCGGCGCTTAAGTATTTGTACACTGCAACTACCCTGTGCATGTGACACATTTTTTTTTTTTATGTATTGCCTCAAACATTTTTTGTTTATTGCTGTCTAATCTCTTTGTGTACACTGAAATCAAAATAGAATGACCTCAAGAATTCAAAACTGAAACTGTGTGTCTCAGCCGTGGCCAGTTTGCTGGTCTACTACTGTATACCCTGTTTATTAACAATAATTTGTCCCCGCTTTTCTGTTGTGACAATCTCACACTATAACATGAATGTATGGCTTTGTTTACTACTTTGACCCACACTGCTGCAACAGTTATTCATCTTCGACAGCTTATTACAGTTATTTGCAATGAGATTACAATTTCAGTGCCATTTTCTGGGATCTAACTAGACCTACAGGGAATATGTTTGTTGAGAATTATATGAGTGGGAGACATTGCCATCACTCCTGTCCCGTATTACTGTCATGTTATAGAGCCCAGATATAATTATTGCATTTGAATAATGCTGTGCAATATCTCCTTCTAAATGATCGGGGAGGCTAAATTATTGGCCTCTCAATGTAATTCAAGCCTCTCTGAATAGAAAGTTATTTGATCAATTAGTTTTAGGCCTAGATTGTCATCTCTCACATTTAATTTCTCAGTATATCATGTTCTTTGACAACAATTCAATGGAGGCTACAGTTCATAAATGGAATTGACCACTATGTCTGGCTACACAGAAATCTGGGCAGAAATCTGTCAATTAAATTATGAGTTATTAGTTAGAGTTATGGTCCAGTTACCTCAGGATCACAAAAGTTAAGTGAGAGAAGTGTAAGCATTAAACCTAAATATATGTATTTCACTATAAGCTAATTAGGATTTGGAGGAAAGGATGAAGGAGAGGAGAAGAGGAGAAGAGGAAGCCACTTCCGACTAGTGTAATGCACCCTAAGAACCTTGAATAAGATTTATGATAATTGTAACTTTATTTGTAAGGTCTTGCACCTGAGATGTAACCTGAATGATTGTAATGACTGTAATCAGGTAAAATGCCATCAGTTAGCAGAACTCTGACCTCCTGTTGTCAAGGGCCATTCTAGCATCATGCACATGTTTTTTCTCTGAGCTATGAAAAGGCCTCACTGTATTTAGAGGGAAAACTCACTGTGGATATGCATTTTACATGATTTCGACCTTGTTGTAAAATTTAGCGGCCACAAAATGGAAATCATTGTTCTCAACCTTCTCCATTTTATTTCTACTGTATTGGCTGACTGTCCCAAAGGAATTGTTAAACAAACCTCATTGTACTGTAATTCCAGGACTGTTCTTTGCATTACCATTTCCAAAATACTAGCAAAATATAGTCCTTGGATTCCCCTGAGGTGTTAACACCACCTGTATCTGCTTCTCATTGGTTGGCTCTCCCCGAGGGACTGAAGCCTTCTGAAAATATAGACCACTGATATGCAAAGATTTTAATGAGGGGAATTATTTGTTCCTGGCCCTCGTTTTAGCATTTTAGCTCTACTTCTGCCTTGTATTAACATATTTTCTCCTTACTCTGAGATCATAATCCAATTGTATGTCCTTGAAAGTGGATAAACCAATAAAAAATTGTCTTCTTTTTTGGCGACGGCACAGAAATTCATAGCGTAGTGCACTAGTAATCCAATTAATAATAGCACTCAGCAGCCAAATTTAAATGAGGGGACCGTCCTCCTCTCTCCTGCTGCCATCCATGCTCCCAGTGGGGGGTTGTCAGCCGGTATTACCCACTGTAGGTGGTCCGGAGCACAGAGCCAGCCTGCCAGGCTTCAAGCCTATCAGAGGAGAAGGCTTGAGCCATCACAAGTACACACTCTGCTCTCCAGTTAACCTATCTTACTGTATGGATCAACAGTGTCACCAACTAAGCGCCATCCTGAAATCCATATTTAAAATTGTTCTCAGTATGTGGGGACACATTATACATTGCATTCAAGACTGTCTTCTCATCTCTGTTAAGACCATGATGTCTAGATGGATCTTTATCCTCCTGCACATCTTTTTTTTTGTTCCCTGCCTTGTGCTCATTAGTCAGCCGCCACAAAAGGAATTGCTGTTGCAATTTAGCCGGTGTTAATTTCTCATGGAATATCAATTATGCTCCATAATAGGAAGCAGCCCTGCACACAACCTGGAGGGGATCAGGGACCCTCTCTCTGCAATCATCCCAAATCACCCATCCCTCCATTGCTCTCTCCCTCCTATCCCTCTCTCCCATCCTCTCCTCTGTTTGTCAGTTCATTGAGAGATACATACTTTCTAATTAGTACCAATGAGGAAAGGGACTTCATTACCGGCCGGCTATGAATCATTATCTGATGTAATTGGCCCTCCAGTCACCTAGGAAGTGCCCTGGTCCAGCCCGCCCAGCTGGAAGAGCCTTCAATGGCACTGTAGGAGGCCTGGGGAGTGTTCCAATAATCTCTCCTTCCTCCTGAAGTGTACGCTCGTTCACTACTTCCCACACTTTTAAAAGCATTGGATTTGTGTTGGCATGTGCTAAAGTGAGTTTCCATATAAAAGTAATTTCTTTAAAATGCGTGAAGGGAAGTGAACCAGTGCACAGTCTGGGAGGAAGGATAGATAATTGGGACATAGGCCTACAGTCTGTGTGCAGTTTTGATGATGCCCAACTTTCTCTGCTGCAGTGATGTCATTAATAATTTCTATGTCAGCATGTGCTAACAGATTCCTATTAATCATAGTTTAGGAAGTGTTTGGATGTAATGGGGCTCTGTCTTAAAGGCCCAGTGCAGTCAAAAATGAGATTTTCCTGAGTTTTATATATATTTCCACACTATGAGGTTGGAATAATACTGAAAAATGGTGAAAATTATGATAATGCCCTTTTAGTGAAAGAGCTGTTTGAAAAGACCACCTGAAATTACAGCCTGTTTTGGTGGGATGGAGTTTTGGCCTGCCTGATTTTTAATAGTCCAAAAAGAAAGCGTTCCAAACATCTCTGCCAATAACAACACATGTTCAGCTTTCCCCTACCCACTCAGACCACTACTAGACGGTCCTAGCTAAATTCTTGCTTGAGAAATTGCTCTTGCTAAGAAGCTATATTTGTTTATTTTTGACAATTTTAATTTAAAACAATCGCAGTAAGGTACAATTGTTACCCAGAAATGATTTGATATTGAGATTAAAACGGCTGCATTGGGCCTTTAAGGAGATTAATTTGATATAAAATGTATTCTGTGTCACTACAGGGCATATTGTTGCTTGGGAATGTACAGTGGGGAAAAAAAGTATTTAGTCAGCCACCAGTTGTGCAAGTTCTCCCACTTAAAAAGATGAGAGAGGCCTGTAATTTTCATCATAGGTACACGTCAACTATGACAGACAAAATGAGAAAAAAAATCCAGAAAATCACATTGTAGGATTTTTAATGAATTTATTTGCAAATTATGGTGGAAAATAAGTATTTGGTCAATAACAAAAGTTTCTCAGTACTTTGTTATATACCATTTGTTGGCAATGACACAGGTCAAACGTTTTCTGTAAGTCTTCACAAGGTTTTCACACACTGTTGCTGGTATTTTGGCCCATTCCTCCATGCAGATCTCCTCTAGAGCAGTGATGTTTTGGGGCTGTCGCTGGGCAACACGGACTTTCAACTCCCTCCAAAGATTTTCTATGGGGTTGAGATCTGGAGACTGGCTAGGCCACTCCAGGACCTTGAAATGCTTCTTACGAAGCCACTCCTTCGTTGCCCGGGCGGTGTGTTTGGGATCATTGTCATGCTGAAAGACCCAGCCACGTTTCATCTTCAATGCCCTTGCTGATGGAAGGAGGTTTTCACTCAAAATCTCACGATACATGGCCCCATTCATTATTTCCTTTACACGGATCAGTCATCCTGGTCCCTTTGCAGAAAAACAGCCCCAAAGCATGATGTTTCCAGCCCCATGCTTCACAGTAGGTATGGTGTTCTTTGGATGCAACTCAGCATTCTTTGTCTTCCAAACACGACGAGTTGAGTTTTTACCAAAAAGTTCTATTTTGGTTTCATCTGACCATATGACATTCTCCCAATCCTCTTCTGGATCATCCAAATGCACTCTAGCAAACTTCAGACGGGCCTGGACATGTACTGGCTTAAGCAAGGTGACACGTCTGGCACTGCAGGATTTGAGTCCCTGGCGGCGTAGTGTGTTACTGATGGTAGGCTTTGTTACTTTGGTCCCAGCTCTCTGCAGGTCATTCACTAGGTCGCCCCGTGTGGTTTGTGATCATTTTGACCCCACGGGGTGAGATCTTGCGTGGAGCCCCAGATCGAGGGAGATTATCAGTGGTCTTGTATGTCTTCCATTTCCTAATAATTGCTCCCACAGTTGATTTCTTCAAACCAAGCTGCTTACCTATTGCAGATTCAGTCTTCCCAGCCTGGTGCAGGTCTACAATTTTGTTTCTGGTGTCCTTTGACAGCTCTTTGGTCTTGGCCATAGTGGAGTTTGGAGTGTGACTGTTTGAGGTTGTGGACAGGTGTCTTTTATACTGATAACAAGTTCAAACAGGTGCCATTAATACAGGCAACGAGTGGAGGACAGAGGAGCCTCTTAAAGAAGAAGTTACAGGTCTGTGAGAGGTACTTTTTTTCCCCACTGTATTACAATGTTAGCGAGGCTAGCTTCCTCATTCATGGTGATGCATTTTAATGACTTAACAAGAATATGATTAGATTTGCGAACCCACAACCCTGGCGTTGCAAAAGCCATGCTCTACCAACTGAGCTACATCCCTGCCGGCCATTCCCTCCCCTACCCTGGACGACGCTGGGCCAATTGTCTTCCGGTCGCGGCCGGCTACGACAGAGCCTGGATTCGAACCAGGATCTCTAGTGGCACAGCTAGCACTGCGATGCAGTGCCTTAGACCACTGCACCACTCGGCGCCACCATGATCTGAAAAATACTTACTTACTTTGTAATGGTTGTCCATGTCCAACCCAGCTAATGTTTTGTCTGGTTAATAGACAATAGTGTGGACAACATTTGCAAACCATAAAGCATCAGGAGATAGGCCTAATCTAAATGGAGATTCATCTCTCGTTCCAGTTAATCATCAGTGGTGAATTAGCATGTGTTAATGACCTCAGGAATGCTGATTGGTGCCAAACCTTCTGTTTACTGCCGAAAACCAAGAGGTGAACTGCTCAACCTGAGAGAGAGAGAGAGAGAGAGAGAGAGAGAGAGAGAGAGAGAGAGAGAGAGAGAGAGAGAGAGAGAGAGAGAGAGAGAGAGAGAGAGAGAGAGAGAGAGAGAGAGAGAGAGAGAGAGAGAGAGAGAGAGAGAGAGAGGAGAGAGAGAGAGAGAGAGGAGAGAGAGAGAGAGAGAGAGAGAGAGAGAGAGAGAGAGAGAGAGAGAGAGAGAGAGAGAGAGAGAGAGAGAGAGAGAGAGAGAGAGAGAGAGAGAGAGAGAGAGAGAGAGAGAGAGAGGATGGGGAGGCTGGCTGTTCCATGGCCCATCACTCTCCAACACATCAACTCTTGCCTCTGTCAGCCTCACTTTAATAAGTAGCCCGCTAAGATTACAGTCAGGAACATTTCTAAAATGAGCTTTTTTCTCTTCCAATCTTGCTTTCTCCAGGTCCTGCATTCTTGGTCCCTCTCATTTACATGGTGATTAGCATGTCTGACTGCGCGCTGTGATGCAGTTTAGTCTCTCTAAAATGATTTCCTAATGCTGATTGCTAATTGAAAAATTAGAAAGTCAATTAGAGGCTGGAGATCTAATTAAGGAGAATTGAATGAAAATCTCATTCCAAACTCGATTGGCTTCCTCCAATTTATAATCTCCTCAAGGCTCAAATTTACTCTGAGGGGTGTGTGTGTGCACTGCTGTGCTTCGTCCCCTAAAATGCAATTGACTTTCGGTCACACTTCATTTGGATAGTCCAGATTTTCCATCTGTAGATGCTCTACAGATGGTCATACTATCAACAAACTATCTGTTGATAAGACACTGCTTGCTAAGGTTATGGTTAGGTTTTGAATAAGGGTTAGGGTAATGGTTAAGTTTAGGGTTAGGAAAAGGGTAAAGGTTAGGCTAAGAGTTAGAATTAGGGTTAGTAGATAGTTAGTTGAAATGTTACTGATAGTCTGTTGTCACGCCCTGGCTCTGGGGACTCTTGTATGTTGAGCCAGGGTGTTAGTTTCTTTGTGTAGTGTCTATGTTTCGTTTTCTATGTTCTGTTCTAGGTTATGTGTTTCTATGTTGGCCGGGGTGGTTCTCAATCAGAGGCAACGAGAATCAGCTGTTGCTTGTTGTCTCTGATTGGGAACCATACTTAGGCAGCCTGTTGTGCACTTGTGTTTTGTGGGATCTTGTTCCGTGTAGGTTTGTGTTTTGTTAACCGAGGACTTCACGTATCGTTTGTTGTTTTTGTTGTGTTATTGTGTTGCTAAGTACTCTATTAAAGAAGATGTACGCATATCACGCTGCACCTTGGTCCACTCATTATAACGATCGTGACAGAAGATCCCACCAATACAGGACCAAGCAGCGTGTCCAGGAGCAAACGCCGGAGGTAACGTTAGTGGATGTCCTCCTTGGTTGGGGGCACATCACGGAGGAGGAGGCCGTCCGTTACCGAAGGGCGATGAAGGGGGAGACCCAGGCAGGAGAGGAGAAGCGGCGCCAACCGGGCCGTCGTCGGACAGGCGAGAGGCACCCCCAATAAACATTTTTGGGGGGGCACACGGCATGGACGACGGGGCTGCTGGAGGCAGATAAAGGGCGAGTTTGTGGACGAGGAGAGAAGGCCACCAGGTTACGGGGGCCATTGGTCAGTAGAGGGAAGGAGAGTGTAGAGGCACGGCGAGAGGTACTGAGGTGTGTTACCAGTCCGGTCCGGCCCGTTCCTGATCCCCACACAAGGCCAGTGGTGTGTGTTCCCAGTACGGTCCGGCCTGTTCCTGTCCCTCGCACCAAGCCTGTGATGCGCGTCGCCAGCCTGGCCCGGCCTGTTCCTGCCCCTCGCACCAAGCCTGTGAGCGTGTCGCTAGCCCGGCCTGGCCTGTTCCTGCCCCTCGCACCAAGCCAATGGTGCGCGTCGCCAGCCCGGCCCGGCCTGTTCCTGCCCCTCGCACCAAGCCAATGGTGCGCGTCGCCAGCCCGGCCCAGCCTGTTCCTGCCCCTCGCACCAAGCCAATGGTGCGCGTCGCCAGCCCGGCCCGGCCTGTTCCTGCCCCTCACACCAAGCCAATGGTGCGCGTCGCCAGCCCGGCCCGGCCTTTTCCTGCTCCCCGCACCAAGCCTGTGGTGCGCGTTGCCAGCCCGGCCCGGCCTGTTCCTGCTCCTCGCACCAAGCCAATGGTGCGCGTCGCCAGCCTGGCCCGGCCTGTTCCTGCCCCTCGCACCAAGCCAGTGGTGCGCGTCGCCAGCCCGGCCCGGCCTGTTCCTGCTCCCCGCACCAAGCCAATGGTGCACGTCGTCAGCCCGGTCCAGCCTGTTCCTGCTCCCCGCACCAAGCCAGTGGTGCGCTTCGTCAGCCCGGTCCGGCCCGTCCCTGCTCCCCGCACCAAGCCAATGGTGCGCGTCGCCAGCCCGGCCCGGCCTGTTCCTGCTCCCCGCACCAAGCCTATGGTGCGCGTCGCCAGCCCGGCCCGGCCTGTTCCTGCTCCCCGCACCAAGCCAGTGGTGCGCTTCGTCAGCCCGGTCCGGCCCGTCCCTGCTCCCCGCACCAAGCCAATGGTGCGCGTCGTCAGTCCGGCACAGCCCGTGCCTGTTTCACCGGTGCCTGGTCAGGTACCGGTCAGCTGCTCCACACCGGAGCCTAAGCAATCCGCTCCACCGATGTCCAGTCCAGCTCCAGCCAGCGGGACCAGACCAGGGGCGCTACGGGGGGGTTGTTAGAGGGTGGTGGTGGTCACGCCCGGAGCCGGATCCGCCTCCGAGGAGGAATGCCCACCCGGCCCCTCCCCTGTTGGGTTTATGTTGGCGCGGTCGCAGTCCGCGCCTTTGGGGGGGGGGTACTGTCACGCCCTGGCTCTGGGGACTCTTGTATGTTGAGCCAGGGTGTTAGTTTCTTTGTGTAGTGTCTATGTTTCGTTTTCTATGTTCTGTTCTAGGTTATGTGTTTCTATGTTGGCCGGGGTGGTTCTCAATCAGAGGTAACGAGAATCAGCTGTTGCTTGTTGTCTCTGATTGGGAACCATACTTAGGCAGCCTGTTGTGCACTTGTGTTTGTGTTTTGTGGGATCTTGTTCCGTGTAGGTTTGTGTTTTGTTAACCGAGGACTTCACGTATCGTTTGTTGTTTTCGTTGTGTTATTGTGTTGCTAAGTACTCTATTAAAGAAGATGTACGCATATCACGCTGCGCCTTGGTCCACTCATTATAACGATCGTGACATCTGTAGAGCATCTACAGATGGACTAGTCAAATAAAGTGTCACCTGACTTTCAAAGCACAAGCTTCTGACTGATCGATTTGGATTAAATCACTGCCACTTCCCTGTCTCTCTGCGAAAGATGAAAAAATAATGTAAATGTACTACTTGAATGCTTTCAGGAAAGCCTATTCTAAACAAAAAAAGACATCTTCTCTTTTCCACCATTCTGAGGATAGGAAAACACAGTAGAGACACTCATTTAAGGCCTTAATACTGTAGCCTAGTAATGTAAGGAGCTGCTTCTTTATAGTCACGAAAGAGCGGCACCTAAAATGTCTTAGTTAAGCACCTCACCACCATTTCGGTAGGAATTGACAGTGAAATTAAGATGTCACTCATGACAAACTGGTCTGTGTGCACAAGCTTGCTACTCATCAGTTATATTGTCAGAGTGTGGGGCGTGCTCTGTCTGTCTGAGAGCTATGACTCCCTGGTAGCACTGTAGCCGTCTCACATCATCGTTTACCTGTTGGTGTCCCTTGTGGATGAGGGAGGGGCGGAGGTTGTTTAATTATAAATAATAACAGCCCGTAGCAGCGGCAGATAATGCATTAACACACCTAGTTGATGCACGATGCAGTGAAGACACTTTGTAACATCACTGTGGGGGTTCTGTGATAAACAGCTGTATGAGAAATGAAATCTGCCCTGGCTAACTGTAATCTATAGTTTCTCCCGCTCCACTGTGTTTTTATTTTAATACGTTATGCTTACCGCTGACCTCACCTGACCTCAACATTTTTCTTCCACCTGTCTTTCCGTACTGTGAGTAGATCCATATAATTGATTGAGTGTTTGGAAGGATGGATATCTGAGTGAGGAATAGACTGAGAAGTAGAACACAAAAAGGACTTGACAAACCATATTGTAGTCTCAAAAAAATATACACTGAACAAAAATATAAACGCAACATGCAACAATTTCAAAGATTTTACTGAGTTACAGTTCATATAAGGAAATCAGTCGATTGAAATAAATTCATTAGGCCCTAATCTATGGATTTCACATGACTGAGAATACAGATATGCATCTGTTGGTCACAGATACCTTTAAAAAAAGGTAGGGGCGTGGATCAGAAAATCTGTCAGTATCTGGTGTGACCACCATTTTCCTCATGCAGCGCGACACATCTCCTTCGCATAGAGTTGATCAGGCTGTTGATTGTGGCCTGTGGTATGTTGTCCCAATCCTCTTCAATGGCTGTGCGAAGTTGCTGGATATTGGCGGGAACTGGAACATGCTGTCGTACACGTCGATTCAGAGCATCCCAAACATGCTCAATGGTTGACATGTCTGGTGGGAATGCAGGCCATGGAAGAACTGGGACATTTTCAGCTTCCAGGAATTGTGTGCAGATCCTTGCGACATAGGGCCATACATTATCATGCTGAAACATGAGGTGATGGCAGCGGATGAATGGCACGACAATGGGCCTCAGGATCTCGTCACGGTATCTCTGTGCATTCAAATTGCCATCGATAAAGTGCAATTGTGTTCGTTACCCATAGCTTATGCCTGCCTGCCTGCCTGCCTGCCTCCCCATCCCATAACCCCACCACCACCATGAGGCACTCTGTTCACAACATTGACATCAGCAAACCGCTCGCCCACACAACGCCATACACGCTGTCTGCCATCTGCCTGGGATTCATCCATGAAAAGCACACTTCTCCAGCGGGCCAGTGCCCCTCGAAGGTGAGCATTTGCCCACTGAAGTCGATTACGACGCCGAACTGCAATTGCATGCTCCCTCAAATCTGAGACATCTGTGGCATTGTGTTGTGTGACAAAACTGCACATTTTAGAGTGGTCTTTTATTGTCCTCAGCACAAGGTGCACCTGTGTAATGATCATGCTGTTTAATCAGCTTTTTGATATGCCACACCTGTCAGGTGGATGGATTATCTTGGCAAAGGAGAAATGCTTACTAACAGGGATGTAAACAAATTTGTGGACAAAAGTTGAGAAAACTAAGCTTTTTGTGCGAATGGAACCTTTCTGGGATCTTATATTTCAGCTCATGAAACATGGGACCAACACTTTACATGTTGCGTTTATATTTTTGTTCAGTATATTATGAAAAACAGAGATACATTTATTTTACAGAATGTTTAACATAACTCCAAGGCCAAAGGTGGCATTTAGACATGATCTAATCCTTAAGTGGAGCACACGTCTCCTCTCTCTGTGCTTTTAAATCCGCAATGTGTTAAAAAGCTCTGCAAACATTATGAATATTCATCGGCTCAGTGTTCTGTGGGCTCTGCTAAGCTTGTTATTCCCCTGTGGTGATCTAAAGCAGCTTCACTCATTGACAGTGAAGGCTAGGACAAACCTTCACCTTCACTTTTCCTCCTGCTTGCTCTACTCTCTTTCTCCATGGTTGACAGAGAGATTGCTGAAACAGGACAGGGTGTATTTTCTCAGCAGCTTTCCTTTTAAAGTCCTTTCTATGAAATGCCAGCCATGATAAATGAGGCTACTGTTTCGAAACGAGACTGCTGATCTAGCTTTGATTGTTTAGTTTTAATGCATGGTATACGTGTGTGGACAAAGCATGTGTGCGTGTGTCCGTCCATCTGTGCATGCATATGTGTTTGTAAGCTAATTCATTTGGCACATTTTATGTTTTGTCTTGTCTCACCAATGACGTGTTAAGTCTACTACAGTATACCTTCAGGTGCTGCTTGAGAAAGGAGTTAATGCTCAAATCAACTCTCCTTTACAGGAAATGTGTTTGGACTTCCCAGAACATTCTGTGTTTGGCTCCCCAACTTCTCTAATCTACTAGATTGATTAATGGTCATTATATAGGAGCTCCTTTCCATTATGGCCCTTTAAGAAACCATTAAGGAGTCAACAGTCATACATTATGAACAATACTGTAATGAGCTTCGGCCTGCGAAGGAGAGAGTCAGGCACTCCATAGTACTTATTAATAATGACTGGTCACAGACACCTTCATTTAAAGTAACTGTCCAGTGACAATCTTACTTTTAAAAGTTAATATTCTGTTAACGCATACCCAAATAATGTTGTTGACTCGTCCTATACTCGTATTTGTGGCCAAGCATAAATTGGAGAAAACACACTTCAAAAACCCCACCTCAAACTTGTATCTCAAACAGACCATTTCAAAATTGCTTGCTATTTCCTCATAGAATATGATGTCATACTCCTGAGGAGGATGAGCTGGCCATTCAGCGATCTAGAGGACGATGAGCTGCCCAATCAGTGGTCTACTCGCATCAATATTTTTTATGACCGGTATACGCCCACACCATTCTGTTGTTGGGGTAGGCCCACACCATTCCAACACAGAAAAGCTACTTAATTACAATGATTTGGAAGGAAAACTATTTCACTCATATTGTAAGTAATTATAGGTCATATAACATAGATAAATCTACAATAATCGAGAATTTCAACAAGCATTTTGCTACGGCTGGCCATGCTTTCCACTTGGCTACCACTACCCCAGCCACCAGCTCTGCACCCTCCGCTGCAACTTGCCCATGCAGTCTGGTTTCCGAGCTGGTCACGGGTGCACCTCAGCCACGCTCAAGGTCCTAAACGGTATTATAACCGCGATCGATAAAAGACAGTACTGCGCAGCCATCTTCATCGATCTGGCCAAGGCTTTCGCCTCTGTCAACCACCGCATTCTTAGTGGCAGACTAAATTGCCTTGGTTTCTCTAATGACTGCCTCGCCTGGTTCACCAACTACTTCTCAGATAGAGTTCAATGTGTCAAATCGGAGGGCCTGTTGTCTGGACCTCTGGCCGTCTCTATGGGGGTGCCACAGGGTTCAATTCTCGGGCCGACTCTATTCTCTGTGTATATCAATGATGTCGCTCTTGCTGCTGGTGACGCTCGAATCCACCTCTATGTGGACGACACCATTTTGTATACATCTGGCCCTTCATTGGACACTGTGTTAACAAACCTCCAAACGAGCTTCAACGCCATACAACACTCCTTCCGTAGCCTCCAACTGCTTTTAAACACTTGTAAAACTAAATGCATGCTCTTCAACCGAACGCTGCTTGCAACCGCCCACCCGACTAGAATCACTACTCTCAGCGTGTCTGACCTAGAGTATGCGGACAACTACAAATACCTAGGTGTCTGGTTAGACTGTAAACTCTCCTTCCAGACTCACATTAAGCATCTCCAATCAAAAGTTAGATCTAGAATCGGCTTCCTATTTCACAACAAAGCCTCCTTCACTCATGCCCTCGTAAAACTGACTATCCTACCGATCCTTGACTTCGGCGATGTCATTTACAAAATAGCCTCCAACACTCTACTCAGCAAATTGGATGTAGTCTATCACAGTGCCATCCGTTTTGTCACCAAAGCCCCATATACTACCCACCATTGTGACCTGTACGCTCTTGTTGGCTGGCCCTCACTACATATTCGTCGCCAAACCCACTGGCTCCAGGTCATCTATAAATCACTGCTAGGCAAATCCCCATCTTATCTTAGCTCACTGGTCACCATAGCAACACCCACCCGTAGTCTGCGCTCCAGCAGGTATATCTCACTGGTCATCCCCAAAGCCAACACCTCCTTTGGCCGCCATTCCTTCCAGTTCTCTGCTGCCAATGACTAGCAAAAATCTCTGAAGCTGGAGACTCTTATCTCCCTCACTAACTTTAAGCATCACTTGTCAGAGCAGCTTACCGATCACTGCACCTGTACACAGCCATTCTGAAATTAGCCCACCCAACTACCTCATCCCCATATTGTTATTTATTTTGCTAATTTGCACCCCAGTATCTCTATTTGCACATCATCTTTTGCACATCTATCATTCCAGTGTTAATTACGAAATTGTAACTATTTTTGCACTATGGCCTATTTATTTATTGCCTTACCTCCATAATTTACTACATTCGCACACACTGTATATATATTTTCGGTTGTATTTTTGACTTTATGTTTTGTTTACCCCATATGTAACTCTGTGTTGTTGTTTTTATCGCACTGCTTTGCTTTATCTTGGCCAGGTCGCAGTTGTAAATGACTTACCTGGTTAAATAAAGGTGAAATAAAATTAAATAAATATAAATAGACATCTGGAAACACTGGACAGTTACTTTAAAACATGAACTCTGATTCATTTGTAAATATGTATTAGAGTGGGGGTAGTGGGGTGCATGAGGGATGACTGATGGGGGAACAGTAATAATATAGAAAATGACTTCCTATATGACTAGTATAGTAATATTAGAGTTAACCCTCAGGAGCTGTATTATTAGCTTTGTTGTATAAGCAAGGAGTTGGTTACAGTACAGACATTTTCCCTGCCTAAGTCTACTAAGAGGAGCTATATTGTGCACTGAAGAAGAAGAAGAAGAAGAAGACGAAGAAGAAGACGAAGAAGAGAGTTTGTCATGGAGAATAAAGAAGGGACAGGGAAGTGGTGGATACACAGTAGAGAACAGAGATTTTCCTCTTGGCTGTTCTCATCTTCATTCTCTGTGTCCTGTGGGTAGGTAGACCAGCATGTCCCAGCTCTATGTCTCCTGTGGGTACACTAGTGTCATCTTCTCTCTCCTGTGGGGTAGAGCAGCATTGCCCAGCTCTCCGTGGGGCCATTGTCCCCTCTGACAGAGAAGGCCCCCGCAGCCGCTAGTGACAGGCCTGGAGAGAGGGGAGAGGGGGGAAAAGTCACTCCCATCTGGTTCAGCCGAATCAGCCTGGTCAGAGCAGGGGCCAGAGAGGGGCAGAAGGGGCCATGTGTCCCCCCACATCAGTGCCAACCCCTCTCTCTCTTTCTCCAGACGCACTGTCCACTAGGAACGATACACTCCCTGTCTGATTATATGGAACAAAGTAAGGGAAGGCTTGGAAAAGGTTTCTGGAGATTTCTCATTTCCACATTTTCCCCATCAGTAGGCTACATCTAACACTGACGTTACTATATTTCTCACTGTTCATGTGAGCTGTTTAAAGTAGGGCAGATTTCACGCCACACTAAGTACTGGTGAATATCAACGTTCCTCGCAGTCATTCAGATGAAATATCCTTGTGATGGTCAGGCCCTTAGCGTGTTGCCAGGGTCAACACAGACACCCTGAACCTAATAGGCTCTCCTTTTCTTATTTACCCAACCAGAGATGATGAAGGCTGCCCAGCCAATATTTCTGATAACCATGGCTAGCTGTGATTGCAGTTGTTGTTGTTTTGCATTGAATTCCAGTCCATCATCGTGTGCAGACTAGGCTATCTTCCTGGTTCCCCTTTGAGGCATTTTTAGCAACGTTGAGCTCTTCGAACGCATCCGCACAAATTTCCACCAAAGCGGGAGAAAAAACAACAAATTGGCTGTCCTGTCTATGAATTGAGGACACATCACATAAATATTTGCCACCCACTTTTCAAGATAATGTGTAAAATTCATGGGCATTCAGTTGTTGTAGAACGATAAGATGGAGACACAAAATAAACAAAAATGATGCCACTTCTGATTAATAAAGTGGCCCCTGGATAATACGCTATAATTTAAGTGGTAAAAACATTTATTCATGCTCAAGATGTCATTTTACAATTTTGATAGAAAACAGGTTGTAGTGTGATTCTTGCCCTAATATGTCTGGGGGGTTCATAAAATACATGCTCATCCTCTCTGAAATTGACTGATGACCACACAAAGAGGTAAATCAGCATATACTTTTCCACATTTTGTTGTGATACAGCCTGAATTTAAAATGTATTAAATTTAGATTTTTGGTCACTGGCCTACACACAGTATCCCATAATGTCAAAGTGGAATGATGTTTTTAGAAATGTTTACAAATTAATTAAAAGGGAAAAGCTGAAATGACTTGAGTCATTAAGTATTCAACCCCTTTGTTATGGCAAGCCTAAATACGTTCAGGAGTAAACATTTGCTTAACAAGTCACATAATGAGTTGCATGGACATGATTTTTGAATGACTATCTCATCTCTGTACCCCACACGTACAATTATCTTTAAGGTCTCTCAGTCGAGCAGTGAATTTCAAACACAGATGCAACCACAAAGACCAGGGTGGTTTTCCAATGCTTCGCAAAGAAGGGCACCTACACTACCGTTCAAAAGTTTGGGGTCACTTAGAAATGTCCTTGTTTTCGAAAGAAAAGCAATTTTTTTGTCCATTAAAATAACATCAAATTGATCAGAAATTAAGTGTAGACATTGTTAATGTTGTAAATGGCTATTGTAGCTGGAAATGGCTGATTTTTAATGGAATATCTACATAGGTGTACAGAGGCCCATTATCAGCAACCATCAGTCCTGTGTTCCAATGGCACGTTGTGTTTGCTAATCCAAGTTTATCATTTTAAAAACCCTTTTGCAATTATGTTAGCACAGCTGAAAACTGTTGTGCTGATTAAAGAAACAATAAAACTGGCCTTCTTGAGACTAGTTGAGTATCTGGAGCATCAGCAATTATGGGTTCGATTACAGGCTCAAAATGGCCAGAAACAAAGAACTTTCTTCTGAAACTCATCAGTCTATTCTTGTTATGAGAAATGAAGGCTATTCCATGCGAGAAATTGCCAAGAAACTGAAGATCTCGTACAACGCTGTGTACTACTCCCTTCAGTATATTTACTTTACTTTACTATTTATATTTTTGACAACTTTTACTTTTACTTCACTACATTCCTAAAGAAAATAATGCACTTTTTACTCCATAGTTTTCTCTGACACCCAAAAGTACTCCTTACATTTTGAATGCTTAGCAGGACAGGAAAATGGTCCAATTCACACGCTTATCAAGAGAACATCCCTGGTCATCCCTATTGCCTCTGATCTGGCGGGCTCACTGAACACAAATGCTTCATTTGTAAATGATGTCTGAGTGTTGGAGTGTGCCCCTGGCTATCTGTAGATAAAAAAACAAGAACATTGCATTGTTTTGTTTGCTTAATATAAGCAATTTGAAATTATTTATACTTTTACTTTTCATACTTAAGTATATTTTTGCAGTTAAATGTATTTTTATACTTAAGTATATTTAAAACCAAATACTTTTAGACTTATACTCAAATAGTATTTCACCAGGTGACTTTCACTTTTACTTGAGTCATTTTATATTAAGGTATCTTTACTTTTACTCAAGTATGACAATTGGGTACTTTTTCTACCACTGACTAAAGTAATACTGCTAAAAATGTGGCAAAGTAATTCACTTTTTGTCCTGAGTACAAAGTGTTATGTTTGGGGCAAATACAATACAATACATTACTGAGTACCACCATCCATATTTTCAAACATAGTGGTGGCTGCATCATGTTATGGGTATGCTTATAATCGTTAAAGACTGGGGAGTTTTTCAGGATAAAAAAGAAACGGAATGGGAAAAAAACCTGGTTCAATCTCTTTCCACCAGACACTGGGAGATGAATTCACCTTTCAGCAGGACAATAACCTAAAACACAAGGCCAAATCTACACTGGAATTGCTTACCAAGAAGACAGTGAATGAGTGGCCGAGTTACCGTTTTGACTTAAATCTACTTGAAAATCTATGGCAAGACCTGAAAATGGATGCCTAGCAATGATCAACAACCAATTTGACAGAGCTTTAAGAATTTTGAAAAGAATAATGGGCAAATGTTGCACAATCCAAGTGTGGAAAGCTCTTAGAGACTCAGGGGTGTGAATACTTATGTAAATTAAATATTTAATTTTCATTTTCAATAAATTAGCAAAGGGGTATTGTGTAGATGGGTGAGAAATAAAATAAATGTAATTCCTTTTGAATTCAGGCTCTAACACAACAAAATGTGGAATAAGTCAAGGGGTATGAATACTTTCTGAAGGCATTGAATGTGCCAGTAGGTAATTGCTCGTTGAGCATTGGGGGCCTGTGGGCAGCAGTGTCACGTTTCCGAGGGTGCCCTAGTGTGAAGGGCGCAGACAGAGCATAGAAGGCTGCCTATGTGTTTAATTATGCCAATGCAAAGTGCCTCATGCTCATTAGCTCCAGGGCCACAGTACCATGCCAGCTGCCCCACCTTATTCCCTCCCTGTATCCCCATTATCAATCACTCTATCACTGACTAAAACTGCATGGCAGCATTGTCCTGTAGGCATCCCCATGTTGCTTTGTATTGTCACCAAACAAAAATATGAGTGTTGGGAATGTAAACATGCCAAAACTAGATTTCTTATTTAGGTTTTATTCTAATCTAGACAACAGTTCAAATAGAGGTTTGGATCAACTGTAGAATTACACATAAAAAAGGAAATCGTATACAATTTCCAATCAGGTTAACCCTCTCTCTCTGGCCCAAAACAGAGGCTTCTAAGGATGGATCTCATAGTACTGCTCACATTGTAATGGTTTGAAACAAAAATATCATAGGCAATTATAAGAATAAAAGTAACAGGAATTATTCTGTAGTAGTATAAGTAGTATTATACTGACACAATTGTGAACTGATACAGAAAGAAATCAATGTATTCAGAGCATGAAATTATGTAAAAGAGAAGGTTAGCAATCTCCAGCAGTGAGATTAAACACAATAGGTGTCACAGAGTACAAACTCTAAAGAAATCAAAATAACTGTATTATCAAGCACAAATAATATAATTTTTCAGTAAGATAGTCTTGATTGTTCTGTATATTTGGATTTAGAGTTTGAGGGATTTATTTCTTCTTTTTCTGGTAAAGTACTTTTAGAGGTGGCCCAGACCAGAGAAGGTCCCCCATTGTCATGACAAATTGATGTCTTAGTTCTCTGCTCTGCCATTTCTGCAAATCAAAAGGCATAACGGTAATGAAAGTGAACAAATGAAATCTAATAAAATAGGGTCACACATCACTGGAAGGGCAACAAATGGGCACTGGAATGGAAGTAATCTTTTTTTTCTTATGTTTCGACAAAAAGGGGGGAAAAAAGCCATCAGCTCTAGTAAAAAAAGCTACTTGTTATTTTGCCCGAAGCACAGCTAACTGCATCAACAAAAATATAGGTCTGCGTGGAACTTGGGATGACAGAGGAGGGGCCGTTCATTTTAATGCAGAAGGACAGTTCTTTTGTGAAAAAACGCTGAGCGATCCAAAACCCAGGCAGGATAGAAAATGTGTGAATAACCTGAATTTTATTCAAACTGATTTCTCCTTTCCTCTGTCTGTAGGCCTACTGATGGAGGTCTTTTTCAAAGCTTGGTATTTCTCTAAGTGATCTGCACTCAATGGAGGACTGGTTTTGAGACATTTTCTGATATAATTGAACAAATTGTTAAGTTAAAGAACAGTGGGATCTGCCCTCATCATGTGATCTGTAAGCACCCAGTACTTTTACATGTATGATTTAGGTTTGTAAATGCAATTGATAGAATCTTCTTCAATTGGTTTAGTTTTCTTCTACTTTAATTATAATACACATATCAAGAAAGAAATAACAAGGACAAAAGTACCTAAGTCCTTGAAGATGATTCATACCTAGCTATTCAAGTTTAAAGAGCCCTGTTTAAGGCCCGAATGCATATTATACTGAACATCTTTGGCATTTGTTTTAATCAGAACATTCCTTATTAGTGTTTTGTTGTATTTATTTTTTTACTAAAAAAATTAAAGTGCAGATTATTGTATGGGACAATATACAAACGTTTTGAGAGAGATAATTAGAAAGATACAATTTTATTGAGTAAATGCATTTATTGGTTTCTTTTCATTTTGATAATTTCTTGATATTTGTTAATGTAAAAATCTAAATGTACCGATTTTTAAGGTTGTGTCATTCGATTTGGGGTGGGGTCACAAGAAGTTGGGAAGAAAATGGTGTCCCCAGAAATTCTGGCAGAATTTTTTTTGAAAAAGTTTGAATAACACTGCCTTATTAGAAGATTATCATTAGAGAGCTGTGAATGTTCTTGTGTCTGTTCAGGACATCATTTTCCAGGTCTACATTTTGACTTTGACTTATTAATTATTTGAAGCCTTAGCAGAACTTCATTCAGCTCTTTGTTTGTTTCATTACATTTCTTTCTGAACCCCACAAGTTAAAGTCAACCGGACAGACTTGACTACTCTCTGGTCTCTTGCTGAATATGTGTTTTAAAATCTCCAGCACACAGACCCAGGGAAAGAGCCGTGTTATGTTGTGGTGGGTGGCTGCAACAGGAAAAACCAGTCTGCCATCCCCTAGCGGTAACTTATTTTGACAGTTGTGAAGGCACTGTATTCTCTGAAACAAAATCATAGAAATTGAATGAATAGCTGGAGATCACACAAGGAAATAAACTGTCCAAATTGTGTGTTGTGGTTGAGCTGCCATTTCCTACTGTTTACAGACCATTGCAGGAGTTATGCCCTAAGGGTGAAGGGACTGTGGTCACATATTCCCAGAATCATGCTATTAATTGATTAGATTAGATTTATTCTCATCTCTAAACCTTTTGAAACCCTTGTATTCAGTCTCTTATATAAGCCGTTATAAATACTCTTTGACACACCTGTAGTATTTACTTTCACAATTCGCAATATCACGTTAGAATTTACTCTTATCACAGGGTCGACATTTACCCAAAGAAAAAGAAGCCTTCAACTCTGATTTGATTTTATTCAGTGGCATGCTTTGGTCTGGACTTTAGTGATTTGCCTCTCTTCATTCCTCTGAGATATGTTCTGTAATTTCAGCAGCAGCTGTATAATAAGGCCCAGCCAGCAGAATCCCGTTCTAATATATTTTCTCCTCACTACCTGATGCCAGCATTACATAGGTGGTATGGATGGAAGGAAGCATAGTAGGGGTGCGTCCCAAATGGCACCCTATTAGTTTATAGTGCACTACTTTTGACCAGGGCCTACAGGGCTCTGGTCAAAAGTAGTGCACTATATAGGGTATAGGGTGCCATTTGGGACATAGCCATGGTCTCTACATTTTCTTTGAACTGCTGGTCATATAGGATCCTGAGTTTCCTTGTTGTCATGTGATTTCCTGTATTGGGGAAAGGGCATTCCGGAGAGAAGAAATGGGATGAGCCATACAGAGGTCTTATCCTAAATGGATCATCTGTGTTCTGATAGAACATAATACCACAATAAACAGCAGCCTAGCTTCATGCGGTAGGGTGTTTGCTTGTTGTTGTGCCTCATGATACACTGCTGAATCCTTCCTTTCAACAGCTGTATGCAGAGGATAGCACACAGTAGGTTACAATGTATAAATGCTATTAAATTAGATACATTAACCAATAAAAAGTTTCATACCAGCGGGTATGTGTTTATTTTTAAATTTTTTATTTAACTAGGCAAGTCAGTTAAGAACAAATTCTTATTTACAATGACGGTCTACACCGGCCAAACCCGGATGACGCTGGGCCAATTGTGCACCGCCTATGGGACTCCCAATCACGGCCGGTTGTGATACAGCCTGGAATTGAACCAGGGTGTCTGTAGTGACGCCTCAAGCAATGAGATACAGTGCCTTAGACCACTCGGGAGCCGCGTTCCCTTATGCATGTGATGTATTATTTGTTTACTTTGGTTTCCCAACCACCCACCACCCATTCTCTCGTCTCTCATGAGAAGGTATTTGCCTGGTGTTAATTTGGCTCAAAGTAAACCTCCCAGTGTGTGGATCCACATTCATGCACACCGCCCACCACACAGCTCTTCTCTAGGAGGGATAAAACATGCAAGAACCAGTTAACGGTAGGAAAGGTGCGCTCACCTCTCCTCTAATGAGGGAGGACCAGTGCTCAGCCTGTATGATGAATCACATCCTGGGTGGGTACAGGCCTAGCTTTCCCACTACAGTGTCTTCCACAGTCTGGGTATAAGCGCTACCTGTCTCACTGTCATCCACAGCCATTTACAACCCTTACCTAATAGTCTACCCCTTTTCCCTCTTCCATCTCGCTCTGTCTATCACTAACACTCTGTCTCTCTCTCCATGGGATCATTGCTCTCCAAACAGAACTAATGTAGAGTCAGCATTCACCTTCTAACACCCTATTAAAGTAGAACAAATTGTTCAAAGAGAGAGGGAGCAAAAACTGCATGTGCATAAAAGCTGACTGCCAATGGAATGTCAGTATTTCCACAGCATATCTTTGTTTTGGGAATCCCAGTGGGTCAGGCTAGGTTGTTTTCATTTCATTATTCATTTACAGTGGGGGAAAAAAGTATTTAGTCAGCCACCAATTGTGCAAGTTCTCCCACTTAAAAAGATGAGAGAGGCCTGTAATTTTCATCATAGGTACACGTCAACTATGACAGACAAATTGAGGAGAAAAAATCCAGAAAATCACATTGTAGGATTTTTAATGAATTTATTTGCAAATCATGGTGGAAAATAAGTATTTGGTCAATAACAAAAGTTTCTCAATACTTTGTTATATACCCTTTGTTGGCAATGACACAGGTCAAACGTTTTCTGTAAGTCTTCACAAGGTTTTCACACACTGTTGCTGGTATTTTGGCCCATTCCTCCATGCAGATCTCCTCTAGAGCAGTGATGTTTTGGGGCTGTCGCTGGGCAACACGGACTTTCAACTCCCTCCAAAGATTTTCTATGGGGTTGAGATCTGGAGACTGGCTAGGCCACTCCAGGACCTTGAAATGCTTCTTACGAAGCCACTCCTTCGTTGCCCGGGCGGTGTGTTTGGGATCATTGTCATGCTGAAAGACCCAGCCACGTTTCATCTTCAATGCCCTTGCTGATGGAAGGAGGTTTTCACTCAAAATCTCATGATACATGGCCCCATTCATTCTTTCCTTTACACGGATCAGTCGTCCTGGTCCCTTTGCAGAAAAACAGCCCCAAAGCATGATGTTTCCACCCCCATGCTTCACAGTAGGTATGGTGTTCTTTGGATGCAACTCAGCATTCTTTGTCCTCCAAACACGACGAGTTGAGTTTTTACCAAAAAGTTCTATTTTGGTTTCATCTGACCATATGACATTCTCCCAATCCTCTTCTGGATCATCCAAATGCACTCTAGCAAACTTCAGACGGGCCTGGACATGTACTGGCTTAAGCAGGGGGACACGTCTGGCACTGCAGAATTTGAGTCCCTGGCGGCGTAGTGTGTTACTGATGGTAGGCTTTGTTACTTTGGTCCCAGCTCTCTGCAGGTCATTCACTAGGTCCCCCCGTGTGGTTCTGGGATTTTTGCTCACCGTTCTTGTGATTATTTTGACCCCACTGGGTGAGATCTTGCGTGGAGCCCCAGATTGAGGGAGATTATCAGTGGTCTTGTATGTCTTCCATTTCCTAATAATTGCTCCCACAGTTGATTTCTTCAAACCAAGCTGCTTACCTATTGCAGATTCAGTCTTCCCAGCCTGGTGCAGGTCTACAATTTTGTTTCTGGTGTCCTTTGACAGCTCTTTGGTCTTGGCCATAGTGGAGTTTGGAGTGTGACTGTTTGAGGTTGTGGACAGGTGTCTTTTATACTGATAACAAGTTCAAACAGGTGCCATTAATACAGGTAACGAGTGGAGGACAGAGGAGCCTCTTAAAGAAGAAGTTACAGGTCTGTGAGAGCCAGAAATCTTGCTTGTTTGTAGGTGACCAAATACTTATTTTCCACCATAATTTGCAAATAAATTAATTAAAAATCCTACAATGTGAGTTTCAGGATTTTCTTTTTCAATTTGTCTGTCATAGTTGACGTGTACCTATGATTAAAATTACAGGCCTCTCTCATCTTTTTAAGTGGGAGAACTTACACAATTGGTGGCTGACTAAATACTTTTTTTCCCCACTGTACATCACAGCTGGTATTCTTACATTGGGAGTCTTAACCAAACAAACTGGTACAGTTGGGTTTTCCTTCCTGGGGGTAAAGGGTTATCTAAATCTTCAAGATTTCCCCATTCTCGGACCCACCCACAACCTCATAAACTTCTCTTCATCTGTGTAGAGCATGATGTCACTTCTGAGACACTCTGACAGGAAGAGCCTGACTCATCTGATGGGATGGAGAGGTAGTCACCATGACTAGAGGGCATGTTCCTATGGCCACCCCAAACCCAGGGCACATCCAGCCAAATGTGGAGTAGCCTCCCACAATTCCATTCCTCATAGACTTTGCTTTTCATATGTGAAGGATGAGCCTGACTCATCTGTGGAGATCTCCCTATGGCCACCCCAAACCCAGGTCACATCATGCCAAAGGTGGAGAGCCTCTCCTCCACCTCTTCCCCCTCTTCCCTCTCCAGTCCTCCAGGCCTGGCACATGTGTGACATTTAATTGAATCATTATTAATTTGAGCAGATGTTCCTGTCCCAGGTTGGCAGTGGGCCAGTAGATTTCCATTAACACCAACCTTGATGCCAGTGTCCTGCATCCATCCTACCTTGAAATGTCCGCTGACATTGAATGACATACGGTTAGTCATCAAATCAAATTGTATTCATCACATACACAATTTACAGCAGGTATAAACAGTGCAGCGAAATGCTTACTTGCAAGCTCTCTCAACAATGCAGTACAATAAGAATATCAATAATAATCAAAAGTCAAATAAAAAAGAACAAGTAGGTAGAAGAAAGTAGTATGCGTATTCGTAAAATGTACACAATAGGATATACAGTATTAAATGATGAATGTGCTACAAATACAAAGTGGATAGCATCTTTGTCACGACTGTGTGTGTGTGTGCGTGTGTGTGAGTGTAAGTATGTGTGCTTGTGTGTTTATGTGTGTGTGCTTGTGTGTAAGGGTTGGATGTGTGCTTGTATGTGTGTTTATGTGTGTGTGTTCTTGTGTGTAAGGGTTGAATGTGTGGAGAGTCAGTATAAATAGTCTCTACGGTGCAGGTCTGAGCAGGTAGACAGCTAGGGTTAGCTGTTCAATAGTCTGATGGCCTGGGTGTAGAAGCTGTCTCGGAGCCTGTTGGTCTGACACCTGATGCTCTGATAGCGTTTGCCAGATGGTAACAGAATGAACAGTCCATGGCCTGGGTGACTGGAGTCCTTGATGATCTTCCGGGCATGGTGATCATAATAATAATAATGTTCATTTATTCATATTCTATAGCATTTTTCATTACAAAATTATTATTATTATTATATTATTATTATTATTATCATTGGTGATCATCCACCTCTGGAGAACGGTAGGAGTGCTTGTATAGATTGGCTGCACAGCTTGTAGATACATTTTTATAGAGATGTGCTGCTCTACCTACCAAAAGGATGTCTATCATACGCACCAATACCTGTGGCCTCTGTGTAGCTCTCATTAGTACTTTAGGTGTGTATACTGTAGGGAGAACTACTCCAGACTAATTTAGTTGTGCTGATGTGCAGAATAAGTGGTCATGCGTTGTCAGACTCCACTGAATCTGAATCTGAGTGTGAACGGATCCGTTTGTGCTTGGAGAATAATGAACATGCAGAGGCAATTAGTCCTAATATTCAACACATGATCATTATCCTTTAGGGACGACAAGGGGTCCTCACCTCCTGTTGTTGAGACCACAAAGTCTGGTGACACTACGTATAATATCAGGTCTCCGTTAATCTCAGAGGATAGGAAGTCCCACTGTGCTCCTCTGAGAGAGGCCACCACCTCGGGACGCTCTGCATGCTACAGCTAAATGTCACCCATCTCCACTGTAGCAACAAGCCACAACCACAATGAAGTCTTAATGTCAGATAGACAGCAGGACGCTCAAGGAGAGAAGATCCGTTTTCAATGCTTCTGAAAGGATAATAAGTATTGTAGCTCAAAACGGTAGCGGTGGCTTTTTGTTCTAATGAGACAGAGAGGAGTGCTTTCAAACTCACAGTGTAGGTGCTAATTAATCACTCTTTTTGGCAGTCTCCCACAGCGACCCATTAGAGTTTCATTTCTAGAAGTCACCGTGCCTCACCATAGTACCTCCGATCGCATCTCCATTGTTGGAGATGGTTTTGTAATAATGTGAGTGTGGATCGATCACACTCCAGGTCTGAATAGGGATAACATGTTGAGAGGGATAATAATCCAACCACCTCCTTCCTCTCCTCTCTGCAGCGATGTGGACCCCAGACAAAGGATTTACGGAAAACCATAGTTGACTATCATGATTGTGTTATTCATCAGTTTGATGTCACTGTCTGGTAACACTAACAGTAATACTGTAGGCCTATTGTCATATGTTCCATCATACTACTGCACTTAGCAGAGAAGTCAACACATATAAATGCTCTGTTTTCCATTTGAGGTGAGAAACACCACCAAGAGTCATCTAGGCTAGGTCTCTCTGATTCAGTCGGACTCCCCCTGCGGCCTGTGTAACACACCCTTGATAGGAGCAGCCTGGCATAAATATAAAATGAGGAACACAAACAGTCTGCTAATTTCCTCTGCTCTGCTTGCCTGCTAGGGCTCTCATGACGGCTGACTAGCTGACTGTTGGGCCAGGAGGCTGGCTGTAGGGGAGGCGGGGGAGTAGACGGATGCCCCTGCTGTGTCTCCTGCTGAGGAAAATATGCAGATTAATTTTTCTTAATGATGGCTAATCGTTTCCAGTAGATTACATTCTGGGGAATGACAAACACCCTCCTCTCCCCCTCCCGTCTCATGACCCCGTGGGATGATGCACGCTGGTTCCCTTCAGTTCAGCTGTCACTGCTCTACTACAACTCAGGGTACTGATGGCTGCAGACTACGTCAGCTCATCGTAGGGGGGTTTTGCAGCTGTGCTTTTTCAGTCCATAGCATAGACGTCTAAATGAGTCACATTCTTCTGATGTTGTTACTGTATGTCAGCACAATATGGAGAAATGAATGGAAATGTATACCCCTTTGTATTCAAGTTTAAAAGATCATGTCATAGTGCAACTTGGCTTATTTTAAGGGTTAAGATTGTGTTAATTTGCCATGATGGTGTAAATGAGGGTAAATGGGTTTTGTACAGAATATAGGCTAATGATTCATTTACAGTATGATACCGTGCTGCACACGGTTATAAAGCTATAATCAAGGAACTCTTCTCTAAGTCTCCTCCACCCTGGTTCCTCCTGAGTGGACAGTCTTTTTTAATGCTTGTGTCAGTAAAAAGTTTGTGGCTTAGGTCTATTTTGTTGCATGGCCATGGGGTAACGGTGGGAAACCCACTCCGGGCTTAACACCTCAGGTCTCATTAATGCAAATCTGTCTCCAGCAGACAGGGAGGAAATTGGCTGCCTCCATAGCTGAGCTGGTGGAGAGGTAGGAGAAAGGTGGAGAAAGCACAGAGAGGTTAAATAGACTGGGACAGAGTTTGTGGAGAGCCAGCAGCATTTGGATTTGAGAGTACCCGTTTTGTATCAATCAACTTGTAACACCTGGAATTTTCCAGCTTATGAAAATTGAAGATGATAGTGGTGGGAGATGGATGAGGCTGGGTAGTTTTTATTCCACCATCTTGGTTTGTATAGTGGGCCACACAAATACCACTAATAATAATGTGTCACTGCTCAATAGAGGCCTTGCCTGTCTCAGGCAGAAGTGTAGGCGAGAGGATAATCACTTTAACAATGGCAGGGATTTCTGCTCTGCCCACATGACTAATATTACATTGTTGTATGTTACTCTTGTTGTCTTGCTTTATTTTCAGTATGAGGTTCTTGGATGTCCTCCTGTCAAAGTTTCACAATCAGCTTATGGATTTTACAATGATGGGGATTTGGTGTATAAAAAGTCACGCGTGTACACACTCACATGTGTATTGTATATACATACTGTATACACATTGTAATACTGTCTTAGATTCACTTTGAAACACTGTAAACACAAAGGAGCCAAATATTCTAGAGATCATACAGATGATGGATTTGTCCAACTGAGCCATTAATACAACTTCAACAATGATTATTTTCATATTATTTATATCTATATTGTTATGTAGGCCCAGAAACAGTACAGTGCATACCAAGAAATGGGAACTACTAATGCCTTCATGAAATGCTTTAAAACTAATCATAAGAAGCAGCAAGGGTACATCAAGCAGAAATGAGTTCAGTGACTCTGCACACTGCTTGACTGTGCAGCCTAATTTGATTGTATCCTATATTATCATCACACTGTAGGCCTGTTTACGTCTTAGAGTGCCTTTGGGTTACATTTCATGGGTTGGGTTTCAATGCTAATGACTAATCTAGATTGCTGTGTGAATATTTTGTTTGCAAACCGTTCTAAAAATGTCCCCCTGTGTTAATAACAGCTCCAAATGTTTATGTATACCATTAATTTGTACTGTGATAGGCTGATAACTAATGAAGTTAGACAGAGCTGGGCGGGTGGAAAATTAGATTAATGATGTGTTGTTCATGGTTACATCGCAATATGTCGTTTATAACAAACACCAAACAATAAATTAAAAAGTAGAAATGGAAGCTAAGCAGTTAGGCACCATACTAGATTAATATTTCCTATTTCACTTTTATGACAAAACAACATAAAAAAATAAGCATTTCTGAACATCTAAGGGTCTATTGAGTAACCAACTGTTTTCTTTCATTATACAAATAAGAATTACAAATATGTATATTTTGAGAAAATGTAACTTGATTTCCAAACAATACATGTTATTTTTACTGAAGCCAAAGCTACACTCACCACACATGAATGTGTGTCATGCTATTACTTCAGGCACTGAAGAGAGAGGGCATGCCATGCATGTATGCATTCATTATGTTTTAACACATGGATAAACTACAGTCATCTCTCCGAAGACAGAGACAGACACTTTCTCTGTCGATGAGAGGCGACGGTATAAAGCAGAGCAAAGCAGCCAAGGATGTTTTGGGGTCTGGAGGAGCGGAGGCAATCCCTGTGTGTGTGTGTGTGTGTGTCTGTGTGTTTGTATGTGCATTCGCGTGCCTGCCTGCCTGCCTGCCTGCCTGCCTGCCTGCCTTTCTGCCTGCCTGCCTTTCTGCATGTGTGCATGTGCCTTGCTCTCTGGCTGCAGCTCCATTTTCAGAGACACAGCAACACTGCAGGTTAACATTCAGTCTCATCTCCTGAAGCCACCATGTCAATATGGATTAGGGGAACTTCCATTGCCCAAGAGGGTAAAATCCTCCCCCCATCTTCAATTACAATAAGCAAACAGCTCGTGGGCACGAGGGAGTGCGCAAGACGGTAGAGAATGCACTCACTCACTTACTCACCAGTGCATCCCGGGTTGACTTGAATCCACACCAGATAGAGTAAACATTATTAGCTTAATAACATTTTCAATTAGCTGTAACCCTCATAGCCAGATGCTAATGGTACATGAAGCCTGAAAATGAATTAGATTATTTTTTTTGCAATTACAATATGGTTTAAAGGCCCTTGCAGGTCCAGACATGAATGATGGTAATCTGCATTTAGTCTAATTTCCCACAATTTCCATCAATGGCTATCAATGCATCAATTCAGTGCTCATAACTATATACATTTTCTATATATTTAAAATGATCAGTATGTGTCATGTAAGGTGGTGCAAGTGCTTGCTGTATCACAGCTGATATATACTGCCTATTACCATTATTTTTCATCTAATGGTACTGTAATGGTACTCAGGTTTCTGACTGTTTTATTTCACTAGCATTGGTGTTATGGACTATTACTTTTGTCATTTTGAAGATTGTGCCCCTCTGTGATTTTTATGCTACATTACAATAGTGATGGTTTTGTATTTGAGAGACTAAATGCCTGTGGTACTTGCTGTTTCATGTGTTATGAACATGATAACAGGAGAATCAGAATGTTTTATGGTAGAAGAGGTGTCATGGTGCTGTAGCTTCACTTTTGTATTACCATCTGTTCTGAGTTGCTCGCCTGCACTAGCAACCATCTCCAGTGTGTACCAGTATCTTCATTGTTCATTTAGCTAAACTTTCAAGGATCAACCCTTTATTTTCCTTGGTTGTTGAAGATTGAATGATGAATATGAGTGTTGGAAAACATGTCCTCTACATTTAAATGTTATGCTTCCTGATAGTTACATTTTTTCTCAAACAAGCCCTCTATTCTACCTCACAACTCTTGTGTGTAGTAGAGCATGTAATACTCATGACTACTACATTTGGCGTAGTCGGCTGGATTAGTTATTCTTTGTAACATAATCATCTTAGTGTTTGGTCCTCTGTCAACTGTTGGGTTGTCCGTCTGACTGCCTTTGCTCTGAGGGTGGTGGTGGGGGTGTTCTTCACACCTATTGAGTGAGACTAATGGAGTGGCTGTAGAGCCGTGCTGATTTGAGATGAGAGACAACAGACGGGGGCAGATCACAGTCATATCCCTCTGCCTTATGAAGGCCAAGTAGCCTTTTCACAAGAGTTCAGGGCCTGTAGTCATAAAGTGTCTCAGAGTAGGAATGCTGATCAGTTATGCCTTTTAGATCATATGGATAAGGGGGACCTGATTCTAGATCAGCACTTTTAGTCTTAGATGCTTTATAAATACGGGAACTGGTCAGCAGCCCAGCCGCGCCTCAACTGCCCAGCAGCCCAGCACATCCAGCCACCCCTCAGTTAGCACAGAGTGGGATGGAAGTCACACTGGCTGCTGCCTACGGAGCAGAACAGACAGGGCAATACGACGGCCCATTCACTACCAGATGAGGCGGTGGAATACCAAAGTCATTTTGGCAGCTCATATCTTGTTTTCTGCCCCAATTGTACTCTCTGGGACTAAACTGAACACTATTTAAAAATGTACTTTATTAACCATGATGGCTTGGCAGTACAGTATCCTCAAAATGCTCCACTGAAGGTCATGCCAATAATATAATGGAGGTGTGGTACAATTTTCCAAGAACAGTGAAACTTTTGTGCATTCTACCATCAAGGTTAAAGGATTGGATCTCTATTTTTGTTGTAAATGGCATGTTACAGAAGGGTCCAGCCTTTTTTTTGCGATTTCACTTGGTTTTGAGAAGCTTACCCCACCCTTAATAGACTTCCTCATTGGTCATTCTGCAGTATGGTAGCCACGGAAAACATAAGGCTCCAAAAATACCCAAATAAGTCATTTTAGAAACAGCAAAGCTCTCAGCATAGTGATGCAGGTCTTTAGCTGTTGTACACATGAAGTTGTTATTCCAAACTTAATACGTAACGTTATATTCCATTTTATTTGACTCGAGCAATACATTTATGTGCACATGAAAATGTATCGCTCGAGTCCAACAAAATGGAATATAACGTTGCGATAAAGTTAGGAATTACACAATTTCATGTGTACTACATCTAAAGTAGTAAACCAATCCTTTAATGCACGGCTAGAGGCCAAGGATTCAAAGCCAAGTCATCTAAGAATGTGCAGCAGGGAGGAGAAACTCTGTGTGTCAGCCGGGCTGGCTCCCCTGCCTCCTGGGACAAGCTTTTAAATGTTTTTTACTGGATAGTCATTAATATTTTACAGAGTGTAATAGGCCCTAAGCACTTGGACTGCGCTGGCACCATTATTACACCACATTCTCATTAAAACTCTATCTGATTAGGTCTCATTGCAAGGGGAGGCCTGGGTCTAAGAAATGCTTTGGTAATAGTTTTGTTCTAATTAAAGTATTACATGTTGAGGGCTTTTTTGGAGTCAGGCTTATGGCTCCCGCCTCCCACCTCTCGCCTCTGCTCCTAATCGCCTTTGTTTACCTGCCTCTAATGCTTCCCTTTTTCAATCAAACTGTGAGCGGATAAAAGCCCACCTGACGTCGTCCCACAGGGCCAAAACAACTTCCATCAAAGCCAGACGGAATGATTACGCTGGCCCTTTATTATGCATTCCATAATAGTTGGGGAGGGAAGTGGATGTGTTTAAATCGCCTGAGCACCGTGAAATGATACTGCTGGTAATACACAACATTACCCAGGCGCTCTCTCTCTGCCGCTCTGAACAGTTGGTTATGGCACATGTGCTGCTGGGTCAGATTGTTTTCCCCTCTCGTCTAGCCCATCTCTAAGCACAGATAATTAAGTCAGGATGTTGTTATGTTGAGGAGGTAGAAAGCTGATACTTGATGCTATTTCATATAGTAAGTGGACTGTTGATTGCATTGCTGCTGGATTGTTTTCCAATGCTATCTGAATTATATTTCCAGCTTTAAAATCCCACTTGATCAATATGAGTATTATGATTGTAGTTGTCCTTTTCATTTGAAAAATTCAAATTGAGTGAACTATTCACCATCAATGTCTAATTAAGCCTTTGATATTGTTGGTCATACCCACCTTTTCAGTGGTGAATGCAGAATGGGTCCAGGTGCTCCAACACACAACAAAGCTAAATGGTCGGAGGACATGATGCGTGGGATGGCTGTTGACTCTCCGAGCTGTGCTCTAGAACCCAAGCTGTGCTCTGAGCTGCAGGGCCAATCAGTCCATATGTGAGAAAGAGAGAAATCACCATTACCGCCAGCTATCCCCCAGTGCTGAAAGAGCCACATCATCACGCTGCTCTGCTTCCTGTTTAATGTTATTGGCAGGTGGTGCATGAAGCCAGTTGTCCTCAGTGGGACCCGAAGGGAAGGCCTGGCCAACTAAACTGATGGCCAAGGGACCTTGTCACTTTCTTTTTCAACGACAAACAATGTGGTGTGATCAATAGGACAAGAGACAACAGTGGCTCACAGAAATGCCTCAGAAACGCTCACTACAATAAATATTGGAGGTGCGTATATAGAGGTTGGATTTGGATGTTAAAACACGCACACACACTCACACACGCGTACACACACACACACACACACACACACACACACACACACACACACACACACACACACACACACACCTTACTTTATGTCCCTTTATTCCATAAACAGGGTGTTTCATCACAGCCCTCTCCCTCACAAGGTTAATCTGTGCAAGCATTTGCAGGTCCTAATTTATGGGCCGATCAAACAAACTCTGATGTGAGTGTCAGTTGGGGAGTTGGGGAGTTGGGGAGTTGGGGAGTTGGGGAGTTGGGGGGGGGGGGGGGGGGGGGGGGGGGGGGTTTGAGAGCACCAGCTAGAATGTTAATGAACCCTTACCTCACCCTTCTACAACTGTCTGCTCTGTTCAGTTCTGTTTGTCTCTCTTCTTGGGCTGCTTTGTCCCTACATAGTGCAGTTCCTGCTGCCACTCTGTCACAGATGGGAATGATTAGAAGAGTTAAAGGTAGAATATTTAACTAAAGTAATTGTGAGCGCTTTAAGATGTTGATTGATGATATTTCATGGAGAAATGTTTATAATCAGGCCGATGTGGAGTCTGCTTACCAGACTTTTCTCACATCTTTCAATTCTGTATTTGACCACTGCTTTCCATTAGTTACAGTTTAAGTTGGAAGTTTACATACACCTTAGCCACATACATTTAGACTCAGTTTTTCACAGTTCCTGACATTTAATCCTAGTAAACATTCCCTGTCATAGGTCAGTTAGGATCACCACTTTATTCTAAGAATGTGAAATGTCTGAATAATAGTAGAGAGAGGGATATATTTCAGCTCTTATTACTTTCATCACATTCCCAGTGGGTCAGAAGTTTACATACACTCAATTAGTATTTGGTAGCATTGCCTTTAAATTGTTTAACTTGGGTCAACATTTTGGGTAGCCTTCCACAAGCTTGCCACAATAAGTTGGGTGAAATTTGGCCCATTCCTCCTGACAGAGCTGGTGTAACTGAGTCAGGTTTGTAGGCCTCCTTGCTTGCACATGCTTTTTCAGTTCTGCCCACACATTTTCTATAGGATTGAGGTCAGGGCTTTGTGATGGCCACTCCAATACCTTGACTTTGTTGTCCTTAAGCCATTTTGCCACAACTTTGGAAGTATGCTTGGGGTCATTGTCCATTTGGAAGACCCATTTGCGACCAAGCTTTAACTTCCTGACTGATGTCTTGAGATGTTGCTTCAATATATCCACATAATTTTCCTTCCTCATGATGCCATCTATTTTGTGAAGTGCACCAGTCCCTCCTGCAGCAAAGCACCCCCACAGCATGATGCTGCCACACCAGTGCTTCACGGTTGGGATGGTGTTCTTCGGCTTGCAAGCAACCCCCTTTTTCCTCCAAACATAACAATTGTCATTATGGCCAAACAGTTCTATTTTTGTTTCATCAGACCAGAGGACATTTCTCCAAAAAGTACAATCTTTGTCCCCATGTGCAGTTGCAAACCGTAGTCTGGCTTTTTTATGGCGGTTTTTTATTTATTTATTTTTTATTTCACCTTTATTTAACCAGGTAAGCCAGTTGAGAACAAGTTCTCATTTACAACTGCGACCTGGCCAAGATAAAGCAAAGCAGTGCGATAAAAACAACAACACAGAGTTACATATGGGGTAAAACAAAACAAAGTCAAAAATACAACAGAAATAAATATATATACAGTGTGTGCAAATGTAGCAAGTTATGGAGGTAAGGCGATAAATAGGCTATAGTGCAAAATAATTACAATTAGTATTAACACTGGAATGATAGATGTGCAAGAGATGATGTGCAAATAGAGATACTGGGGTACAAATGAGCAAAATAAATAACAATATAGGGATGAGGTAGTTGGGCGGGCTAATTTCAGATGGGCTGTGTACAGGTGCAGTGATCGGTAAGGTGTTACGGTCCGGCACTGTTGTTCCTGTCCCCGCTTGTTTTCCTTTTCCCTTTTTCCCTGTGTGTGTTGTCTGTGTCTGTCTCCTCCCGCTGTGCAGCCCAGTCAGAGGATCTAGGTCAGGGGGCGTGGCCATTCTCTCTCCTGCTCAGTTACATCCAGCTGCAGCTCATTGTCACCAATCAACCAGCAGTTATCTACCCGGGCTGGCCACCTCTCCAGCGCCAGTTCGTTCCTACACCACCTGTGGTAACTTGGCTCCGTACAGCAATCTCAGTTTAGTTGTTACCCTCTCAGCATTATAGTTGTCTCTGCCACGTTTGTAACCTGTCTCTCCTTCGACCAGATCCCGTCTGTTCCTGCTGCCTGCCTGCCTGCCACTCCCACGCCGCAACCTGCTCATCTGTTGTCTGATATCCTCGTCATCCAGCTCTCAGTGCTACTGGCTCTCCACCTCACTCAGCTCCTACCCCGGTCTGAAGCTGCTCCACCCTGAACTACTTCTCTCTGCCAAAACACGCTGAATAAACAACATCTTAATTCACCCTCTTTGTCCGTGTGTCCGTCTCTGCGCCTGAGTCCCCACCTAGCCTAACAGAACGAACTGGCCAAACATGGACTCAGCAGAGATGCCACATGAAACAACGGGTGATGGCGTACAACGCGCCCTCCATTCACAGGGAATGTTATTGGGACAACACGACCAACTCATCCGGTCTCTATTGGATAACAACCAGCGGTTGGTGGATCAAGTATCTCAGCTCACCTCTCAGGTAGCTAACCTGGTAACACTCACTACTCTTCCTCCCTCTGCTTCTCCTCCGCCTGTTCCTCCTACAGTTGCTCCAGGCTCGGCTTTCGCTCCTGCCCTTCGGGAACCCCCTACAACCTCACCCGAACCTTTCACCGGGGACCTGAACAAATGCCGTGGTTTCCTGCTTCAGTGCCGCTTGGTGTTCCAACAGAAGCCCCTGTCTTTCTCCACGGAATCCTCAAAGGTACATTACGCTCTGGGGTTACTGAGGGGCAAAGCTTTGATTTGGGCAGAAGCGGCTTGTTCTACTCAGCAGATTGCCAGCCTGTCGTTTGACGATTTTTCCTCTCAATTGGAAATTGTGTTTGATCACCCGGACCATGCCGGGACCGCCACAAAGAGACTGTTGAAGCTACGACAGGGCACGGGTAGCGTGGCTGAATACGCCATTGATTTTTGGACCTTGGCAGCCGATTCCAAGTGGAATGACGAAGCTCTTCAGGGAGCGTTTGTTAACGGTTTGAGTGACACGATTAAGGATGAACTAGCTGTTCGTGATGAGCCTGCTAACCTTCATTTTCTCGTTTCCCTTGCTACACGAATAGACAACAGGCTACGGGAGAGGAGACAGGAGAGGGGCGGTCGGGTCCGCACCGCAGGCGGGGCCCCCTCGCTTTCTGCAACCCGAGCAACACCACCACTCGGACACCGCCCACACACCTCAGCGGATCCCTCCACGGAACTAGACGAGCCCATGCAGCTGGGCCGTGCTCGTCTGTCCCCTGCCGAAAAGGAACGGCGCATGCGGGCTGGTGAGTGCGTGTACTGTGGGGACCGCACTCATTTCCTGGTTAACTGTCCGGTTCGCCCAAAAGACAAAGCTCGCAGGTAAAAGTGGGCGTACTTGCGAGTGCTACACCTGACTCAATGCCCACAGCACCCCGTCTAGTTATCCCAGCTACAGTCCAGTTCAGGAATCTGTCTCTCCCATTAGCTGCTCTCATTGACTCTGGTGCTGAGGATAGTTTCCTTGACGTTAACCGGGTCACTCAGGCTGAGATCCCTGTTAAGCCCCTGCCTAAGCCTATAACAGTAACCGCTATAGACGGCCATCAGTTTGCCAACATCACCCACCAAACTGTCCCCGTTTCTCTCATGCTGTCCGGCAATCACAAAGAAACCATCCAGTTTAAAGTAGTCTCCTCCTCGGCCTCCCCTCTTATCCTCGGTTTCCCTTGGCTTAGCCTTCACAACCCCCATATTGACTGGCAAAACCACAAAATACACAGTTGGAGCACTCACTGCCATTCTGCTTGCCTTGGGTCGGCTATTCCGCCCTCTGTAGGTTCCCCTGCTTCCCCTGTCAAACCCCCAGACCTCTCTTCAGTCCCTGAAGAGTACCTGGACCTGGCCGAGGTATTCAGTAAGTCCAAAGCACTTTCACTACCACCTCATAGGCCATACGATTGCGCTATTGAGTTACTGCCTGGAGCCCCTTTGCCGTCCAGTCGGCTTTTCAATCTGTCCCGTACTGAGAGAGAAGCTATGGAAACCTACATAGGCGACTCCCTAGCCTCTGGCATCATTCGTCCCTCATCTTCCGCTGTTGGTGCTGGGTTCTTTTTTGTAGAGAAGAAGGACAAAACATTACGCTCCTGCATTGACTACAGAGGACTAAATAACATCACAGTCAGAAATACGTACCCCCTGCCTCTCATCAACTCAGCATTTGAACCCCTTCATGGTGCCACCGTGTTTACCAAACTCGACCTGCGTAACGCTTACCACCTCGTTAGGATCAGGCAGGGAGACGAATGGAAAACTGCGTTCAATACCCCTCTCGGACACTTTGAATACCTAGTCATGCCATTCGGTCTCACTAACGCCCCAGCAGTGTTTCAGGCCATGGTTAACGATGTGTTGAGGGATTTTCTACACCGTTTTGTGTTTGTCTATTTGGATGACATTCTAATATTCTCTAAGTCACAGGATGAACACGTCTCCCACGTCCGTCTGGTTCTCCAACGCCTCATGGAAAATAAACTGTATGTGAAAGCAGAAAAATGTGAGTTCCACCGGCAGTCCGTCCCCTTTTTAGGTTTTATTATCGAGCGGGGACAAGTGTCACCAGACCCTGACAAAATCAGAGCGGTTGCGGAGTGGCCCACACCCACGTCTCGGAAGCAGCTACAACGCTTCCTGGGCTTCGCCAACTTCTACCGCCGCTTCATCAGGGGTTTCAGCCGAGTGGTTGCCCCCCTGACCAAGCTCACCTCCCCAAAGGTGCCATTCCTGTGGACGCCTGAGGCCGAGTCAGCCGTGAGTACACTGAAGGAACTGTTCTCCACCTCACCTGTTCTTATTCATCCAGACACTAGTTTGCAGTTTATTGTGGAAGTGGACGCCTCTGATTCGGGGGTGGGGGCTGTCCTGTCACAACGTTCCCCCACGGACCAGAAGCTCCATCCTGTGGCCTTTTTCTCCAGGAGATTGACCCCTGCTGAGAAGAACTACGACGTGGGTAACCGGGAGTTGCTTGCTGTCAAGTTGGCGTTGGAGGAGTGGAGGCACTGGCTAGACGGAGCAGAGCAACCCTTCATAGTCTGGACAGACCACAAGAACCTGGCTTACATCCAGTCATCCAAGAGGCTAAACTCCCGTCAGGCCAGATGGGCTCTGTTCTTCAGCAGGTTCAAGTTTATTTTAACATATCGTCCTGGCACACGTAATGTCAAGCCTGATGCTCTCTCTCGCCAGTTTACAGACAATGAAGACTCCAGCAATCCTGAACCTGTTCTGCCCGCTTCCTGTTTGGTGGCGGTTGTTCACTGGGAAATCGAGTCCCTCGTCCGATCGGCACAAGAGTCGGAACCTGGACCGGCCGATGGCCCCCACGACCTTCTCTATGTTCCCGCAGCCGTGCGGCCGCAAGTGCTCAACTGGATCCACACCTCGCGCTTCTCCTGCCACCCTGGTATGAACCGTACACTGTCGCTACTGAAGAGGCACTTTTGGTGGCCATCCGTCGAGGCTGACGTCCGGGAATACGTGGCGGCCTGTTCCATCTGTGCCCAAAATAAGGCTTCCCACCGGGCTCCTTCGGGCCTGCTGCGGCCTCTCCCAGTCCCGAGTCGTCCTTGGTCTCACGTGGCCTTGGACTTCGTCACTGGACTTCCTATGTCTGAAGGTAATGACACCATACTCACCATCGTGGACAGATTCTCTAAATCTGCCCATTTTGTTGCATTACCAAAATTACCGTCTGCCAGTGAGACAGCCGACCTCTTTGTCCTACATGTATTCCGTCCCCATGGAATACCTGTGGACATAGTGCCCGATAGAGGCCCACAGTTCATTTCTCGGGTATGGAAGGAGTTTTGTTCTGCTCTGGGTGCCTCTGTCAGTCTCTCATCAGGTTTCCATCCCCAGTCCAATGGCCAGACTGAGAGGACCAATCAGGACCTGGAGGCTGCTCTACGCTGTGTGACATCCCAGAACCCGTCCACCTGGGCCAAACACCTCCCGTGGGTCGAATATGCCCACAATTCCCTCACCTCATCTGCCACCGGCCTCTCACCATTTGAGGCGGCTTTGGGGTACCAACCGCCATTGCTCCCGTCTCAGGAAAAGGAGTTAGCCGTCCCGTCAGTTCAGGATAACCTTTGTCGCTGCCGCAAGGTGTGGGTGGACACCCGTGAGGCCCTTCTACGGACAGCAGAACGTAACAAGAGAGTGGCGGACAGGCACAGGGTAGTCGCTCCCCAGTTCCAGCCTGGTCAGCGAGTCTGGCTCTCCTCCAGCAACATCCCTCTGCGCACTGACTCCCGTAAGCTGTCGCCCCGGTATTTGGGTCCTTTCGAGATCGACTCCATCATCAACCCTTCGGCTGTTCGGTTGAAGCTTCCCCAGGCCATGAGAGTCCATCCTACATTTCACGTGTCCCAGCTGAAGCTGGTCTCCTCCAGCCCTTTGTGTCCGCCTGTGGATCCCCCTCCGCCACCGCGTATTATTGACGACCATCCAGCCTACACGGTGCGGAGACTGCTGGACGTCCGGAGGCGTGGTAGAGGGCTTCAGTACCTGGTGGACTGGGAGGGATACGGTCCCGAGGAGAGGTCCTGGATTCCCCGGCGGTTTATACTGGACCCGCAGCTGGTGGCTGACTTCCATAGGGACCACCCTGACAAGCCGGGTGGGTCGCCGGGTGGCGCCCGTTGAGGGGGGGGTACTGTTACGGTCCGGCACTGTTGTTCCTGTCCCCGCTTGTTTTCCTTTTCCCTTTTTCCCTGTGTGTGTTGTCTGTGTCTGTCTCCTCCCGCTGTGCAGCCCAGTCAGAGGATCTAGGTCAGGGGGCGTGGCCATTATCTCTCCTGCTCAGTTACATCCAGCTGCAGCTCATTGTCACCAATCAACCAGCAGTTATCTACCCGGGCTGGCCACCTCTCCAGCGCCAGTTCGTTCCTACACCACCTGTGGTAACTTGGCTCCGTACAGCAATCTCAGTTTAGTTGTTACCCTCTCAGCATTATAGTTGTCTCTGCCACGTTTGTAACCTGTCTCTCCTTCGACCAGATCCCGTCTGTTCCTGCTGCCTGCCTGCCTGCCACTCCCACGCCGCAACCTGCTCATCTGTTGTCTGATATCCTCGTCATCCAGCTCTCAGTGCTACTGGCTCTCCACCCCACTCAGCTCCTACCCCGGTCTGAAGCTGCTCCACCCTGAACTACTTCTCTCTGCCAAAACACGCTGAATAAACAACATCTTAATTCACCCTCTTTGTCCGTGTGTCCGTCTCTGCGCCTGAGTCCCCACCTAGCCTAACATAAGGTGCTCTGACAACTGATGCTTAAAGTTAGTGAGGGAGATAAGTGTCTCCAGCTTCAGAGATTTTTGCAATTTGTTCCAGTCATTGGCAGCAGAGAACTGGAAGGAATGGCGGCCAAAGGAGGTGTTGGCTTTGGGGATGACCAGTGAGATATACCTGCTGGAGCGCATACTACGGGTGGGTGTTGCTATGGTGACCAATGAGCTAAGATAAGGCGGGGATTTGCCTAGCAGTGATTTATAGATGGCCTGGAGCCAGTGGGTTTGGCGACGAATATGTAGTGAGGACCAGCCAACAAGAGCGTACAGGTCACAGTGGTGGGTAGTATATGGGGCTTTGGAGACAAAACGGATGGCACTGTGATAGACTACATCCAATTTGCTGAGTAGAGTGTTGGAGGCTATTTTGTAAATGACATCGCCGAAGTCAAGGATCGGTAGGATAGTCAGTTTTACGAGGGCATGTTTGGCAGCATGAGTGAAGGAGGCTTTGTTGCGAAATAGGAAACCGATTCTAGATTTAACTTTGGATTGGAGATTCTTAATGTGAGTCTGGAAGGAGAGTTTACAGTCTAACCAGACACCTAGATATTTGTAGTTGTCCACATACTCTAGGTCAGACCCGTCGAGAGTAGTGATTCTAGTCGGGTGGGCGGGTGCAAGCAGCGTTCGGTTGAAGAGCATGCATTTAGTTTTACTAGTGTTTAAGAGCAGTTGGAGGCTACTGAAGGAGTGTTGTATGGCATTGAAGCTCGTTTGGAGGTTTGTTAACACAGTGTCCAATGAAGGGCCAGATGTATACAAAATGGTGTCGTCTGCGTAGAGGTGGATCTGAGAGTCACCAGCAGCAAGAGCGACGTCATTGATATACACAGAGAAAAGAGTCGGCCCAAGAATTGAACCCTGTGGCACCCCCATAGAGACTGCCATAGGTCCAGACAACAGGCCCTCCGATTTGACACATTGAACTCTATCAGAGAAGTAGTTGGTGAACCAGGCGAGGCAGTCATTTGAGAAACCAAGGCTATTTAGTCTGCCAATAAGAATGGGGTGGTTGACAGAGTCGAAAGCCTTGGCCAGGTCAATGAAAACGGCTGCACAGTACTGTCTATTATCGATCGCGGTTATAATATCGTTTAGGACCTTGAGCGTGGCTGAAGTGCACCCATGACCAGCTCGGAAACCGGATTGCATAGCGGAGAAGGTACGGTGGGATTCGAAATGGTCGGTGATCTGTTTGTTAACTTGGCTTTCAAAAACTTTTGAAAGGCAGGGCAGGATGGATATGGGTCTGTAACAGTTTGGATCTAGAGTGTCACCCCCTTTGAAGAGGGGGATGACCGCGGCAGCTTTCCAATCTCTGGGGATCTCAGACGTTACGAAAAAGAGGTTGAACAGGCTAGTAATAGGGGTTGCGACAATTTCGGCGGCTAGTTTTAGAAAGAAAGGGTCCAGATTGTCTAGCCCAGATGATTTGTAGGGGTCCAGATTTTGCAGCTCTTTCAGAACATCAGCTGTCTGGATTTGTGTGAAGGAGAAGCGGGGGGGGCATGGGCAAGTTGCAGCGGAGGGTGCAGAGCTGGTGGCCGGGGTAGTGGTAGCCAGGTGGAAAGCATGGCCAGCCGTAGCGAAATGCTTGTTGAAATTCTCGATTATTGTAGATTTATCGGTGGTGATAGTGTTTCCTAGCCTCAGTGCAGTGGGCAGCTGGGAGGAAGTGCTCTTATTTTCCATGGACTTTACAGTGTCCCAAAACTTTTTGGAGTTAGTGCTACAGGATGCAAATTTCTGTTTGAAAAAGTTAGCCTTTGCTTTCCTAACTGCTTGTGTATATTGGTTCCTAACTTCCCTGAAAAGTTGCATATCGCGGGGGCTATTTGATGCTAATGCAGTACGCCACAGGATGTTTTTGTGCTGGTCAAGGGCAGTCAAGTCTGAGGAGAACCAGGGGCTATATCTGTTCTTAGTTCTGTATTTTTTGAATGGGGCATGTTTATTTAAGATTGAGAGGAAATTACTTTTAAAGAACAACCTGGCATCCTCTACTGACGGAATGATCTATATCCATCCAGGATACCTGGGCCAGGTCAATTAGGAAGGCCTGCTCGCTGAAGTGTTTTTGGGAGCGTTTGACAGTGATGAGGGGTGGTCGTTTGACCGCGGACCCGTTACGGACGCAGGCAATAAGGCAGTGATCGCTGAGATCCTGGTTGAAGACAGCGGAGGTGTATTTAGAGGGTAAGTTAGTCAGGATGATATCTATGAGGGTACCCATGTTTACGGATTTAGGGTTGTACCTGGTAGGTTCGTTGATAATTTGTGTGAGATTGAGGGCATCTAGTTTAGATTGTAGGATGGCCGGGGTGTTAAGCATATCCCAATTTAGGTCACCAAGCAGTACGAACTCTGAGGATAGATGGGGGACAATCAATTCACATATGGTGTCCAGGGCACAGCTGGGGGCTGAGGGGGGTCTGTAGCAAGCGGCAACAGTGAGAGATTTATTTCTGGAAAGGTGGATTTTTAGAAGTAGAAGCTCAAACTGTTTGGGCACAGACCTGGATAGTATGATAGAGCTCTGCAGGCTATCTCTACAGTAGATTACAACTCCACCCCCTTTGGCAGTTCTATCTAGACGGAAAATGTTATAGTTGGGGATGGACATTTCAGAATTTTTGGTGGCCTTCCTAAGCCAGGATTCAGACACTGCTAGAACATCAGGGTTGGCGGAGTGTGCTAACGCAGTGAATAACTCAAACTTAGGAAGGAGGCTTCTGATATTTACGTGCAGAAAACCAAGGCTTTTACGGTTACAGAAGTCAACAAATGATAGCTCCTGGGGAGTAGGAGTGATACTGGGGGCTGCAGGGCCTGGGTTAGCCTCTACATCACCAGAGGAACAGAGGAGGACTAGAATAAGGATACGACTAAAGGCTTTAAGAACTGGTCTTGTAGTGCGTTGGGTACATAGAATAAAGGGGGCAGTTCTCCGGGCGTTGTAGAAAAGATTCAGGGCATTATGTACAGAAAAGGATATGGAAGGATATGAGTACAGTTGAGGTAAACCTAAGCGTTGGGTAACAATGAAAGAGATAGCATCACTGGAGGCACCGATTGAGCCGGTCTCGGCGTGTATGGGGGGTGGAACAAAGGAACTATTTGAGGCAGTTTGAGAGGGACTAGGGGTTCTACAGTGAAATTGTATAATAAGAACTAACCCAAACAGCAATAGGCAAGGCATAATTGACATGGGAGAGAGGCATAAAGCAATCACAGGTGTTATTAGAGAGAGCTAAGACAACAACTGGTAATAGCGATAAAGTTTGGGCTGAGGCTAAACAGAATAAACAGGACAGGGTACCGTGTAAAGGAACAGTCCAGCAGGCATCAGCTGTGCAGCTGAGTGATCATAAGGTCCAGTGAACAGCAATATGTGAGTCCGAGAGCAGTTCAAATTGGTGCTTCAGCACAGCTAGCAGGGAGCACAGTTGTAGTTTGCGTGTGCTAGCGGGCCGGGGCTGGCAGATAGATCTTCGTGGTGGTCGCAACGGGAAGCCTGTTGAAACCACATCAGACGATTTCGTCGGCAAACCAGTCGTGTTGGATCGGCGGGGCTCAGTGTCAACACTAGGAGGTCCCGTCCGGTTGACAGAGAGGTAGATAGCCGGGAGATGGGCCTGAGGCTAGCTCAAGGCTAACTGGTGCTTGCTATAGGGCAATGGTAATTAGCCAACAACAGGTTGCAGCTAGCTAGCTGGTTGTGATGATCCGGCGCTAGGGTCCAGTGATTCCGGCAGAAAGTCCGATAAGCTCTGGGTCGATAGCACGCTGTGCAGACTGGCCGACGAATTGTCCAGGCTAGAGCTAGAGCTGGCTTGTGGATAGTGTAGGCCACGGACAATGGTGAAGACGCTAACGGTGACTAATAGCAAGTAGCCATTCAGTTGCAGCTACACTAGTTTCAGCTTAAGGTTCTTGATGAAAGTTATAAAGAAATAATAGAATCCTTTCCACGTTGGGTGAGGCGGGTTGCAGGAAAGTATATTTAGTTAAAGAATGAAAAGTAAAAATTGAGAAATATATACAAAATAGACAAAAAAAACAAGAAACGGGATATTTACACTAGGACAATGAATAAAACCGCGACCGCACTGCTACGCCATCTTGCAGAGCAGTGGCTTCTTCCTTGCTGAGCGGCCATTCAGGTTATGTTTGATATAGGACTCGTTTTACTGTGGATATAGATACTTTTGTACCTGTTTCCTCCAGCATCTTCACAAGGTCCTTTGCTGTTGTTCTGGGATTGATTTGCACTTTTCACACCAAAGTACGTTCATCTCTAGGAGACAGAACGCATCTCCTTCCTGAGCGGTATGATGGCTGCGTGGTCCCATGGTGTTTATACTTGCATACTATTGTTTGTACAGATGAACGTGGTACCTTCAGGCATTTGGAAATTGCTCCCAAGGATGAACCAGACTTGTGGAGATCTACAAAATGTTTTCTAAGGTCTTGACTGATTTCTTTTGATTTTCCCATGATGTCAAGCAAAGAGGCACTGAGTTTGAAGGTAGGCCTTGAAATATATCCACAGGTACACCTCCAATTGACTCAAATGATGTCCATTAGCCTATCAGAAGCTTCTAAAGCCATGACAATTTTCCAAGCTTTTTAAAGGCACAGTCAACTTAGTGTATGTAAACTTCTGACCCACTGGAATTGTGATACAGTGAATTATAAGTGAAATAATAGTCTGTAAACAATTGTTGGAAAAATTACTTGTGTCATGCACAAAGTAGATGTCCTAACCGACTTGCCAAAACTATAGTTTGTTAACAAGAAATTTGTGGAGTAGTTGAAAAACAAGTGTTAATGACTCCAACCTAAGTGTATGTAAACTTCCGACTTCAACTGTACATCATGTAAGAGAGCAGCAGAAGGGTTCTGGAAACCTTAGTTTACAACCGTTCTCAAAAAATCCTCAGTAAAAAAAAACACGTTGTATATCACAAATCCCTCTCCCCTGAATTCTGCAAATTACAAAAAGTATAAGAACAAATTTACTCACCTACTTTGGATATCCCCCAAAAATGATTTTACTAATAAATTCCAAGAATCTTTAAATAATATAAAGTCAACTTGAAAAATCATCAATCAACTGTTGAATAAGAAAAATGCATCTACAACTATCCCATCTCAATTTATTGTTGGAAATAATACCTATATTGATCCTGATGTTATTAAGAAATTTTGTGAATGTGGGTTCCACTCTGTCAAAGAAAATAGAGAAAACTGATGGAAATCCCTTGGATTACATTAAGGGACATTTCCCTTCTCTGCTTCAGTTTGATCCTCCTGATGTAATGAAGGTGATTGGTAACTTAAAGATATCAGCAGCAGCTCATGATGAGATTGGTGCCTCTGGTGAAATCAGAGTCTTCCTCGATTACTGAGCCTCTAATGTATATCTTCCCCAAATCTATGCAAACTGGTATTTTTTTAACTTTTTAAAAATGTTACTTTTATTTAACTAGGCAAGTCAGTTAAGAATAAATTCTTATTTACAATAACGTTCTACCCCAGACAACGCTGGGCCAATTGTGCGCCACCCTATGGGACACCCAATCACGGCCAGATTGTGATACAGCCTGGAATCTAACCAGGGTCTGTAGTGACACCTCTAGCACTGAAATGTAGTGCCTTAGAGCGCTGCGCCACTCGGGAGCCCAATCTTTATTGTTCCTACAGATTTTAAAATTGCCAAATGTATCCCCCTCTATTAATCTGGGGATCTTTTACAATTATCGTCCAATATCTGTACTACCATGTTTTATATCTGTACAACCATGTGTTATATCTGTACTACCATGTTTTATATCTGTACTACCATGTTTTTCAAAAATCCTAGAAAAATGGGTGTATAAGAGAATATTGGAACATTTAAATCAACACTGTCTGTATTCTATATGAGCACCAATATGGCTCTTCTGCAACTTCTGGATAAAATCTTTACATCCCTGAACAATAATGAATACACTCTTGGCATCTTTTTGGATTTATCCAAAGCGTTTGACACGGTGGATCATGAAATATTACTTTCTAAAAGTTATTTTTTACTATTTGTTACATTGTAGAATAATAGTGAAGACATCAAAACTATGAAATAACACATCAGGAATCATGTAGTAACCAAAAAAGTATTAAACAAATTAAAATATATTTTATATTTGAGATTCTTCAAATAGCCACCCTTTGCCTTGATGACAGCTTTGCACACTCTTGGCATTCTCTCAACCAGCTTCATGAAGTAGTCACCTGTAAAATAAAGAAAAACCCTTGAATGAGTAGGTGTGTCCAATCTTTTGACTGGTACTGTTTATAATGAACAAAAATATTAATGAAAATGCAACAATTTCTAAGATTATACAGTTCATATGAGGAAATCAGCCAATTGAAATGAATTCATTAGGCCCTAATCTATGGATATGCATCTGTTGGTCACAGATACCTTAAAAAAAAGTGGGCCTCACAATGGGCCTCAGGATCTCGTCACAGTATTTCTGTGCATTCAAATTTCCATTGATAAAATGCAATTGTGTTTTTCATCTGTAGCTTATGCCTGCACATACCCATAACCCCACCGCCACCATGGGGCACTCTGTTCACAACATTAACATCAGCTAACCGCTCGCCCACACTACGCCATACACGTGGTCTGCTGTTGTGAGGCCGGTTGGACGTACATCCAAATTCTCAAAAACGATGTTTGAGACAGCTTACGGTAGAACATTCAATTACCTGGCAACAGCTCTGGTGGACATTCCTGCAGTCAGCATGCCAATTGCACGCTCCCTCAAAACTTGAGACATCTGTGACATTGTGTTGTGTGACAAAACTGCACATTTTAGGGTGGCCTTTTATTGTCCCCAGCACAAGGTGCACCTGTGTAATGATCATGCTGTTTAATCAGCTTCTTGATATGCCACACCTTTCAGGTGGATGAAGTATTTTGGCAATGGAGAAATGCTCACTAACAGGGATGTAAACAAATTTGTGCACAGAATCTGAGAGAAATAAGCTTTTTGTGCGTATGGAACATTTCTGGTAACTTTTATTTCAGCTCATGAGACATGGGACCAATACTTTACATGTTGCGTTTATATTTTTGTTCAGTGTAATTGGTTATATAGTTATGTTTATGATAGAGAACAATTTGTTTATGCAAACGGCTATACTGTACAAAATACATTTGCAAGACTAGCCACCTCCTCTAATTAACTGGCTCTATCTGCGCCTTTGTTTACGAAACTCAATATCTTGTCTATTTACGACATTAATGTACGCCAATTATGCATTTTCATAAACAAATACTCATACCTCCCAGACAGTTTACCTAAACCCTTCAATGGATTCTTCCAGGTTAATTCTGAAATCCATCTATGTAACACAAGACACTGCGATAACCTTCACCCTCCCCACTGCTGCACCTCACATAGTCAATTCTCTTTCAGATACAGAGGTACCATACTCTGTAATTCTTATCTTCACATTGCCAAAACATCATCATCCCTCAATAACTTCAAGTGAAGACTGGGGGTCAGCCTGATGAACCAAATTACTCAGTAATCTCCTCCATATAGCCTAACTCTCACACACTCACTCGCACACATGCACACATACACACACATTTATACAAAACTAATCAATTCATTTATACATTTATAATTAGTAGGTTTTGTTATCTGTTTTAACAAAGGTTTTTTATTTTTGTATTGTATTTTGTATTTTTTGTGGTGTGGTTTTCATATAAGCCCCTGGACATCCAACCACACCTGCACACCATTTTGTTGTTGTTGTTGTTGTTTTTCTGTATTGTTGTCTATAAATTCAACTTAAAATTCAACTTACATGGTTTCCGCAATGAAAAAAAAAAATATATATATATATATATATGATATCCATCATGTTACTCTTCCACTTGCTAAATGTTTAAGTCCCTAATCTAGACAGCCAGACAACTCATTCCATTCCAAGGTAAATGTTATGACATGACAGCTCGATATGATACATGATGTGAGATTAATTCATATTTTGAAAACATTGTCAATAACTAAATGAAATTCTCTATTGCAATATTATGCAATTTTGTAAACAATGTATCTATCTAACATACATTTCTGAAAATGTTTATACATTTCTGAAAATGTATGCAGTAATGGCCAGTACAGCAAGCTGTTATCATTGTGGTGTTATTGTCAAAAACAAAATGACTGTGGTTGGACAATTTATATGTATTTTCTAATATATACTTTTTTTTCCTAAAGCATATCCAACAATACAAGTAACTGCCAAAATAAAGGAAACACTTGCGTAAATGAGAGATACATACACTGAGTATACAACACATTAGGAACACCTGCTCTTTCCATGACACAGACTGACCAGGTGAATCCAGGTAAAAGCTATGGTCCCTTACTGATGTCACTTGTAAAATCCACTTCAAATCAAATCAAATCAAATCAAATTTTATTGGTCACATGCGCCGAATACAACAGGTGCAGACATTACAGTGAAATGCTTACTTACAGCCCTTAACCAACAGTGCATTTATTTTAAACAAAAAAAAGTAAGTAATAAAACAACAACAACAACAAAAAAGTGTTGAGAAAAAAAAGCAGAAGTAAAATAAAGTGACAGTAGGGAGGCTATATATACAGGGGGGTACCGTTGCAGAGTCAATGTGCGGGGGCACCGGCTAGTTGAGGTAGTTGAGGTAATATGTACATGTGGGTAGAGTTAAAGTGACTATGCATAAATACTTAACAGAGTAGCAGCAGCGTAAAAAGGATGGGGTGGGGGGGCAGTGCAAATAGTCCGGGAAGCCATGATTAGCTGTTCAGGAGTCTTATGGCTTCGGGGTAGAAGCTGTTGAGAAGTCTTTTGGACCTAGACTTGGCACTCCGGTACCGCTTGCCGTGCGGTAGCAGAGAGAACAGTCTATGACTAGGGTGGCTGGAGTCTTTAACAATTTTGAGGGTCTTCCTCTGACACCGCCTGGTATAGAGGTCCTGGATGGCAGGAAGCTTTGCCCCAGTGATGTACTGGGCCGTACGCACTACCCTCTGTAGTGCCTTGCGGTCGGAGGCCAAGCAGTTACCATACCAGGCGGTGATGCAACCAGTCAGGATGCTCTCGATGGTGCAGCTGTAGAATTTTTTGAGGATCTGAGGACCCATGCCAAATCTTTTCAGTCTCCTGAGGGGGAATAGGCTTTGTCGTGCCCTCTTCACGACTGTCTTGGTGTTTTTGGACCATGATAGTTCGTTGGTGATGTGGACACCAAGGAACTTGAAGCTCTCAACCTGTTCCACTACAGCCCCGTCGATGAGAATGGGGGCGTGCTCAGTCCTCTTTTTTTCCTGTAGTCCACAATCATCTCCTTTGTCTTGGTCACGTTGAGGGAGAGGTTGTTGTCCTGGCACCACACGACCAGATCAGTGGGCTGGAGACAGGTTAACCTCTTAAGGATCTGACCCTTTTTTTCAATTTTCGCCTAAAATGACATACCCAAATCTAACTGTTTGTAGCTCAGGACCTGAAGCAAGGATATGCAAATTATTGATACAATTTGAAAGGAAATACTTTGAAGTTTAAGGTCAAGTGAAATTAATGTAGGAGAATATAACACATTAGATCTGGTAAAAGATAATACAAACAAAAAAACATGTGTTTTCTATTTATTTTTTTGTTCCATCATCTTTGAAATGCAAAAGAAAGGCAGCAATATAATATTGCAGTTTAGGCAGTGTGTGCGCAAAATTTCAGATTGATCCAGTGAAGCATTTCAATACTGGACTATGTTGTATCAAGTCTGCCAAAATGTGCCGAATTGGTCAATTGATAAATTTTAAAGTACATAACTATAGAGAACATACAAAAATGGCGGAGGGGATGGCTGCCGTTTTATGGACTCTTAACCAACCGTGCTATTTTATGTGTTTTTTCGCATTGTTTATAACTTATTTTGTACATAATGTTGCTGCTACCGTCTCTTATGACCGAAAATAGCTTCTGGACATCAGAACAGCGATTACTCACCTTGTGGACTAATAATTCTTCTTTAATGAGTCGGACAAGAGGGATTTGCTCCAGACACCCGACATGGCCCTCATCCCCGTCATTCGCAGTAGAAAGAAAAGGAGATATCGCGGAAGGAGATTGGGGTACCTGGTAAGGAGCCGGTGACGAGTGGCTAATCTGCCTTTGCCATCGATACTATTTGCCAATTTATAATCGCTTGATAATAAAGTGGATGAACTACAAGCACGTATATCCTACCACTGGGATATTAAAAACTGTAATATCTTATGTTTCACCGAGTCGTGGCTGAATGAAGACAAGAATAACATACAGCTGGCGGGTTATACACTGTATTGGCAGGATAGAACAGCAGCCTCTGGTAAGACAAGGGGTGGCGGTCTATGTATATTTGTAAACAACAGCTGGTGCATGATATCTAAGGAAGTCTCGAGGTTTTGCTCGCCTGAGGTAGAGTATCTCATGATAAGCTGTAGACCACACTATCTACCAAGAGAGTTTTCATCTAATTTATATTCTTCAAAGCTGTCTATTTACCACCACAAACCGATGCTGGCACTAAGACTGCGCTCAATGAACTGTATACAGCCATAAGCAAACAGGACAATGCAAAGGAGATGATTGTGGACTACAGGAAAAAGAAGAGGACAGAGCACGCCCCCATTCTCATCGACGGAGCTGTCTTGGAGCAGGTTGAGAGCTTAAAGTTCCTTGGTGTCCACATCACCAACAAACTAACATGGTCCAAACACACCAAGACAGTTGTGAAGAGGGCACGACAAAACCTATTTCCCCTAAGGAGACTGAAAAGATTTGGCATGGGTCCTCAGATCCTCAAAAGGTTCTACAGCTGCACCATCGAGAGCATCCTGACTGGTTGCATCACTGCCTGGTATGGCAACTGCTCGGCCTCCGACTGCAAGGCACTACAGAGGGTAGTGCGTACGGCCCAGTACATCACTGGGGCCAAGCTTCCTGCCATCCAGGACCTCTATACCAGGCGGTGTCAGAGGAAGGCCCTAAAAATGGTCAAAGACGTCAGCCACCCTAGTCATAGACTGTTGTCTCTGCTACTGCACGGCAAGCGGTACCGGAGCACCAAGTCTAGGTCCAAGAGGCTTCTAAACAGCTTCTACCCCCAAGCCATAAGACTCCTGAACATCTAATCAAATGGCTACCCAGACTATTTGCTCTTTTACGCTGCTGCTACTCTCTGTTTATTATCTGTGCATAGTCAATTTAATACATATTACCTCAATTACCTCGACTAACCGGTGCCCCCGCACATTGACTCGGTACCGGTACCCCCTGTATATGGCCTCGCTATTGTTATTTTTACTGCTGCTCTTTAATTATTTGTTACTTTTATTTAGTATAATTTTATATTGTATTTTTTGGTGTGATTTGTTTTGGTATTCTTTCTTAAAACTGCATTGTTGGTTAAGGGCTTGTAAGTAAGCATTTCACTGTAAGGTCTACACCTGTTGTATTCGGCGCATGTGACAAATAACATTTGATTTGATTTGGTAATACAAAATGTAAGTTTACACACTCCCAGGAATGTCATACATGATGGATTATTAGCTTATACACTAACTTTCACACATCTAGATGGCCGGGTGGGGTGGGTGTGGAGCCAGAGACAGCAAGGGTACAAACTGTAGAACCCAGTTCCCTACATTTGAATATAAAAAGGGATTTTATCAAACAAAACTATGCTACATTTTATCTCTGGATGACAAATCAGAGCAAGATTACTGAATGTAAGTACATTATTTACCTTCAGAGGTGAATGTATCAAACCAGTTGTCATGATACGTTTTTTGTTGTTGTGCACTCTCCTCAAACAATAGCATGGTATTTTTTTTTACTGTAATAGCTACTGTAAATTGGACAGTGCAGTTAGATTAACAAGAATTTAAGCTTTCTGCCCATATAAGACATTTCTATGTCCTGGAAAGTTTGCTGTTACTTACAATAGTCATGCTAATCACATTAGCGCACGTTAGTAGGACACCGATCCCGTAGATGTTAAAGAAGGTTTTTGTGCCATTCAGGGGGTGAATGGGCAAGACAAAATATTTAAGTGTCTTTGAACGGGGTATGGTAGTAGGTGCCAAGCACACCGGTTTGTGTCAAGAACTGCAACGCTGCTGGGTTTTTCATGCTCAACAGTTTCCTGTTTGTATCAAGAATGGTCCACCACCCAAAGGAAATCCAGCCAACTTGGAGTCAACATGGGCCAGCATCCCTGTGGAATGCTTTACACACCTTGTAGAGTCCATGCTCCACCGTATTGAGGCTGTTCCTAATGTTTGGTAAACTCAGTGTATATTTAAAGCTGTGCTTCTGGAGCGGCGCCTGAGACAGCATTTTCCACCACCATCAACAAAACACCAAATGATGGAATTTCTCGTAGAAGAATGGTGTCGCATCCCTCCAATAGCACCAGACACTTGTAAAATCTATGTCAAGGCACATTGAAGCTGTTCTCGTGGTGGCCCAATGCCTATTAAGACACTTTATGTTGGTGTTTCCTTTATTTTGGTAGTTAGCTATTCCTAACACCTATTATTACTGTACAGCTTTTACTTGAGACTTTAATTAGCCAATTCCCTTCTTTATTATAGTGAGGAGAAGCTGTACTTTGTCATTATTTACCTCCATTTGATGATTTGGAGGAAGGTAATGTAGAGTTCACCACATCCACTACTGTCGGTCAGAGACAGCATACTGTACACCCATCACCACTCATCTCACAAATGTCAGACTATCTTTGCCAACTGTCGAGTTAAAATAAAAACTGTCAGACAAGAGATTGTCTCCTTCTCTCTCTCTCTCTCTCTCTCGCTCTCTCTCTCTCTCTCTCTCTCTCTCTCTCTCGTGACAGACAGCCCATATGTTTGCTCCCAGGTCCCCCCTCCAGAGGCCTCCACACCTGTCAATATGTCTTTGAGTCTCGCTAGTAGGAACTGAGAAAAGCAGGAGAGAAGATGAGAGAGATGGGGGAACATTTCACCACAACCAGATGATGGGCTTTGACGTTGGCTCAGACTCAAATCCAACGGCTCAAGATCTGCTGTGAGCTCATTACTGTGGAGCTATGATATATAAACACACATGCAGCTGTTTATTTGATCACTAACTCCTCTTCTCTCTCTCTCTCTCTCTCTCTCTCTCTCTCTCTCTCTCTCTCTCTCTCTCTCTCTCTCCTGGCAGAGTTTTTCCTGAGCAGACTGTCAGTCCTATCCTAAGCACTGACACATGGCCACTGACAGACAGACAGACAGATGGGGTGCGAGTTGCCCCCTTGGTCTCCATCTGATGATGCAGACGAGGATGGATGGGGCAATTTCTTCACAGTGCGATCGGTCATCCCCAGTGCGATCGGTCATCCCCAGAACCTGCTGTATATTTACTCAGTGATTTACTCTGTGTGGATAGATCCTGTTTATTCTTTCAGGAAATGTCTCCTAATGGTGAGCACATCCTATATTTTGGTGTACTGTACACACTTGCATTATCATATGTGTAATAGATAGATAATAACTCACAACATCTCCAAATGTATCTGAAACACAGTCCACTGAGGCAAGGTTTGAGCCATTTTGGCGATTCAGTATATACAGTGCCTTGCAAAAGTATTCATCACCCTTGGCATTTTTCCTATTTTGTTGCATTACAACCTGTAATTTAAATAAATGTTTATTTGGATTTCATGTAATGGACATACACAAAATAGTCAAAATTTGCGAAGTGAAATGAAAAAAATTACTTGTTTAAAAAAATTCTAAAACATAAATAACGGAAAAGTGGTGCGTGCGTATGTGTTCACCCCCTTTGCTATGAAGCCCCTAAATATTATCTGGTGCAACCAATTACCTTCAGATGATCTGTCACATGATCTCAGTATATATACACCTGTTCTGAAAGGCCCCAGGGTCTGCAACACCACTAAGCAAGGGGCACCACCAAGCAAGTGGCACCATGAAGACAAAGGAGCTCTACAAACAGTCAGGGACAAAGTTGTGGAGAAGTACAGATCAGAGTTGGGTTCTAAAAAAATATCCGAAACTTTGAACATCCCACAGAGCACCATTAAATTCATTATTAAAAAATGGAAAGAATATGGCACCACAACAAACCTGCCAAGAGAGGGCCGCCCACCAAAACTCACAGACCAGGCAAGGAGGGCATTAATCAGAGAGGCAACAAAGAGACCAAAGATAACCCTGAAGGAGCTGCAAAGCTCCACAGCGGAGATTGGAGTATCTGTCCATAGGACCACTTTAATCCATACACTCCACAGAGCTGGGCTTGACGGAAGAGTGGCCAGAAAAAAGCCATTACTTAAAGACAAAAATAAGCAAACACGTTTGGTGTTCGCCAAAAGGCATGTAGGAGACTCCCCAAACATATGGAAGAAGGTACTCTGGTCAGATGAGACTAAAATTTAGCTTTTTGGCCATCAAGGAAAACGCTATGTCTGGCACAAACCCAACATCTCTCATCACCCCGAGAACACCATCCCCACAGTGAAGCATGGTGGTGACAGCATCATGCTGTGGAAATGTTTTTCATCGGCAGGGACTGGGATGGAGGTTCACCTACAGGGAAATTCTTGAGGGAAACCTGTTTCAGTCTTCCAGAGATTTGAGACTGGGATGGAGGTTCACCTTCCAGCAGGACAATGACCCTAAGCATACTGCTAAAGCAACACTCGAGTGGTTTAAGGGGAAACATTTAAATGTCTTGGAATGGCCTAGTCAAAGCCCAGACCTCAATCCAATTGAGAATCTGTGGTATGACTTGAAGATTGCTGTACACCAGCGTAACCCATCCAACTTGAAGGAGCTGGAGCAGTTTTGCCTTGAAGAATGGGCAAAAGTCCCAGTGGCTAGATGTGCCAAGCTTATAGAGACATATCCCAAGAGACTTGCAGCTGTAATTACTGCAAAAGGTGGCTCTACAAAGTATTGACTTTGGGGGGGTGAATAGTTATGCACGCTCAAGTTTTCTGTTTTTTGTCTTATTTCTTGTTTGTTTCACAAGAAAAAATATTTTGCATCTTCAAAGTGGTAGGCATGTTGTGTAAATCAAATGATACAAACCCCCCAAAATCCATTTTAATTCCAGGTTGTAAGGCAACAGAATAGGAAAAATGCCAAGGGGGGTAAATACTTTTGCAAGACACTGTACATTTAGCCCTCTAATAAAGTATGTGCTAAAATTATTGTTTATTTGCCTTGCTATACAGCTGGAGGTTGCTGTTGCCAATCACAGAAGCTAGAAAAAGTGAATTCAAACTCAAAGCAGATATACAATTCTAAACATGCTGTTTTGCATATCTGGATGGCAGCATGGCATGGCACAGAGAAGGAGGTCTGTCTGGATGTCTGTCTCTCTGGCTGCAGCCATCCTTGGTCGGTCAGGGCCAAGGCCAGGCAGAGTGAGAAACCGTTCCACAGATCTGTGCATTAAACTAATGTGCTGGGATCAGGGACCAGCACCTCTCAAGCTGTCTCTTTGGCCTGCGGCTAATGTGAATGGGCACTGACTGTGTGCTACTGGCCGGGCTGCCGGGGCGATGGCACAGAAATGGAACACCTGCTTAAGCTCGGTTCCAGGTACCATAAATGCATCCGTTTCTCTCCACACCATATAACGTCTCCTCCTCCGGTTGTGATTAGTTGAGCCAACAATGGAATGGGGTGATGAGATGAACGTCCCCCTCCTCTGTAAAGCCAGAAGGGCTGCAGTTGAACACTGGTGATCGGTGGCAGCGGAAGGATCACACACAATGGGTAATGTCATTAGACTTTTAGCAAACACATGGTGCTGTGCTGCTAGTGAAACATAGCCATCACCTGTTTTTACTTAGCTCTGAGTCTTGCTGCTTTACACAACCTATGAAAATGACTTCAAATTGACCATTGGACACTTGTAAAATCGTTGCTTTTGTGAACAGAATTCCCCAAATGTAGTTGACTATTAAATTTCAAAACATGCAATCTCCTGTGGTGTATATTGTGGGCCTAGCTGTCTCTTTCAGTAGACAAAAACAGAGGGCAGCATTTAGTATGGCTAGATGGAATGGAAACCCCAAATCTTTAGTGATTTTATTACCCTTTCTAAGAATCATTACTTTCTGCATAGAGTTTGTTTGCGCTTTAATGATGACTGATAGTAGTGGTGAAGGGTTAAAGGGTAACATGTATGGGGAACAACCATGAAATGTAAGTGTTCTCCATGTGATATACACTTTGATATTTCATCATGAAGAGGTACATGCTGTGAGGGAAATGTTAAGTCTTAATAATACGATATGAAAGGAGCTTTATTTCTATTCCCAGTGATGAATTCTTTCTGACATGTTCACTGGTGAAATGCTTTAGAAGTTTCCTTCCTGACAGTACTCTGGAGTGAGCAATTTTTTTATCTCTGTGTTTCTCTAATTTCGTCTCTGATCCGTCTCTCTACTACCGCAACGCCTCACGGGCATCTTAGAGATGAAAAAATGAACGAACAGGAAAGGATTTGTTGTCACACCGTCACCATCACCTTTGAGCCCCAAGACATCAAGAAAATGAGACTTGAATCCTTCGGAGACCTCAGGGAGCTGTTGTTTCTTTTTTAATATTATATGATGGGAAGTTTATTTTCATTATCAGTTCTAAGGTATCAGTTTGTTCTGTGTGGGTGATTATGATGAGTTTATTGCTCAAAATAATCTGTTTCCTTCAGCTGAATGAGGTTGGAGTGAGTCAGAGAGATTCTCTCCAGAGACAACTAGCTGTTGTCACCATACCGGTATAAGTACTCTAGATGTATACACACACACGTGCACACGCGCACACACACACACGTATGCATGCATACACACACACACACGCACACACACACACACACACACACACACACTCACACACACACACACACACACACACACACACACACACACACACACACACACACACACACACACGCACACACCCTTCAAACAGACCACCAGGACCAAATCTAATGCAATGACTCATAAGAGACTTATATTCTCTCCTTGTCTGGCATTAGCAATTACCGCTGCAGTCGAAAGGTCAGGAGATGTTTTTAAAATGCTGGCCAATGCTTTCACGTCACTGTTCCACTGAAATGTCCTTATACATTTTGAAAGTATCAAAGGAGGCTTTTAGAAAAGGGACAAGTTTTAGAACACAGTTGACATTGTGACATTTTGTCACCGAAGGTGCATTAGTGTCAAATGACTTTCTGTTTTTTCTGTCTTATATCTTTTCTAATCCACAGTGTTTGATAACGGTAATTCACTTGGTGAGGGAAGAAGCTGCTGCTATTCTCATTTAGATCAGTTGCTCACACTCACACATTAGTCACCACTAGTTGTGTATCTTCTTGAGCAAGATATGTATCCAAGCCAATTGCCACAATTATTGTGTGTGTGCAGAGTACACTAGCTTGTGTGTGTGTGTGTCTGTGTGTGTGTGCCCACAAGTGTTAGCGTGATATAGAGATATGAAGTGGAGGTGCATGTGTCTGTATGTTTGTTCAATATCTCAACATTTCTGTTTGCACTATGACACATTGAATTCACACTGAATCTATACGCAACGTAATCAGCAATACATTTGATAGATTACATCTAAATTACTTCGTTCTACGACAAGAGGTAATCACACAGCTTGGAGAAGACAATACTATCTCGGACATGGCAGAAAATTAATTACTGTATCTCCAAGATGTTTAATTTACTTTACGGTAGTTAATTAATTCTGGTTAAGTCAAATATGTACAGTAAGCACATTAGCTACATATGAATTAGCTGACGGCAGAGAAATGAACGATGACATTCCTGATTTAAGTGAAAAATAAGTAGAGTTGTAGATTGTTTCATTAAGTTAAAAGGGCTGATTCATTAACTCAAAAGCCTCCATCTAAGAGCCACATCCAATGCTAAAGAATTTGTTATACAAATGTTGCTTAATTTAATCCTAGACTTGATTCCTCCCCATCAAACTTTTAATCATTTTTAAATATCCAAAGAAAGCTTCCCTCACTAGTTTAATTAAAACAGTTTTAGTCTTATGCATTTTGTCACTACTAAGGTATGGGCTTTAGGCTATTTTAGCTGGGGAATTAATTCCGCCCCCTCTACATTGTGAGTGTAATGGTAAAGTGTAGGCCTGTAATGTGGGCCTAATTCTCTTCACCCCTCAGCAGTCTGGGCCCTGCCTCATCCATCTCACTTAGAGAGAGAAGCACAGCCAACCAGATCAGCGCTAAATAGAGACATCAGCTTTATTATGCTACAGAAGACAAGCAGGCTAAATTATTTATGTTATTTAGCCATGGGTATTAGAAATAATAGCTACAGAATAGCAGTATTAGTGTTGTTAGAACACAATTTGCCCGTTGGTTTCTCAATGTAACCTCAAGGTACTTTGGTTCCTTAATTCCAAGGTACTGTGTTTCCATAATTCCAAGGTACTGTGTTTCCATAATTCCAAGGTACTGTGTTTCCATAATTCCAAGGTACTGTGTTTCCATCATTCCAAGGTACTGTGTTTCCATAATTCCAAGGTACTTTGATTCCATCATTCCAAGGTACTGTGTTTCCATAATTCCAAAGTACTGTGTTTCCTTAATTCCAAGGTACTGTGTTTCCATAATTCCAAGGTACTGTGGTTCCATATTTCCAAGGTACTATGGTTCCTTAATTCCAAGGTACTGGGAGACAAATTCACCATTCATTAGGACAATAACCTATTCCAAGATACTGTGATTCCATATTTTCCAAGGTACTGTGTTTCAATAATTCCAAGGTACTGTGGTTCCTTAACTCCAAGATACAGTGTTTCCATAATTACAAGGTACTGTGGGTCCTTAATTCTAAATCCCATTTCCATTCTAAAAACAACAAATTGAAGTATTCTGGTTTCAAGCTCTATGTGAAGGAGACAAGAGAAAACAAAATAAATAGAAAACAGACTGTAAAGGTCAGAACTGTATTATTCACATTCTATAATGTTTTGTTTCTAAATGTCATCTTATGGACATTCAACATTATTTCCCCCCTAAACTCAAACAAATGTATCCTACCTACTTCCATCCATTTATAAAAGCATTATGTGGAATAACAAATACTCACTGTCAGGTGTATTTTGTATCAAACCCAGTCCTTATTAATATTGAAAGACCAGAGGGATGAAGACCGAATAGATCACATGGATTTAATTTGTAGGCCTATGTCTTGACAGCCTGGCACAGTGTTTTTACATTAATCTATTTTATGGTGTTCACTGTAAGAAACAGATTAATAAGGTTATCTATGTAATTACCACAAAAGCCTGCCGGGATATGGATTTGTTCCAAGCCAAATGGAATACAAGATGGATCATGGCTTTCTGATACATACATTCCCTTTAGTCAAGTGAATGAAACAGCACTGTATGTCACTTACTATACCTATACATCCAATGAAATATCACTGGATGTATACTCCATAGCTAGTCGATAAGCCTAATGTGTAGTTTTGCACACCAAGCACATCTCTAACATGTTGTCCAAATACAAGTAATTATAGCTACAATTTTGCAGTTTTATTAAGAAATACTTCTATGCTAAAGCATTTTAATCATTTTCATATCTTGGATAATAATTTTCTGAATGCTTTGAGCCATCTGAGTGTTCAGATGAATGGCCCACCTTTATCAGGACTTCTGAATGAATTAACTGATTCTATCTGATTAGCAGATGATCCCTGAAACAGAATTCCCAGAGGCTTCCGTGCTGGGAATGGAATGGCAGTGTTCTATGGTTCTATAGCTCCTGATTCAATGGATTGGCTGCATCATTATCCTCTGCTCTGCTCTGGTCTGGCATCCATCTCCACTGGCTTTTGTCTTCTAGTGGGCCACTCCTCCTCTTCCCCGCCGCAACGCAGATAACAGGAACCAACCACTGTTTCAATAGTGCAGCCAGAACAATGGAGACCCAAGGTGCATCATTTGTTTGGCAGATCAATGATGGATAGCAGAGCTCATAGGAGCCGGTGGCCTTTTCCTGAGCCTGACACCCACCTGCACCCCGCCATTATGATACTGCACTTACACTCCCCTGTCACGGCAGCACCACTGTTAGCCAATACAGTGCCTTCAGAAAGTATTCATACCTCTTTACTTTTTCCACATTTTGTTGTGTTACAGCCTGAATTTAAAATGGATACAATTGAGATGTTGTGTCACTGGCCTACACACAATACCCCATAATGTCAAAGTGGAATTATGTTTTTAGACATTTTTACAAATTAATTTAAAACGTAAAACAGAAATGTCTTGAGTCAATAAGTATTCAACCCCTTTGTTATGGCAAGCCAAATAAGTTCAGGAGTAAAAATGTGCTTAACAAGTCACATAATACGTTGCATGGACTCTGTGTGCAATAATAGTGTTTAACATGAATGACTACCTCATCTCTGTACCCCAAACATACAATTATCTGTAAGGTCCCTCTGTCGAGCAGTGAATGTCAAACACAGATTCAACCACAAAGACCAGGGAGGTTTTCCAATGCCTCGCAAAGAAGGGCACCTATTAGTCGATCGGTAAAAAAACAAAAAAACAGACATTGAATATCCCTTTGAGCATGGTGAAGTTATTAATTACACTTTGGCTGGTGTATCAATACACCCAGTCACTACAAAGATACAGGCGTCCTTCCTAAATCAGATGCCGGAGAGGAAGTATGAAAATGTATGCACTCACTAACTGTAAGTCGCTCTGGATAAGAGCATCTGCGAAATGACTAAAAAATGTAAAAAAATACATTTAAAAAAATGAAGGAAACCGCTCAGAGATTTCACCATGAGGCCAATGCTGACTTCAAAACAGTTACAGAGTTTAATGGCTGTGATAGGAAAAAACTCAGGATGGATCAACAACATTGTAGCTACTCCACAATACTAACCTAAATGACAGAGTAAAAAGAAGGCAGCCTGTATAGAATAAACATTTTCCAAAACATGCATCCTGTTTCCAATAAGGCACTAAAGTAAAACTGCAAAAAAAATGGCAAAGAAATTAACTTAATGTCCTGAATACAATGCCTTATGTTTGGGACAAATCCAACACAACTCTACATACTGTATTTTCAAGCATGGTGGTGGCTGCATAATGTTATGGGTATGCTTGTCATCGGCAAGGTTATGGGTATGCTTGTCATTGTACAACCAGGTGTGCAAAGCTATTTTTTTATCTATTTTGTTTTTACTTATTTTTTTCTTATTTTTTCTTATTTTTTTCCATATCTTTTTAGGGATGTAGATCAGCTTTAATATTTCAGATAGATTGTAACTTCCATCAATGTAATTCGATGCATCACTTCCAATCCCCCATATGTTTGTTTTTTTCTCGCAAATATATATATACATACATACATACATACATATATACACATACACATACACATACACATACACATACACATACACATATACACATACATACACACACACACACACACACACACACATCCTTTTAAAAATTATATCTCCCTTCATTACTTTCCAACCCCACCACCCCTTCCCCAATTGGAGTAAACTAGTGAACAACAACGCTTAGGCCTCTACTTCCAGCCCATACATACTATATACATTTTATGGACACAGTCAAATTCTACAAAGCTCTTAGAGACTTACCCAGAAAGACTTACAGCTGTAATTGCTGCCAAGGTGATTCTAACATATATTGACTCAGGGGTGTGAATACTTATGTAAATTAGATATTTCTGTATTTCATTTTCAATACATTTGCTGACATTTCTAATAACATGTTTTCACCTGTCATTATGGAGGATTGTGTGTAGATGGGTGAGAGAAAAATCCATGTAATCCATTTTGAACTCAGGCTGTAACAACAAAATGTTGAATAAGTCAAGGGGCATCAATACTTTCTGAAGGCACTGTGCATGCTAAGAGGTTTATTCATTCTACAGAGAGAAAGTGTCTCCTCTCTTTCCCTCCCATCCCCCCCCATCCCCTCTCCTCCTCTCCTCCTCTCCTCTCGCAGCGGTGGACCAGCTGTAATTGGGTTGGTTTACACCTCCTTAAGAGTAAATCGAAGCGGGCTAGACATGCAGCCGTGCGGAAAGCGGCACCAGGGATAAAAACACAGCCATCCACTGAGGTTCTGGGATATGTTTTGAAATGCATAGTGTGCACTGTTTTTTATGGGGGTTGAGGAGTGTGTATGTGTGTGTGTGGTGGAGGGGGGAGTTGTATTTGAACAGCATTGTGGATCATGTCACATAAAGCCGGTGTTCAGTCAGATTAAATGTGAACAACACTGCTTTACCAGGAAGTCCCCAGACAGAAGGCGATAAGTAAGCAAACACTTTCACACCGCAGTATTTCCATGGACCCATGTGTTTACTGCAGAACAGCTGGGGAGGGGAGAGAAGAGCTCAGCTTATCCAAAACATAGTTATTTGATGATGTGGAGTACCCTTGACAGATACAGCACTGCGTCTGGCTAGATTTATTTCCAGCCAATGTTACAGTAAATCCCATCAGCATTACATTGACTGAAACCCCGGCACTAATGGAATGATTTAAAGAAGACCAGACAATCAAAACATTATCACAGAGGACAGACAATACTCAACTTCAATTTATTTTGTAATGGGCTTCGTTGTGTAATTTAAGAGGGAGAAAATTGGCCATGAACAACACTCTTGTGGATAAAACACCATGACAGAGACATAGAACAAGAACAATCTCTCTCTCTCTCCTTTCGCTCTCTCTCCCCTTAGCCAGGAGGAAATGAAAAGGTAACGCGTGACTGCAGAGTAACATCCGTGTGACCGACCAACATCCCCAGTTCTGTGAAATAAATATATTCTGAGAAATAACAGGGACAGATCAGAGCCGTAACCAAGGTTTGAGTTTGAGAGTTTTAGTGATGTCCGGAAGGGGGGGGATGGCATTTCTATAATATTAAAAACGTTAAAATGCTATTTGGAGAACAGAAAAAAGAAAGAAAAAAAGACCCCAGCCATTACCACCTTGGCTGCTGTAGGTTGATTCACCTCAGTCGATCTACAAACACATAGTCAATTAGCTATACAATTGTAATGTTATACCCCTGAAAGGGGGGGAATATGAGAAATGATTCACACTGACACGTAGCAGCAGCGACTGCTCGGTCAGTTGTAATGAGGAATTGCATATCATTGCAAATAATCAACTCTTCACATACAGTGCCTTGAAAAAGTATTCATCCCCCTTGGCGTTTTTCCTATTTTGTTGCATTACCTGTAATTTAAATAGATTTTTATTTGGATTTCATGTAATGGACATACACAAAATAGTCCAAATTGGTGAAGTGAAATGAAAACTTGTTTCAAAAGATTCTAAAAAATAAATAACGGAAAAGTGGTGCGTGCATATGTATTCACCCCCTTTGCTATGAAGCCCCTAAATAAGATCTGGTGCAACCAATTATCTTCAGAAGTCACATAATTAGTTAAATAAAGTCCACCTGTGTGCAATCTAAGTGTCACATGATCTCAGTATATATACACCTGTTCTGAAAGGCCCCAGAGTCTGCAACACCACTAAGCAAGGGGCACCACCAAGCAAGCGGCACCATGAAGAACAAGGAGCTCTCCAAACAGGTCAGGGACAAAGTTGTGGAGAAGTACAGATCAGGATTGGGTTATAAAAAAATATCAGAACATCCTACGGAGCACCATTAAATCCATTATTAAAAAATGGAAAGAATATGGCACCACAACAAACCTGCCAAGAGAGGGCCGCCCACCAAAACTCACGGACCAGGCAAGGAGGGCATTAATCAGAGAGGCAACAAAGAGACCAAAGATAACCCTGAAGGAGCTGTAAATCTCCACAGCGGAGATTGGAGTATCTGTCCATAGGACCACTTTTTAAGCCATACACTCCACAGAGCTGGGCTTTACGGAAGAGTGGCCAGAAAAAAAGCCATTGCTTAAAGAAAGAAATAAGCAAACGTTTGGTGTTTGCAAAAAAAGGCATGTGTGAGACGCCCCAAACATCTGGTCAGATGAGACTAAAATTGAGCTTTTTGGCCATCAAGGAAAATGCTATGTCTGGCGCAAACCCAACATCTCTCATCACCCCGAGAACACCATCCCCACAGTGAAGCATGGTGGTGGCAGCATCATGCTGTGGAGATGTTTTTCATCGGCAGGGACTGGGATGGAGGTTCACCTACAGGGAAATTCTTGAGGGAAACCTGTTTCAGTCTTCCAGAGATTTGAGACTGGGACAGAGGTTCACCTTCCAGCAGGACAATGACCCTAAGCATACTGCTAAAGCAACACTCGAGTGGTTTAAGGGGAAACATTTAAATGTCTTGGAATGGCCTAGTCAAAGCCCAGACCTCAATCCAATTGAGAATCTGTGGTATGACTTAAAGATTGCTGTACACCAGCGTAACCCATCCAACTTGAAGGAGCTGGAGCAGTTTTGCCTTGAAGAATGGGCAAAAATCCCAGTGGCTAGATGTGCCAAGCTTATAGAGACATACCCCAAGAGACTTGCAGCTGTAATTACTGCAAAAGGTGGCTCTACAAAGTATTGATTTTGGGGAGGTGAATAGTTATGCACGCTCAAGTTTTCAGTTTTTTGTCTTATTTCTTGTTTGTTTCACAATAAAACATATTTTGCATCTTCAAAGTGGTAGGCATGTTGTGTAAATCAAGTGATACAAACCCCCAAAAAATCCATTTTAATTCCAGGTTGTAAGGCAACAAAATAGGAAAAATGCCAAGAGGGATGAATACTTTTGCAAGACACTCTACACTACCTGTCAGGTAGATTTGAAGGAGTCAGGCGCAGTTGGTAGAGCATGGCGCTTGCAACGCCAGGGTTGTGGGTTCGTTTCCCACGGGGGGCCAGTGTGAAAAATGTATACACTCACTAACTGTAAGTCGCTCTGGATATGAGCGTCTGCTAAATGACTAAAATGTAAATGTAAATCACTGAATACAGAGTTTATTCCGTAGTACAGAGTTACGCTGGATAGCGTCAAACAGTCCAGTGCGCAAAACAGGCACACTGGAACAAAACAGGCACACAGGGAAAATATACCCCGGCAATACAAAATACACGTAGCTCAACTGAGCTACTCTCTCTACATTAAACAATCACCCACAAGGACAAGAGGGGCAGAGGGAACACTTATACATGTACTAATGAGGGGATATGAACCAGGTGTGTGTAATAGACAAGACAAAACAAATGGAATGATGAGCTATGGAGCAGCAGTGGCTAGAAGGCCGGAGACGACGAACGCCGAAGCCTGCCCGAATAAAGAGAGGAGGCAGCGTCGGAGGAAGTCGTGACAAGAACACCTACTCATTCAAGGGTTTTTCTTTATTTTTACTATTTTCTACATTGTAGAATAATAGTGAAGACATCAAAACTATGAAATAACACGAATGGAATCATATAGTCACCAAAAAAGTGTTAAACAGATTCTTCAAATAGCCACCCTTTGCCTTGATGACAGCTTTCACACTCTTGGCATTCTCTCAACCAGCTTCACCTGGAATGCTTTTCCATCAGTCTTGAAGGAGTTCCCACATATGCTGAGCACTTGTTGGCTGCTTTTCCTTCACTCTGCGGTCCGACTCATCCCAAACCATCTCAGTATGAAAATGTATGCACTCACTAATTGTAAGTTGCTCTGGATAAGAGCATCTGCTAAATGACTAAAATGTAAAATGTACAATTTGGTTGAGGTCGGGGGATTGTGGAGGCCAGGTCATCAGATGCAGCACTCCATCACTCTCCTTCTTGGTAAAATAGCCCTTAAACAACCTGGAGGTGTGTTGTGTCATTGTCCTGTTGAAAAACAAATGATAGTCCCACTAAGCCCAAACCAGATGGGATGGCGTATCACTGCAGAATTCTGTGGTAGTCATGCTGGTTAAGTGTGCCTTGAATTCTAAATAAATCACAGACAGTGTCACCAGCAAAGCACCCCCACACCATAACACCTCCTCCTCCATGCTTTACGGTGGGAAATACACATGCGGAGTTCATCCATTCACCCACACCGCGTCTCACAAAGCCACGGCGGTTGGAACCAAAAATCTCCAATTTGGACTCCAGACCAAAGGACAGATTTCCACCGGTTTAATGTCCATTGTTCGTGTTTTTTGGCCCAAGCAAGTCTCTTCTTCTTATTGGTGTCCTTCAGTAGTGGGTTCTTTGCAGCAATTCGACCATGAAGGCCTGATTCACACAGTCTCCTCTGAACAGTTGATGTTGAGATGTGTCTGTTATTTGAACTCTGTGAAGCATTTATTTATATATATGTGTGTGTGTTTTTTGTTTTGTTTTGTACCTGTTTTCGCTTTGTCATTATGGGTATTGTGTGTAGATTGCTGAGAAAAAAATGTTTATTTAATACATTTTACAATAAGGCTGTAACCTAACAAAATGTGGAAAAAGTAAAGGGGTCTGAATACTTTCCGAATGCACTGTATACAGTATAATATGAATGAATTACTCACCCATACCAATAAAACTATACAGGCATATAACAAGATTATCTTTCTTTGACATGAATAACAACATTTGCCTTTTCTCTTGGATATACAGTGAGGGAAAAAAGTATTTGATCCCCTGCTGATTTTGTACGTTTGCCCACTGACAAAGAAATTATCAGTCTATAATTTTAATGGTAGGTTTATTTGAACAGTGAGAGACAGAATAACAACAACAAAAATCCAGAAAAACGCATGTCAAAAATGTTATAAATTGATTTGCATTTTAATGAGGGAAATAAGTATTTGACCCCCTGTCAATCAGAAAGATTTCTGGCTCCCAGGTGTCTTTTATACAGGTAACGAGCTGAGATTAGGAGCACACTCTTAAAGGGAGTGCTCCTAATCTCAGTTTGTTACCTGTATAAAAGACACCTGTCCACAGAAGCTATCAATCAATCAGTTTCCAAACTCTCCACCATGGCCAAGAACAAATGAGCTCTCCAAGGATGTCAGGGACAAGATTGTAGACCTACACAAGGCTGGAATGGGCTTCAAGACCATCGCCAAGCAGCTTGGTGAGAAGGTGACAACAGTTGGTGCGATTATTCGCAAATGGAAGAAACACAAAATAACTGTCAATCTCCCTCAGCCTTGGGCTCCATGCAAGATCTCACCTCGTGGAGTTGCAATGATCATGAGAACAGTGAGGAATCAGCCCAGAACTACACGGGAGGATCTTGTCAATGATCTCAAGGCAGCTGGGACCATAGTCACCAAGAAAACAATTGGTAACACACTACGCCGTGAAGGACTGAAATCCTGCAGCGCCCGCAAGGTCCCCCTTCTCAAGAATGCACATATACAGGCCCGTCTGAAGTTTGCCAATGAACATCTGAATGATTCAGAGGAGAACTGGGTGAAAGTGTTGTGGTCAGATGAGACCAAAATCGAGCTCTTTGGCATCAACTCAACTCGCCGTGTTTGGAGGAGGAGGAATGCTGCCTATGACCCCAAGAACACCATCCCCACCGTCAAACATGGAGGTGGAAACATTATGCTTTGGGGGTGTTTTTCTGCGAAGGGGACAGGACAACTTCACCGAATCAAAGGGACGATGGATGGGGCCATGTACCGTCAAATCTTGGGTGAGAACCTCCTTCCCTCAGCCAGGGCATTGAAAATGGGTCGTGGATGGGTATTCCAGCATGACAATGACCCAAAACACAGGGCCAAGGCAACAAAGGAGTGGCTCAAGAAGAAGCACATTAAGGTCCTGGAGTGGCCTAGCCTAGTCAAGTGGCCTAGCCTAGTCAAATACTTATTTCCCTCATTAAAATGCAAATCAATTTATAACAAGATTTCTTTGTTGTTGTCACGCCCTGGCTCTGGGGACACTTGTATGTTGAGCCAGGGTGTGCATTTCATTTGTTTATCGAGTATGTGTATTTCTATGTTGGCCTGAGTGGCTCCCAATCAGAGGCAATGAGGGTCAGCTGTCGTTGGTTGTCTCTGATTGGGAGCCATATTTAAACTGTCTGTTTCCCATTTGTGTTTGTGGGATCTTGTTTCAAGTCTGTTTATGTTAGACCGTGAACTGTCACGTATCGTTTGGTTGTTTTGATCGTGTCTCTATTAAAGAGTATGTTTGCCTGCAACGCTGCGCCTTGGTCCTCCTCTATGTATGACGATCGTGACAGAAGATCCCACCTCGACTGGATCAAGCAGCGTGACGAGGAGAGAGGATGGACTTGGGAGGAGATGAGTGCGAGTCTGGCAAGAGGGATGGAGGCCTTGGCCACAGGTAGGAGTGAAGCCCATAAAATTTTTAGGGGGGGGCTAACGCCGTGGACGACGGGGCAGCAGGAGGCCGCCAGGTTACGGGAGTCACTGGTCACCAGGGGGAAGGAGGATGTAGAGGCACGGCGAGAGGTACTGGCGTGTGTTGCCAGTCCGGTCCGGCCTGTTCCTGATCCCCACGTAGGGCCAGTGGTGTGTGTTCCCAGTACGGTCCGGCCTGTTCCTGCCACTCGCACCAAGTCAGTGGTGCGCTTCGTCAGCCCGGCACGGCCCGTTCCTGCTCCCCGCATCAAGTCAGGGGTGCGCTTCGTCAGCCCGGTCCGGCCCGCTCCTGCTCGCCGCACCAAGTCAGTGGTGCGCGTCGTCAGCCCGGTCCGGCCCATTCCTGCTCCCCGCACCAAGTCAGTGGTGCGTTTCGTCAGCCCAGCTCGGCCCGTTCCTGCTCCCCGCACCAAGTCAGTGGTGCGCTTCGTCAGCCCGGCACGGCCCATTCCTGCTCCCCGCACCAAGTCAGTGGTGCGTTTCGTCAGCCCAGCTCGGCCCGTTCCTGCTCCCCGCACCAAGTCAGTGGTGCGCTTCGTCAGCCCGGCACGGCCCGTTCCTGCTCCCCGCACCAAGTCAGTGGTGCGCTTCGTCAGCCCGGTCCGGCCCGCTCCTGCTCCCCGCACCAAGTCAGTGGTGCGTTTCGTCAGCCCGGCGCGGCCCGCTCCTGCTCCCCACACCAAGCCAGTGGTGTGCGTCGTCAGTCCGGCACGGCCCGTGCCTGTTCCACCGGTGGCTGGTCCGGCACCGGTCAGATGCTTCACGCCGGAGCTAGAGCAATCCGCTCCACCAGTGTGCAGTCCAGCTCCGGCCAGCGGGGCCAGACCGGACCAGGGGTACTTTGGGGGGTTGGCGAGGGAGCGGGGATCAGGCCCGGAGCCGGATCAGCCGCCTAAGCGGAGTGCCCACCCAGTCCCTCCCCTGTGGTGTTTGGTGGGCGCGGTCGGAGTCCGCGCCTTTAGGGGGGGGTACTGTCACGCCCTGGCTCTGGGGACACTTGTATGTTGAGCCAGGGTGTGCATTTCATTTGTTTATCGAGTATGTGTATTTCTATGTTGGCCTGAGTGGCTCCCAATCAGAGGCAACGAGGGTCAGCTGTCGTTGGTTGTCTCTGATTGGGAGCCATATTTAAACTGTCTATTTCCCATTTGTGTTTGTGGGATCTTGTTTCAAGTCTGTTTATGTTAGACCGTGAACTGTCACGTATCGTTTGGTTGTTTTGATCGTGTCTCTATTAAAGAGTATGTTTGCCTGCAACGCTGCGCCTTGGTCCTCCTCTATGTATGACGATCGTGACAGTTGTTATTCTGTCTCTCACTGTTCAAATAAACCTACCATTAAAATGATAGACTGATCATGTCTTTGTCAGTGGGCAAACGTACAAAATCAGCAGTGGATCAAATACCTTTTGGATCAAATACCTTCACTGTAGAAACGTAGTAAACAGACAATTAAAAATGGACTTATTCTGACTTTCAACATGGGAAATGTACATCCTAGTTGAAATGGGTTTTAGAACATCTACTGCCAACGAATATTAGAGGAAATCAAAGTTAAGAATCTGAACAAAACATGATCTGTTAACAAGTTCAGCTGGGATAAAAGTATACTCTCAACAATAGAACATATGCTGAGCATTCTGGTAAACAGAAAGTAGAAAGAACATTCTCAAGATGTCTCTGCTCATTTATATGATCATAAAGGAAAATGATTACTAATTACATTTTGAAATTCCTCCAAACTGTTGAAATGCACTTGTATTTCCTGTGTGGAAAATGGTTCAGCATTAATCCTGATATTATCTCTTCCTATAATCAGTGTATATCTAAAAAACAGAGGCCCTGTGCTCTAACACGACCCACCCCTGGGGAACGACGTGTCCGTTGGTGATGGAGAGATGAAATAATCTGGCTTTTAAAGGCTCAGCAGACGGAGATACCCTCATCCACCATCCCCCTGTCCCATATCCTGGATTCTCTGCTCCAGAATGTTTCCCTAATGGCCCTCGTTTCACTTCAGGAGATCCCCTGTTCCCTGTCTACTGTTCCCGGACGGTCGACGCTGCAAAGTATTTCTCCAACGGTGCTCCCTGCTCCTCACATCAGTCCTAACTCCACCAGGAGCTCTCCATCTGGGTGAGTGAGTGTGCTGGGGTCCCAGGCAGACACCGTGAAATGGGCCCGGCCGTGGTTCAGAGCACAGGCCCGCCCTGACCCCACACCGCCCTCCCCACGCAGCCCGCCAGCCCACAGACCTGGCCCATTTGCCATGGCCCATTAGTGTGATCATGTTTTACTGGCGCCACAGCCCTGCCATTCATCCTGCTGTGGCGTGTCATTTGACCACACGTAGACACTCACACACATCCATCCAGCCATGCCGCTAGGTTTGGCCAAGCCACTACACAGTGTTAAAGTCAATCTGCTCTTCTAGCTCACTAGCTCTAATGGCCTTAAGGCATCCCTGCCCTGGTTGGTAATGGGAGGAGTCCAGCCGGAACGTCTAGGATTGATTGTTTTGATTAGATATGGCATCTCCGTGGATCAAATGGTATGGAGTATTGATTTGTTTTGTCTGAGATATCAATCATAACAACAGCAGCAAGATATTGCGACCTTAAGCCACATCTCCAGCAGGTGTAAGGTCTTATGAACAGGATATAGCTACATTTGAATACTTTACTGCTTCTCAAACTCTGTATTCTACAGACTCGGATGGAAATGTAATTTGTTACATTAAGTACCATACATGTCCACCTTTTCACAGTGTAATGAGGATGATCCCTATAGGCCATGCAGCTCTTATGTTCACTGGTTAGCCAGTGTAGCTCAGGTGTAGGCCTACAGGCAGTGTATGTCATGATGTAAAGGCCACCAGGGCTGTCATGTCAGTGATTTATTACCCAGCGAGGAGCCCTGTGGCATGGCCATGCGAAAGTCCCCTGTCCGCTGGTACCTGGTGCTCCTCTAGTCACGCCATGTGACCACATCACTCCTACAATCAGCAGGGACAATATTGCTCTGCTCTGCTTCACTGCAGCCGATTGACACATGAATCTATTTGTTGACATGTAGGTGGTTTCATGGGAGCCTTGCAGGTCAAGTATCGTAGCTAAGAGGTTAATGTGAAAATAGATTAACCCTGGAAGGGATTGTTTCACACACACAGTTGTCCTAATATTGTATTAGCAGGCCAGAACACGATACCATATTGCTGGCCTGCCTATATAGCTCAGGTGCACTGTACAGTGTAGATACTTTATCTAGGCTGTGGTGTACTTTGTAGGCCTACAGTAAGGTAAGGGAAAAAAGTTTCAATCAAATGAGGGAACGTGGCCATGTGATTTCTATCAGCAGACTGATGGCGTGTGATTCAGCTGCTCTCTGTCTGTCTGTCGGCTATACAACTTCCTCAACTCCCTCCTCAAGTGTGTCTGTGTCTGGAAATAGAAGCAGGAGGAGGACTGGAGCACAAATTGGACAGAGGACTAATCAGTGCAGTAGCCGCTCCACTCCGCCTTCGTCTGCTCTTCACTCAATGTTCCGTGAAGAGGGCATGCATGGCGTGAACTGGGCTGGACGTGTCGCCTGTCTTGCATCTTCGCTTCCCCCCAGCGTGACTCCTCGCCTTCCCCCGTAGCCTACGTACAAGAGGGATGCTTAGTGTCGCCTGTGTCTCTCCCTATGCTATGCCTCCTCTTCTCCTCTCCTCTCCTCTTCCTCGCCTCCTATTCTCCTCTCCTCTTCCTCGCCTCCCTCTCCTCCTCTTCTCCTCTCCTCTTCCTCGCCTTCCTCTCCTCCTCTTCTCCTCTCCTCTTCCTTGCCTCCCTGTCTAACTCCCTCCGTACGTACAAAGAGGGATGCTAATATGAGTCAGTGCTAAAATATTGCTCAGCCCATCTCCTCCTGCCCAGGATGGCATGACATGCTTAGTGCCGGGCACAGGCACAGCAGCAGTATTGATTAAAGCAGTCATTTGCTAAAGAAAAACAGTATTGACCTTCTTCTCCTCCCTCAGTCAGAACATAAGCAGGAGGGAAACAAAGCTTGGGTAAATCCACTGCAGAGTGCTTTTGTCCCCGGTTTACATTATTTATTTAAACTTTAATGTTATTATATAATATAAGAATATATATAATAATATAATATTAGCTTTTCTATTACTTTGCCGTTATTGCTCTGTATGCAAAATGAGAAAGTACTAATGCAGGATGTGTTGAAATAACCATTAGTAGCCATGCTGCTTCCCAGGTGGCAGTCAGTTCTATTCAGGTGGTGTGTGGACAATAATGCCTCATAATCAGGCTTCAGGGGCTTAAACCTAATTGCAATTGGTGGAAAGTTCTAGACTGATTGATTGCCCTGCCGACGAGCCCTAGCTTTGGCTAAACCTAACCTCCTGTGATGTATTTAATCTCACTGTGGCTTGCTGCTATGTCAAAGAGTTTCAGTTTCACTGTATTTTCCCAAGGAGTCAAATGTCATAGATGAGTCAGTTACTCAAAGGTCACATCACATCACATCAAATGGTCAGGTGTGTTAACACCGGCTTACTCTACTGTTGCTTACTCTCCTCCTTACTTTGCCAATGTATAGACATACACATACAACTTCATATTTTTGTTTGGTATGAAATACGCAAATACAAATCCCACACAAGATCTATCAAACATTTGCACACCTCGGGAGTTGTTTGTTTACCGGAAACGTTGGTAAATACCGGAATCGTTGTGCATTTTTCTAAAATGATTTACGCATTAAGTCTGCTCATGAATGATAAAGACCCCACTTGATTACCTCAGAAGTGGCAGAAAATATCAGATCCTGTAATCCCATAATATTGTCGTTTTCTCAGAGGATCTGGATAGAATGTGTCCGATTAGCAGTGGTCAATATTTCTGGAGAGAAGACTCATTAGGAAAGTTGACGGGGTTTGGGCAGGGAGACAGAGTGATTTCACAGGGGAAATTTGCATAGCAACCTACATAGCAACCTAAACTATTGGAGACAAATAGTACACAATGCAAAATTCATTGGTTGTTCAAAAAGTGTGCTGATAGTCTCCACTGCAATTATTAGTTTTATAGTGTGTATAAAGCTGTTCTCGGAGCATATACGGTACCTTTAAAACGTTCTCTCGGTAATAGTAAAAGCATTTATCCTGTCAGAGGTCTAACAGTATTTTCTGGAGTTCCAGTTGTTAGTGTCCTTTTTCAAACTGCCAGGTTTGTTTTTGCTCGCCAGTGCTGAGTGGCTGGAAATAGAAAAACCCCTCTAAAATCAATGGTTGATTGGCCCTTTGGTCCTGAAGCTGTGATTTAAAGCATATGTCGCCTAATGGGGCTAACGAGTGTCTGTTATTGGGCACTAAGCTGGCCTGGCCCCCTCAGCATGGCCTTGTTAATGTCACTGTCACTAATTCCATCCCCTGGCAGGCCCCATGATCAAGGGCCAGGAGCGAGGGAGGGAGGGAGGGAACGAGAGAGGGAGGGAGGGAGCAAGGAGAGGGGAGAAAGGTCCCTCACCCTCATCACACATAGCGGGAGAGGGAGTGGAGGGAATGAACTAGGGAACGAGGGAGGCACCGTCGTCAGTCACACACTCCCTCCAGAATATTCCAATATTCCACATTCTACCCAGAACTTAATTGGTCTCTGAATTATTAACCTCAATAGAGGGTTGGAGGACGCAGGGCCGTTTGACCTCGCTGATACATCTGGGGGCACACAGTCCTTCAGCTCAGTGCTGCTCAGTGTGTAGACATGCATATTTAACCATCTGTAGGGGAGGATGAGGAACAGATTTAGATTTCCTCCACTTAACACACGCATTGACCTTTAGTGTTTTTTTGGTACTCCACACATTTTCACAAACTCTAGCATTTAGGCCAGTAATTTGTGTAATGAGTGTATAGACATAATTAGTAGTTACATTTCAAGCATTAGTGCCTGTAGTTCTGTGTGATTCTGTTAAGTACATCACATTTTTTCAGAAGTGCTGAGAACAAAATGTATGCAATCATGTCCGTTTATTTTCTGTCTGTGTTGCAGCTTAATTGCCATTCTAGGCATTGCCCTTCACCACAGTGAACAAATGTGATTTATTCATTGATTACGCTGTAGATGTTTACACATCACAACAGCATAAACATTTCCCAGACAACATGCTTTTATATTAAATAATTCAATAGCTTATACATTAATAATGAATATATTCCACTGTCTTGGTAAATATAACAATGTAAATGTCATGCTCCGGTTTTACTGAATGACTTATTGGACAGCACGTCTTCTCTGTAACGGCTATAACAGAAAGTAAAGACTAGACATCCTATTTCAGCGTCCTTGGGTTTTTTGAAAGGCGCTTTAAATTACATGTATTATTATTATTTCGAGGATATAGGTTTGCAGTAAAATACATGGTTTGAATGCAGCATGTGATTATATTGACGGAAATAAGATGTGAACTTTCTCTTTATTTCCCAGGGTGGACCTAGCCCAGAAATGATCCTGTAACCTTTAAGACGAGTCGAGGATCATACAGAGGAAGTGTTCTTTCTCCAGACACACACACACACACACACACACACACACACACACATACACACAAACAAACACACACACACACACACACACACACAAACAAACACACACACAAACACACATTCCCTTTGCTGCAGTGGAGGCTGCACTCACACACACACACACGCACACACACACACACACACACACACACACACACACACACACACACACACACACACACACACACACACAGGCAGCATTTTTCCTGTCCTGGCTGGAGCAGGGCCAGTTAGGAGTGTGTCATCTTACAAATGGGGCGGGCTCAGTGATAAATGTCCTGCCGTCCTCAGATGGGGAGATGGAGACCCTAACAGTGGCGTACTGGGACAGGACAGAGCTATTCATAGACCCAGTCAGACAGACACACAGCAGTAGAGAAATAAACGTTACTTCCTCCATTTTCTCACGTCAAACTCTTTGTGGTGCTCTCTGAACCTAAAGTCATCATTATAGCCTTGACTGGGTGATTTGGCTATATGAATAAGAAAGAGGTTATCCATTGACAGATATCTGACAGGATTCCCATTGCCAATGACCTTCAATGTTGTGCATCAATACACAATAACAATGTTTAGTATAGCATGCCAATCAATAGCCTTGTGCATGTCCTCAGTGTATTTGTTCTGTCTTCTGCTCAGGGCGACTCAATCCCAGCGCAGTCAAGAGTGATGAAGATGCTAGACGTAGCTTTTTATTTTACTGTGTTAATTAGAGAGAAGAGAAGCAATTCCGCTAGGCTTGATTTTACTGTTGCTAGCCGGATGATAAAGGCCACATGAGTGATGCTCTCCTTCATGTTCTTGTTTGCTTCTGAATTAGCTGATTATTCTTTCCCAAATGGCTGTTGCCATTCCAATGCTCTGAGAGATTGTCTCTCTTTCAATTGAAAGGCAAAATGCCTACTCCTCTAACAGTGAACAGCCAGCATCCACTCTTTGTAAAGCATCCTTATAGTACATTTGTAATTCAAGTGGACACTCCTTTAGAAGATAATCATTATTTGAGACCCTTCCTTTATTCTGATCCCTCATATATCCACAGCAGTTTCTCTCCACTGAGGCTCTGTTGAAGTATATCTTAGCTTGGCTTCAAAATTTCTAGGACCCAGAATATCATGGCTAGCAGAATGTGCATTTGTGTGTAGCTTTATGAGCTTTGTGCTTAGCACAGACACTTGTTTCATCTGGGCTATTGTTCCAGCAGGCAGTGGTGTGAAATGTACGATATGAGGAATACTGTGCATTATAACTGCTGACTCTGCATAGGTCAGCTGTCTGTATTCAGCTGCCATAGTGGAATATGCAGCTCCCCAGTGTCCCCCTCACTACTGTAGCCCAGTAGTCACACCAGAGCCCTTCAGTCCCCTGGCCCATATAACTCCTCCTCCTTCTGCTGCTGACAACTCACAGAGACATCTTTGTCATTAAGGATGTGGAAGCTGTATAAAATCTATATTACAACCATAAACTATTCTAGGCTTTCCCGTCTTTCTAAAGCAGCTCCCCCGTCCAGACCCCCATCCTCCTCTTCACGTATGCAGAGAGAGAGAGAGGTATTATTGGAGATGTGCGATGGCAAGCACTTCTGTTCCCTGAAAGGGAGCGTGGTTATAAAGCTGGAAAGAGATCATATCCAGGGTCTTCCTGATGCTCTCAACTCTGTGTTTTTGTTTTACTCTCTCTTCTCATGTTAAATTGAACATGGCTGGATGTGAATATAGTTTAGTCCCTCTTTCGCTAGCCGTATGAGACATGACATGCACATTCTCTTGTTCTAATTGATACCTTATTGATACCATATCATACATTCACCTTCCACTGGTCTTAAAAATTATAAAAATGTATTGTCACATACACTGGATAGGTGCAGTGAAATGTGTTGTTTTACAGGGTCAGCCATAGTGGTACCCCGCCCCTGGAGGAAATTAAGGTTAAGGACACATTGACAGATTTTTTGCCTTGTCGGCTCGGGTATTCAAACCAACGTCGAGTTACTAGCCAAACGCTCTAAACGCAAGGCTACCTGCCGCCCTACCTGCTAGACTACCTGCTGCTTAAACTTACTTCAGATGTGACTGAAACTTTTCCCCATGCAAGGTCATTTCAGTTCACTGCTCAATGGGTACAGGATGCATGTGGAATTATTTAAACCAAAATACTTCTCATATAATGGATGCAGTTCTGTCTTACATTTAAACCTGCTTCTATTTTCCCCTGAGGGATGGAACATGCACCAGATATGGATTTACAAGTCATGCTCATTATACTTCTGTAATTATTTGTCGATGTCTTGACAGGATGTCAAATACTAGCTCTAAATTCTCCATCCGTAATACAATGGAATAATGCATGTCAAAATGTGCAGCCACTCATTGCAGCTGGTCGTTGTGGCAGCATTTCTCTACAGTATGGCTGCCTCCCAAATAGCTCCCTATAGAGTGCACTACTTTTGACCAGAGCCGTATGGTCCCTGGTCAAAAGTAGTACTCTAGAGGGAATAGGGTGCCGTTTGAGACGCAGCCTATGTCTCTCACTGCAGTGACTCCAGGCATAATTCCACCTCATTGTGACACCGTTGTCTCCTCCAATCCTGTCTCAGAGTATTACTCATTAAGACTAGCTGCTCAGTTTGACACACCTCATCATATCAGGGCCTTAATCACAGCTGATCTCCACCATGTACACATGACCATATCATTAACACAGCCCTCTCTCTCCATCATCCCTCCATCAATCCCTCTATCCCCCACTCCCCCTCCATTGTTCTCACTCAGAACCACCACAGATGTGGTCCAGCCTTTTATACATTCATTAAGGACTGATACCCAGAGCCCCCCATATATACAGTGACAAATGACATCACTTTACGTTGATTCATCCCTCAACAGATAATTTCCCAGGCTTCACATTATTTCACTTCGAATGCAAAATATTTCATCCTCCAGGGGGGTTACGTTTAAATAACGCTGATTGAGTGTGATATTGGGTTTCAACCTTGCACAAAATAAATCTCACCATCCATCGACCTATCCACCAACCCCTAAGACTACCCACACAGTGGAAGGTACGATGGAAGCTGTGGTGATAGTGTTGGTGTGATTTTTCCTGTCCTGGTCCTGGCGGCTGTCTCCTGCTGTAATGATGAGAGAACCCAGGGCACACACACACGCACACACACACACACACACACACACACACACACACACTGATCTGACTGCTGTGGACATAGTGTGGGTAGTGTCTACTTAGGCTGCTGATTACACACATCCTGCCATAACCAGGTTAATGGACATTTCTAATAATATGTGAAACCTCAGACAGTCTGCAACCCTGTTCACGCTGACAGACAAGCAGACAAAGGTGAGACACACACGCATGCGCACACACACACACAGTTTCTAATAGATAGTATGTTGGTCACATTGTCTATACACCAAGTGTACAAAACATTAAGAACACCTGCTCTTTCCATGACATAGACTGACCAGGTGAATCCAGGTGAAAGCTGCGATCCCTTATTGATGTCACTTGTTAAATCCACTTCAATCAGTGTAGATGAAGGTGAGGAGACAGGTTAAAGAAGGATTTTTAAGCCTTGAGACAATTGAGACATGGATTGCGTATGTGTGCCATTCAAAGGGTAAATGGGCAAGACAAAAGATTTGTGTCTTTGACCAGGGTGTGGTAGTAGGTGCCAGGCGCACCGGTTTTGGTCAAGAACTGCAATGCTGCTTGGTTTTTCATGCTCAACAGTTTCTTGTGTGTATCAAGAATGCTCCACCATCCAAAGGACATCCAGCCAACTTGACACAACTGTGGGAAGCATTGGAGTCAACATTGCCCAGCATACCTGTGGAAAGCTTTAGACACCTTGTAGAGTCCATGCCCTGATGAATTGAGGCTGTTCTGAGGGCGAAAGGGGGTGGGGGGGTGCAACTCAATATTAGGAAGGTGTTCCTAATGTTTGGTGTACTTAGTGTATTTCATGTTACAATTTTGTAACTTTTTTATTATAATATATTTTTTTTTTTTTTTTTACATACAGTGAAGCCATTCAACATGACGATCTACCTGCAGTGAAGCCATTCAACATGACATTACATTCAGTCATCCAGCAGACACTCCAATCCAGAGTGACCCACAAGAGCAACCAGGGTCAAGCACCCCGCCCAAGGGCACAAGGGCAGATCCCCCACCCAGTCAAATCGGGGACCCGAACCAGCGACCTCTTGGCCACCGACCCAAGCTCCCAATCGCCAGGCCACCAACCATCCAAGACCCCCCCACCGTCCCCCTCCAACCCAACCCAACCAAAACCACCACCCACCCAACACACCAACAACCAACAAAAAGAACAAAAGAGAAAAACAAAGGAAAACAACATTTACATCATTTAGCAGACGCTCTTATCCAGAGCGACTTACACAAATCAAAACAGCAAGGCCAACTGTATACGTTTGAGTGCATGTGTGGCACAATTTACATGTGTGTATGTGTGTGTCCCCGTGTGTATGCATGTGTGTGCATTTGAATGCGAGTGTGTGTGTATGCATGTGTACGCACGTACAAGCGCTTGCGTGGCATCAGCCTCAGGCAAACAGGCATTGGATGTAACAATGTTCCTTTTTAGTGTCAGTTAAACTTATTTTGAATTTTGGTGACTTTATTTTTGACTTTTATCTTTGACCGTCATTCTACCCCCCGCCCAGCAACTTCACTCCCACTTGTCTCCAGTTCCACATCCCAAACCTCAGCTTCCCTCAGCCATCCCACAATAACGGTTTTGGCATTTGTCATTAAATCTAATTTTATTTGTCACATGCGAATACAATTGGTGTAGACTTCACTGTGAAATGCTTGCTTACGAGCCTTTCCCAATGATGCAGTTTAAAAATAATAATACAAATTAAAATAAAATAGTAACACAAGGAATAAAATAAAATACACAAGAATGGAGCTAATACAGGGAGTATCAATACCAGATCAATGTGCAGAGGTACGAGGTATTTGAGGTAGATATGTACATGAAGGCAGGGTAAAGTAACTAGGCATCAGGATAGATAATAATAAGATTAAAATTAAGAACAGAGTAGCAGCAGCAAAATGATGAGTGTAAAAGTGTGTATGTACTGCATGTGTAATAGTGTTGCTTCCGTCCCTCTCCTCGCCCCTACCTGGGCTTGAACCAGGGACCCTCTGCACACATCAACAACAGTCACCCTGGAAGCACTGTTACCCGTCGCTCCACAAAAGCCGCAGTCCTTGCAGAGCAAGGGAAACAACTACTTCAAGGTCTCAGAGCGAGTGATGTCACCGATTGAAATGCTACTAGTGTGCACCGCTAACTAGCTAGCCATTTCACACCGGTTACACATGTGTGTTTGTGTTGTGTCGGTATGCGTTTGTGTGTGTGTGTGTGTGTGCGTTTGTAGTGTATGTGAATGTGTGTGGGTTTTGTGTGGGAGTGTCAATGTAGTGTTTGTGAGTTAGTGTGTATATGGTGTATATATATATATAGTCTAGTGAGTGTATGTAGGGTCAGTGCAATATAGAGTCAGTGCAGATAGTTCGGGTACCATTAATTTACTATTTAGCAGTCTGGCTATTTCGCAGTCTTATGAAGCTTTCTCGGGGCCGATGCTCCGGTACCATTTGCCAGAAGGTAGCAGAGTGTACAGTCTATGGCTTGGGTGGCTGGAATCTTTGGCAATTTTTCGGGCCTTCCTTATGCAAGCATGTGCTTTGTGCTCATACTCTAGTAAATGGTGGAAACCTGAAGTTTGATCAGAAGATATTCAGTGATGCCCTGCTGAGATCTAAACCACAAGACTTGTTAAACCATCAATCTCTTTAATGTTATTTATATAACAACACCCAGGCTTTCTGTGACTAGGTGATCGTTATATAGGAATTGACTAACCTCATTTAGAGTGCTCTCTTCCAAAGATGTATTGAGATTTACTATCTGCTTCTGTTTTTATTTTGCTCCTATGTTATTTGATGCTCCAGGCCCCACAATAACATCCACCTCTTGGCAGTGATCGTATATCTACCTATCTTTAACCCGAGAGCCATAATCCCAGACAACATCATTTCTGGACATGAATACATAAAATGACTTTCATCTGCTGGCTGACTGCATAGACATAGTATATGTGATAACCTCATGAAAATGACAGGGGACAAAGTGTCATTCTACCCCGTTTTCCCCTCATAATATATTCATAGTTGCGTGTCAGAGCACTCCCCATCTTTTCTTGTTGAATTATGGCGGGTACATTTCGCTAAGATGCGGGGAGCAGAGCATCACTTTCAGGCCCCATTTTGATGGATCTATCCGACCGCAGCTGTAATGTCTTGTATATTGCCAGCTCCATTTCAGGCCCTGGTTATGATAAAGCCACTATGCTGCTGCGGCTCAGTTTCTTTCTTTTTTACTTTGATGGATTAAAAGCACAGAAGTTAAGAGAGTATCAGAGGTCATTGCATGAAATAGTTCACTTCCAGCCGTACAGCTTCTCTGTAATGTGTTCTGTTGTAACTGTTGTGCTGTGGGCCGTGAAGATAGTCAACAAAGTTAGAGGATAATCTAAGAGCGGTCGCAGAGTCAACAAACACAGGACCATGCAGCTAAAGAGAAGGACATAAATTAGTCAATTGTTGTAATAACCGAATCATGTCTTTTATAAATGGGTGACTAAACAAATGTTGTTCCTTAGAAATGATTTGTGACCGATGGCCATGATACTAAGTGTATTGCAGGCCTCTGTTTGTGTGTTGTGTACACTGTGCATTCTCTCATGGCCGATGGCCCCAAAATAGATTAACACCATCTGGGCTATACTGTAATACAAACAAAGCCTTATGATCTCATTACATACAGGATAGAGCAGCTGTATGCTGAAGATCTTCCTCTGGGCCTGTACAACTTGTGGCCGGAAATGTGTGTGTCTGTGTGTGTGTGTGTGTGTGTGTGTGTGTGTGTGTGTGCGTCCATGTGTTTGATTGTCTACCTCCTCTTCAGGTAATGGTAGATGGACACCTCTCCTCTCCATAGGCTGCTTCCTCTAATCAGATGCTGATTGGCTCTGGGCATAGTGCAGGGTCCCAGTGGAGCGCTTGTGACAGGTTGTGGTCAGCTGGAGTCAGAGCTACCAGGATTACAGAGGATGGAGCTGATGGTAAATGACAGCTGTTGAGTCCCACTGGGGACTAGCTTTAAGAGGGGTAAAGGTATTTCTGCTATGCTGCTCGGCCCGCCTCAAACAGCATGTGAGTCTGCATAATGAGGATTGTCTAGCCTCTCAGATCTTGGGGGAGAGAGAGGATCTCACGTGTACACACACAGATTACCGTCCCTAATCAAATGTGATAAGAGCAGGTATTAGAACAATCTGCACCAATCCACATGATTTACCTGTCCATTTTTATATTGATGCCTATTGTTCATTTAATGTCAGCTGATCTGCAGATATTGGAGACAGGATTCAAGCCATGTCAAATATAACGTTAGTATTTTACTGTCACGATCGTCGGTAAGAGATGAGGACCAAGGCGCAGCGTTGCAGACGAACATACTCTTTATTAGTGATAAACGACAAAAACAACAAAACGATAACGTGACAGTCAACGGTCTAACACAAACCAACTAGAACAAGATCCCACAAACACGAATGGAAAACAGACTGTTTAAATATGGCTCCCAATCAGAGACAACCAGCAACAACTGACACTCATTGCCTCTGATTGGGAGCCACTCTGGCCAACATAGAAATAGCACCCATAGAATTTACACCATAGAAACAAAACACATAGATCTACACACCCTGGCTCAACATAACAGTGTCCCCAGAGCCAGGGCGTGACAGTACCCCCCCCCCCTAAAGGCGCGGACTGCGACCGCGTCAACCAAATACCACAGGGGAGGGACCGGGTGGGCACTCCGCCTAGGCGGCGGATCCGGCTCCGGGCCTGATCCCCGCTCCCTCTCCAACCCCCCAAAGTACCCCTGGTCCGGTCTGGCCCCGCTGGCCGGAGCTGGACTGCACACTGATGGAGCGGATTGCTCTAGCTCCGGCGTAAAGCATCTGACCGGTGCCGAACCAGGCACCAGTGGAACAGGCACGGGCCGTGCCGGACTGACGACGCCCACCACTGGCTTGGTGTGGAGAACAGGCACGGGCCGTGCTGGACTGACGACGCACACCACTGGCTTGGTGTGGAGAACAGGCACGGGCCGTGCTGGACTGACGACGCACACCACTAGCTTGGTGTGAGGAGCAGGAGCGGGCCGGATCGGGCTGACGATACGCACCCCTGGCTTGGTGCGTGGAGCAGGAACGGGCTGGACCGGGCTGACGACTCGCACCCCTGGCTTGGTGCGAGTGGCAGGAACAGGCCGGACCGGGCTGGCGACGCGCACCATAGGCTTGGTGCGGGGAGCAGGAACAGGCCGGGCCGGGCTGGCGAAGCGCACCATAGGCTTGGTGCGGGGAGCAGGAACAGGCCGGGCCGAGCTGGCGACGCGCACCGTAGGCTTGGTGCGAGGGGCAGGAACAGGCCGGGCTGGGCTGGCGACGCGCACCGTAGGCTTGGTGCGAGGGGCAGGAGCAGGCCGGGCCGGGCTGGCGACGCGCACCGTAGGCTTGGTGCGAGGGGCAGGAACAGGCCGGGCCGGGCTGGCGACGCGCACCATAGGCCTGGTGCGGGGAGCAGGAACAGGCCGGGCCGGGCTGGCGACGCGCACCATAGGCTTGGTGCGGGGAGCAGGAGCGGGCCGGACCGGGCTGGAGACTCGCACCATTGGCCTGGTGCGGGGAGCAGGAACAGGCCGGACCGTACTGGGGACACACACCACTGGCCCTACGCAGGGATCTGGAACGGGCCGGACCGGACTGGTAACACACCCCAGTACCTCTCGCCGTGCCTCTACACCTTCCTTCCCCTCTTCGACCAGTGGCCCCCGTAACCTGGCGGCCTCCTCTGCCAACCCGCTGGGCTGCTCTGTCGCGGTCTCCTGCTGCCCCGTCGTCCACGGCGTTAGCCCCCCCCTAAAAATTTTATGGGCTTCACTCCTACCCGTGGACCAGGTCTCCATACTTTTTGCCAGCCTTTCGCCCTTCTGCTTCCACGTCAAGCCCCTCTCTTCCTCACATGGCTTGACCCAGTCGAGGAGGCGAAGGAGATCCGCTAGAGATCTCTCAGGCGATGGCTCCTGGACTTGCTGCTTGGTCCAGTCTTGGTGGGATCTTCTGTCACGATCGTCGGTAAGAGATGAGGACCAAGGCGCAGCGTTGCAGACGAACATACTCTTTATTAGTGATAAATGACAAAAACAACAAAACGATAACGTGACAGTCAACGGTCTAACACAAACCAACTAGAACAAGATCCCACAAACACGAATGGAAAACAGACTGTTTAAATATGGCTCCCAATCAGAGACAACCAGCAACAACTGACACTCATTGCCTCTGATTGGGAGCCACTCTGGCCAACATAGAAATAGCACCCATAGAATTTACACCATAGAAACAAAACACATAGATCTACACACCCTGGCTCAACATAACAGTGTCCCCAGAGCCAGGGCGTGACATTTACCTTGTACTTTACATTTAATACGTGTTTTATACCGGACATAAATGTCCTATTCTCAAGGATCCAAATAAAAGTTTAGCGTTTCCTTTTTACCACTCCAAGCAGACACTGAATGATTTGTAGCAGTAGACGGTCCCTTACTTAATGACATCTGAGTGCATGGATGTACTTATTAAGACTTGTCAGAGGAATAGATGGCAGAAATCTCAGGCTAGCAAAGTCATTAGCATGTAGATGGAGCAGAAGTATGGATGGTGGTTAGTGGTATTTATGCAGTGATTCTGCTATGGACTGTGTCATTAGCGCACACTGCTGCTGAGTGAAGAAAGTGGCTTGAGTGTTTAATGGAATAAAATTAATGATGTAGCCAGGGCCGGACCACAGACTACACCAAAAATGTTTTGGGGGGGGGATCAGCTTACTTACTGCATTTTGCCACGGTGCAGAGAGAAAGATATTCCGTTTTATAAAGCTATTCAATACATTTTTTCATGTTGCAGTTTTAAATAAAATAAAATCACATTTTATTTGTCACATGCGCCGAATACAACAGGTGTAGATCTTACCGTGAAATGCTTACTTACAAGCCCTTAACCAACAATTCAGTTCAATTAATAGAGTTAAGAAAATATTTACTAAATAAAATAAAGTTAAAAATAAAATACAATAAAATACAATAAAATAAAATAACAATAATGAGCCTTCAAGAGGGGTTCAATGTAAATAGTCCGGGTGGCCATTTGATTAATTGTTCAGCAGTCTTATGGCTTGGGGGTAGAAGCTGTTAAGAAGCCTTTTAGACCTAGACTTGGCGCTCCGATACCGCTTGCTGTGCGGTAGCAGAGAGAACAGTCTATGACTTGGGTGACTGGAGTCTTTGACAATTTTTTGGGCCTTCCTCTGACACCGCCTAGTATATAGGTCCTGGATGGCAGGAAGCTTGGCCCCAGTGATGTACTGGGCTGTACGCACTACCCCTTTATGGTCGGAAGCTAATTTCCTGTAATTCTGTTTTATAGGTCATCTCTTGATTTTTTTTTTTTAATTTTCCCATGAGGCTGCGAGAAAATGTGGCAGTTGCTAAGCTAATATCCTGCAATTCTACACATTTTGCTATCACATGCTACTGTGATAGCATTGCTTCTCAATGTTTCCCTTTTTCTTTCACCAGGGTAAACCAGACAGTAGGATGCCAGCTCTAACCTCTTAAGGCCCAAGCTGTTTTTTTACATGCATTTTTTATTTCTCTTTGCTATTTGGGCTTATTGGAACCTAATTAGAATAAAAACTAAGTATCATCTTTTGATATGATGTACTTTTAGAGAAAAATGATGTCCACATATGTGGATTCATGGTCCGAATTGCATTAGGCTAACATTTTCAACACAACTAATTTAAGTATGTATGTATGTATTTAGAGATTTAATTGTTATTTATTTCATTGGGACCATGTACAGCTTTTTAGCTGCATCAGAGCTAGCTTTTTTCCCATTTTACGTGTGTGCATGTTTACAAGCATATTAGCTGTTTCGAGGAGCCTCAGTCCATAAGTACACTTACGTGTACTTCATGTTTAGCAACCTACAAAGTTGCTAGTTTTACACTTTTTTTTTCAAATTTGCATGTCATGACAAATATACAAGGCTTTTATAAATATCTAAATCAGAATAAGCCATGAAATATGACAGAACTTCTACACAATTGTGGACATAAGAGCTAAAAAGTGCTGTCCACGTATGTGACCACTAAGCCCTAGGAGGCTAAGGTATAACCTGCTACCTGTGTCTGTGTCCTCCAGCAGTGCTGAAGAAGCAGAATGCCACCTGGTATTAGACCTCAGAGGGCATTACAATAAGACTCCTCCTGCTAGACTCTGTGCTGTTTTGCAGAGTTGCATTTTATTACATTCCACTGTGAAGGTCCAACAATAAGTGAAATGGTTGTCCTCAACCCAAAAAGCTTTTGTCAAATTTGTAATTGTACTTTCCCTCTTCACTGAAATATGCCAAAAAATGCTTACAAATTATATGGAAGACATTTAGCTTTATTTCATATTTATCCAACTAAAAAAGCTTCATTTCATTGTATAGTATAAAAGGAAGAATACGAAAGCATCTGTCCAGTAAATGTCAACTTTAAATTCAGATGACCTGAATGCAAATGGCAGGTGTCTTATTAAAAGGTCTTGTCCTAGTGTTTGTCTTTGTGTAAACAGATCTTTAAAAGGCGAGGAGGTCACATGTACTCCTTATCTCCCAGGTCCTGATGGTCAGGAGGAGATGGCCCAGGGCTATTGATCTGTGATCTCCTGACACACACACACGTGCAAGCACACTCAGACACACACACGCATACATACAGTACGCATGCAGAAGCACGCTCACACACACACACACATACAACACACTTGCACACACGCACACGCGCACACACTACATTGTTCAGCTTAGTGTCATTCCTTCTTTCACATTCTAAAATGGCATTCCTCGGCCAGCTCCACAGTGGGTTGCAGAGGACAACGGAGAAATAGAACAAAAGATAGAAAATTTGGATAATTACTGTAGCTAACACAATGCATTTAACACTAGTTGCTTAAATGTGAACCTCTATAACTTGCAGACCAAGAATATTTATCCAAATCTCCACTCATGACAAGTACAATAACAGACCTGAGAAGATGACATTAAACAAACAAAAAGCCATCTGGGCAATTATCATAGCACAGTTTTCCGTTCCCTCCCTGCACCTTATCACATCACTGAGGCCTGACTCTGTCAAATCAATGTCAAATTTAAATGTTAATAGAATCTTAAATTATTCACTATGCAGTTTAGCCCAGTTGAACTATTCCTGGGCTCAAAATGAATCATCCACATTAATATATACAGTGCTTTCAGAAAGTATTCATACCCCTTGAGTTATTCCACATGTTGTTGTGTTACAGCCTGAATTCAAAATGAAAAATAAATACATCTCACTCATCTACACACAATACCCCACAATGACAAAGTGAAAACATGCAAATTTATTGAAAATGAAATACAGAAATATCTCATTTACATAAGTATTCACACCCATTTTACAATATATTTTAGTCATTTAGTAGACGCTCTTATCTTCCGATAGCTAGGTGGGACAACCACATATCACAGGCATAGTAGGTACACTTTTCCTCAATAAAGTAGTAGGTAAAAAAAAAAATGGGGGAGGGGGGTAGTTCCTCTTGCTGCTCAGTAGGTAAGTACCATGGTCTGCAGCATTCTGGATAAGTTGCAGGAGTTTGATGGCACAAGGGGGTTGCCCAGCCAACAGAGATTTGCAGTAGTCTAGTTGGGAGATGACAAGTGCCTGGATTAGAACCGTCGCAGCGTCCTGTGTGAGGTAAGGTCGTACTCTATGGATGTTTTAGAGCATGAACCTGCAGGAGGGAGTCACTGCTTTGATGTTTGCATAGAACAACAGAGTCTTGTCCAGGGTCACACCAAGGTTCTTTGCACTCTGGCAAGGGTACACCGTGGAGATGTCATCCGTGATGGAGATGTCTTGGAGAGGGCAAGCCTTCCCGGGAGGAAGACCAGCTCCATTTTGTCGAGGTTGAGCTGAGTGTCATCCGCATAGCAATGATAGGAGAGACCATGTGAGGATATGACGGAGCACATCTCAAGAAGAAGCACATTAAGGTCCTGGAGTGGCCTAGCCAGTCTCCAGACCTTAATCCCATAGAAAATCTGTGGAGGCAGCTGAAGGTTCGAGTTGCCTAACGTCAGCCTCGAAACCTTAATGACTTGGAGAAGATCTGCAAAGAGCAGTGAGACAAAATCCCTCCTGAGATGTGTGCAAACCTGGTGGCCAACTACAAGAAACGTCTGACCTCTGTGATTGCCAACAAGGGTTTTGCCACCAAGTACTAAGTCATGTTTTGCAGAGGGGTCAAATACTTATTTCCCTCATTAAAATGCAAATCAATTTATAACATTTTTGACATGCGTTTTTCTGGATTTTTTTGTTGTTATTCTGTCTCTCACTTACCATTAAAATTATAGACTGATCATTTCTTTGTCAGTGGGCAAACGTACAAAATAAGCAGGGGATCAAATACTTTTTTCCCTCACTGTACATACATATAAATGCATATACAAACATATATATATACATATCCTTTAAAAAAATATATTTCCCTTTCTTACTTTCCAACCCCACGACCCCTTCCCTAATTGGAGTAAAGCTAGTGAACAACAATGCTTAGGCCTCTACTTCCAGCTTATACATACTATATACATTTTATGGACACAGTCAATTTTACAATAATTCCATTTTGTTTGTTTTTACTCCTGAACTTCCTCTACCCTCAACCTCTCCGATCATTTTCATGATGTCCATCCGGTTTGCTTCTATATGCCATATCTTTCTAACTGTGCTCTTTCACAAATGCTCTCACCCTATAACCTATATACTTATTATGGACACAGTATGCTTTACATTAGTTATCTTGTTGTTATTAGTTATTAGTTGTTAGTTGTTATTAGTCCCATCCTTCAGCTCCATTCAACACCTCCCATCTATCTCTTAACACCATTTACATTTAAGTCATTTAGCAGATGCTCTTATCCAAAGCGACTTAGAAATTGGTGTATTCAACTTAGGATAGCCAGTGGGACAACCCCAGCTTTCATTTTTATTTTTTTGTATGGGGGGGGGGGTGCCATGATTACTCTTATCCTATCCCAGGTATTCCTTAAAGAGGTAGGGTTTCAAGTGTCTCCGGAAGGTGGTCAGTGACTCCGCTGTCCTGGCGTCGTGGGGGAGCTTGTTCCACCATTGGGGTGCCAGAGCAGCAAGTAGCTTGGACTGGGCTGAGCGGGAACTGTGCTTCCGTAGAGGTAGGGGGGCTAGCAGGCCAGAGGTGGATGAATGTCGTGCCCTCGTTTGGGTGTAGGGTCTGATCAGAGCCTGAAGGTAAGGAGGTGCCATTCCCCTCACAGCTCCGTAGGCAAGCACCATGGTTTTGTAGTAGATGCGAGCTTCAACTGGAAGCCAGTGGAGTGTGCGGAGGAGCGGGGTGCCATGAGAGAACTTGGGAAGGTTGAACACCAGACGGGCTGCAGCATTCTGGATAAGTTGTAGGGGTTTAATGGCACAGGCAGGGAGCCCAGCCAACAGCGAGTTGCAGTAATCAAGACGGGAGATGACAAGTGCCTGGATTAGGACCAGTGCCACTTTCTGTGTAAGGTAGGGTCGTACTCTGCGAATGTTGTAGAGCATGAACCTGCAGGATCGGGTCACCGCTTTGATGTTAGCGGAGAACGACAGGGTGTTGTCCAGGGTCACGCCAAGGTTCTTTGCACTTTGGGAGGAGAACACAATGGTTGTCAACCGTGATGGCGAGATCATGGAGTGGGCAGTCCTTCCCCGGGAGGAAGAGCAGCTCTGTCTTGCCGAGGTTCAGCTTGAGGTGGTGATCCGACATCCACACTGATATGTCTGCCAGACATGCAGAGACCTGGTTATCAGAAGGGGAAAAGGAGTAAATGAATTGTGTGTCGTCTGCATAGCAATGATAGGAGAGACCATGTGAGGATATGACAGAGCCAAGTGACTTGGTGTATAGAGAGAATAGGAGAGGGCCTAGAACTGAGCCCTGGGGGACACCAGTGGTGAGAGCACGTGGTGCGGAGACAGATTCTCGCCACGCCCCCTGGTAGGAGCGACCTGTCAGGTAGGACGCAATCCAAGAGTGAGCAGCGCCGGAGATGCCCAACTCAGAGAGGGTGGAGAGGAGGATCTGATGGTTCACAGTATCAAAGGCAGCAGATAGGTCTAGAAGGATAAGAGCAGAGGAGAGAGAGTTCGCTTTTGCAGTGCGGAGAGCCTCCGTGACACAGAGAAGAGCAGTCTCAGTTGAATGACCAGTCTTGAAACCTGACTGGTTTGGATCAAGAAGGTCATTCTGAGAGCGATAGCAGGCGAGTTGGCTAGAGACGGCACGCTCAAGAGTTTTGGAGAGAAAAGAAAGAAGGGATACTGGTCTGTAGTTGTTGACATCGGAGGGATCGAGTGTTGTCGCAAGATTTGATCTGAAGAGTGAGCGGAGGAAGAAGTCAGGACCAGCGGTGTCATTTGACTTAATAAATGAGGATCGGATGTCGTCAACCTTCTTTTCAAAATGGTTGACGAAGTCATCCACAGAGAGGGGGAGGAGGAGGAGGAGGATTCAGCAGGGAGGAGAAGGTGGCAAAGAGCTTCCTAGGGTTATTAGATTTCTATTTGCCATATATTTTTCAACTGTACTGAAAATAAACATTTTTGCTAAAAGTATTATTATATTATTGATCGATTGACTATGACTTTTCAGATCACCCAGTAGTGCTATCTGCAGGGTTTGCTCCAGGTAAATATTGCAATCCTTCAGCCATTCCTGGACCTGTGTCCAAAATCAAGCTACAAATGGACAGTACCAAAACAAATTATCTAATGATTCTGTCTCTTCTCAGCGAATTCTGCAGAGCTGGGAAGATTGTATCCCCCATATAAATAACATTCTATTGGTAGCAAGAATTTTGTATAATAATTTAAATTGAAAAATTCTAAGTTTTGAATCCGGCGTCGTTTTGCGTATCAGTTCATAAACACTATGCCATGGAATCGGTACGTCAAAAATATCTATATGGGACGGCTGTCAATCCTTTAGTCCTTAAATTAAACTGGTATACTTTTTAATTTATGACAATTTTCTTTAACCAATTATGTTCTTTAATGCAGGGCAGACAGACAAGTTCCTTACTTCTTCCCCCTTCCACTTTCCTCTTCCAATTTTGCGGTAATGCTGCAATTATTTGGTTGTAATTTTGGGTAGAGCAGACATTTCCATATGTTTTGTTAGCTGCATGTGTGACATAACTCCACCAGTCCTACCTATGATATCATTTACGAAGATTCTATCTTTTTTTTTTTTATTCCAAAAAGAATGTTTTTTTTATCAATTAGTATATTTGAGTTTAACCACAACATTTGTTGCATTATTTGTTCTGTCGTTTCTGGATAATTAAATTGAAATTGCAACCAACTTTCTATGGCTTGTTTTAGAAATAGTAATATTTGGGAGATGATTTCCTTTTCAAATAACTGAAAGTGAGAGGTTGTAATCTGAATAAAGGGAAAAAGGCCATTCTTGAACATGGGGTGAGACAATCTTACCAATTTGCTAGAGAACCAGTTTGGCTTTAAGTATAACTTTTGTATGACTGAAGATTTTAGTGATAGGTCTAATTAGGGGTGTAACGATTCGTTTTAACAACGATTCGATTTGTATCACGATTCGTGGTTGTCGATACGATTCAAGGACGATATTGGTTCATTTAGAACGATACGATCCGAAACGATTCAGTGACTTGAAATCGATTCAGTAACCTTTTAGCCAAAAATTCAACCAGTGTGACTGAAATAAATACCTGGTAACCAGTTGCATTTTAATGGCTGGCAATAGTCTTGATATTTTTAACAGTGTTTCATGCCTCCATGCAGACCATCTGGTATTATGAAACTTACCCAGTTCCACAAAGGAGATCCCATTTTCTTCACATAGCTTTATTCAGTGCAGCAGTTTTTTTTGCTCCACCTTTTTGTAAATAAAACTGCAGCAGCTTGACCACAGAGCGATGAAATGTCTCACAGTAAGGAACGTTGCGATCAGCTGATTTCGCGCAATTCTCCAGTGTGTGTGCGGTGCACAGAATGTGCACAAGGGAGTCTCCAACCGCAGCATGTTGCCGGAGTATGGAAAGAGAAAAATATTAAACAGAGCTTGCCGCTGTTCTTCATTCAGCTTGTCTCGCCATCTGGCAAGTGGGCGACTGGACATTTATTCTCGGCTAGCTTTTAGCAATGGCTTGCGCCACATTCGTGTGCTCCTTGCTCTTTTCATGTTTGTCAAATAAAGGATGGTTGAAATTCTTTGAGCCTTTATAAAATGCACCTGTTTTGTCTGCTAGATGTGGATTTGAGCGGCAAATCTTGCACCACATTTCAGTGCGCTCATCGTTAGCTTCAAGCCACTGCACATCTTGGAGCCACTTTTCCGAAAAAAGTATTTTATTCGGCTCTGGCTCCAGTTGGCGTTTCTTTGTAGGTGGCGAAACGCCAAAGAAGCTGCTTAATGTCTGTTGCTTTTTGGACATCCCTGACAGTAGTTGACAAGCAACATGTCATGTGTAAGGTTAGATGAGAAGATCGGTCAAGTACGCAAAGGCGCGTAGTAACACAAGTGGCATTACGCATTCCTGATTTTTGTCGCGCTTGCGTATCTGCGTACCAGTTATGTGCACCCCTGCATATAAAGTCTGACGTGCTTAAATCCAATGGGTTATTTCCTAGTATCGATACAATCGATTTATTACATTTTAAAACGATGTTAGATCGATATATGTTGTCCAAAAGGCCAACTCGCCGAGCACAGATCGATGTAGTTGGATCATATGAATATAAATCGATACATCGATGTAGTAGATGGATCGTTACACCCCTAGGTCTAATGCTTTAATATTAAATAATTTCTGTCCTCCGAATTCATATTCATTATACAGCTGTGGAGCTTAAGAGACCACTGCACATTTTTCTTAAATCAGCATCTCTACATGTATGACAGCCATTCCATTCCAGTGTCTGTTGATTTCCAACACAGGCACACCTCATTCTACTGAAATAGGTACTGATTAGGTGATCACATGAACCAAGTCTTATTTAACAAGGAAAAGTATAAAAACCACTGCTGTGGTCATCACTATCCTCTTGCAATAGGACCAGCTGGATGGCAAAAACAGTGCTAATAGTACCTCAAAAGTAATATTAATCAAAATATAACTACGGTTCATAAGAACAAGGTCAAGCAGCAGACATTGGAGACAACAAAGCTACAGACCGGCAGAGGGCGAAAACGACTCTCTACTGACCGGGATGACCGCCAACTCATTCGAATGTCACTCAACAACCGTAGGATGACATCAAGTGACCTACAAACAGAATGGCAAACGGCAGCTGGGGTGAAGTGCACGGCGAGGACGGTTCAAAACAGGCTCCTAGGGGCAGGGCTGAAGTCGTGCAAAGCTAGAAAAAAGCCCTTCATCAATGAGAAGCAAAGAAGAGCCAGGCTTAGGTTTGCAAAAGACCATAAGGATTGGACCGTAGAGGACTGGAGTAAGGTCATCTTCTCTGATGAGTCCAATTTTCAGCTTTGCCCAACACCTGGTCGTCTAATGGTTAGACGAAGACCTGGAGAGGCCTACAAGCCACAGTGTCTCGCATCCACTGTGAAATTTGGTGGAGGATCGGTGATGATCTGGGGGTGCTTCAGCAAGGCTGGAATCGGGCAGATTTGTCTTTGTGAAGGACGCATGAATCAAGCCACGTACAAGGTAGTCCTGGAAGAAAACCTGCTTCCTTTTGCTCTGACATTGTTCCCCAACTCTGAGGATTGGTTTTACCAGCAGGACAATGCACCATGCCACACAGCCAGGTCAATCAAGGTGTGGATGGAGGACCACCAGATCAAGACCAAGACCCTGTCATGGCCAGCCCAATGTCCAGACCTGAACCCCATTGAAAACTTCTGGAATGTGATCAAGAGGAAGATGGATGGTCACAAGCCATCAAACAAAGTCGAGCATCTTGAATTTTTGCGCCAGGAGTGGCATAAAGTCACCCAACATCAATGTGAAAGACTGGTGGAGAGCATGCCAAGACGCATGAAAGCTGTGATTGAAAATCAGGGTTATTCCACCAAATATTGATTTCTGAACTCTTCCTAAGTTAAAACATTACTATTGTGTTGTTTAAAAATGAACATGAACTTATGTTCTTTGCATTATTCGAGGTCTGACAACACTGCATCTTTTTTGTTATTTTGACCAGTTGTCAATTTCTGCAAATAAATGCTCTAAATGACAATATTTTTATTTGGAATTTGGGAGAAATGTTGTCAGTAGTTTATAGAATAAAACAAAAATGTTATTTTTACCCAAACACATACCTATAAATAGTAAAACCAGAGATGGTGCACACACAGAGCCTGAGATGACCAGCCCTTAGAGGGTGTAGAGGAGGATCTGATGGTTCACGGTGTCGAAGGTAGTGGGTAGATCTAGGAGGATGAGAACAGAGGAGAGAGAGTCAGATTTTGCAGTGCTGTGAGCCTCTGTGACACAGAGAAGAGCAGTTTCGGTTGAGTGACCTATCTTGAAGCCTTACTGGTTAGGGTCAAGAAGATCGTTCTGAGAGAGACAACGAGAGTTGATCAGAGACAGCACGCTCAAGTGTTTTGGAAAGAAAATAAAGTCGAGATGAGTTGACTGTTGGTTTCTTGAGTCAATACATTTAGAATCACCTTTGGTCTTTCTGGGTAAGTCTCTTAGAGCTCTGCACACCTGGATTATACAATATTTGCACATTATTCTTTTAAAAATTATTCAAGCTCTGTCAAGTTGGTTGTTGATCATTGCTAGACAGCCATTTTCAAGTCTTGCCATAGATTTTCAAGTCGATTTAAGTCAAAACTGTAACTAGGCCACTCAGGAACATTCAATGTCATCTTGGTAAGCAATTCCAGTGTTTATTTGGCCTTGGGTTTTAGGTTATTGTCCTGCTTTATTCAGGAAATAAAGTTAATTTCTTTGCCACATGCGTGTTTTGGAATATTTTTATTCTGTACAGGCTTCCTTCTTTTCTCTCTGTCATTTAGGTTAGTATTGTAGAATAACTACAATGTTGTTGATCCATCCTCAGTTTTCTCCTATCACAGCCATTAAAGTCACCATTAAAGTCATGGTGAAATCCCTGAGTAGTTTCCTTCCTCTCCGGCAACTGAGTTAGGAAGGACGCCTGTATCTTTGTAGTGACTGGCTGTATTGACAAAGTGTAATTAATAACTTCACCATGCTCAAACGGATATTCCATGTCTGCTTTAAAAAATATATACGCATCTACCAATAGGTGCCCTTCTTTGCGAGGCATTGGAAAATCTCCCTGGTCTTTGTGGTTGAATCTGTGTTTGAAATTCACTGCTCGACTGAGGGACCTTACAGATAATTTTGTGTGGGGTACAGAGATGAGGTAGTCATTCAAAAATCATGTTAAACACTGTTATTGCACACAGAGTCCATACAACTTATTATGTGACTTGTTAAGCACATCTTTACTCCTGAACTTATTTAGGCTTGCCATAACAAAGGGGTTGAATACTTATTGACTCAAGACATTTCAGTTTTTCATTTGTAATTAATTTGAGAAAATGTCTAAAAATATAATTCCATTTTGACATTATGGGGTATTGTTTGTAGGCCAGTGACACAAAATCTCAATTTAATACATTTTAAATTCAGGCTGTAACACAACAAAATGGGGAAGAAGTCAAGGGGTGTGAATTCTTTCTGAAGGCACTGTATCATATAGGGAAAATGGCCTGCCCTCCCTCTCCCCCAGAGTGCATTCTCTTAACTCTACTTGATCCTGATGTCTCTCTGAGACCGTGTTGCATCCCAAATGGCACCCTATACCCTACATAGTGCACTATCTTTTTTTACCAGAGTCCAATGGGCCCTCATCAAAAGAAGTGCACTACATAGGGAATAGGGTGCCATTTGGGATGCAGTCAGTGAGGTGAATAGATGTGAGGTAATTATGTATTGATAAAGGGACAATGGATGATTTGCTTAAAGTTGTCACAAAGGTTGATTCGATGACAAAGTATTTTCTAATAATAATGAATCAATGAAAAGGCAGCTGTAGACTACCATTTAATGGCCCATGCTTATTAAGCATGCACCTACAGGACACCTTTCAAAACTATATTCAGTTCAAAAAGGTCAAACTTGACATTCCATTCAGAGACATATATTAAAACAATTTTATGCAACAACAGCTGGTGCACAAAATCAAATACTAAGGAAGTCTCAAGGTTTTGCTCGCCTGAGGTAGAGTATCTTCTAATAAGCTGTAGACCACACTATTTACCAAGAGAGGGAAACTTAAATCCGTTCTACCTAATTTCTACCAGCATGTTAAATGTGCAACCAGAGGAAAAAAAACTCTAGACCACCTTTACTCCACACACAGAGACGCATACAAAGCTCTCCCTCGCCCTCCATTTGGCAAATCTGACCATAACTCTATCCTCCTGATTCCTGCTTATAAGCAAAAACTAAAGCAGGAAGCACCAGTGACTCGGTTAATAAAAAAGTGGTCAGATGACGCAGATGCTAAGCTACAGGACTGTTTTGCTGGTACAGACTGGAACATGTTCCGGGATTCTTCAGATAGCATTGAGGAGTACACCACATCAGTCACTGGCTTCATAAATAAGTGCATCGATGATGTCGTCCCCACAGTGACCGTACGTACATACCCCAACCAGAAGCCATGGATTACAGGAAACATCCGCATTGAGCTAAAGGGTAGAGCTGCCGCTTTCAAGGAGCGGGACTCTAACCCGGACGCTTATAAGAAATCCCGCTATGCCCTCCGACGAACCATCAAACAGGCAAAGAGTCAATACAGGACTAAGATTGAATCGTACTACACCGGCTCTGACGCTCGTCGGATGTGGCAGGGCTTGAAAACTATTACAGACTACAAAGGGAAGCACAGCCGCGAGCTTCCCAGTGACACAAGCCTACCAGACGAGCTAAACCACTTCTATACTCGCTTCGAGGCAAGCAACACTGAAGCATGCATGAGAGCACCAGCTGTTCCGGATGACTATGTGATCACACTCTCCGTAGCCGATGTGAATAAGACTTTTAAGCAGGTCAACATTCACAAGGCCGCAGGGCCAGACGGATTACCAGGATGTGTACTCCGAGCATGTGCTGACCAACTGGCAAGTGTCTTCACTGACATTTTCAACATGTCCCTGACTGAGTCTGTAATACCAACATGTTTCAAGCAGACCACCATAGTCCCCGTGCCCAAGGACACTAAGATAATCTGCATAAATGACTACTGACCCGTAGCACTGATGTCTGTAGCCATGAAGTGCTTTGAAAGGCTGGTCATGGCTCACATCAACACCATTATCCCAGAAACCCTAGACCCACTCCAATTTGCATACCGCCCCAACAGATCCACAGATGATGCAATCTCTATTGCACTCCACACTGCCCTTTCCCACCTGGACAAGAGGAACACCTACGTGAGAATGCTATTCATTGACTACAGCTCAGCATTCAACACCATAGTGCCCTCAAAGCTCATCACTAAGCTAAGGATCCTGGGACTAAACTCCTCCCTCTGCAACTGGATCCTGGACTTCCTGACGGGCCGCCCCCAGGTGGTAAGGGTAGGTAACAACACATCTGCCACACTGATCCTCAACACGGGGGCCCCTCAGGGGTGCGTGCTCAGTCCCCTCCTGTACTCCCTGTTCACCCATGACTGCATGGCCAGGCACGACTCCAACACTATCATTAAGTTTGCCGACGACACAACAGTGGTAGGCCTGATCACCGACAACGATGAGACAGCCTATAGGGAGGAGGTCAGAAACCTGGCCGTGTGGTGCCAGGATAACAACCTGAGCACGCCCCCATTCTCATCGACGGGGCTGTAGTGGAACAGGTTGAGAGCTTCAAGTTCCTTGGTGTCCACATCACCAACGAACTATCATGGTCCAAACACACCAAGACAGTCGTGAAGAGGGCACGACAAAGCCTATTCCCCCTCAGGAGACTGAAAATATTCGGCATGGGTCCTCAGATCCTCAAAAAATTCTACAGCTGCACCATCGAGAGCATCCTGACTGGTTGCATCACCGCCTGGTATGGCAACTGCTTGGCCTCCGACCGCAAGGCACTACAGTGGGTAGTGCGTACGGCCCAGTACATCACTGGGGCCAAGCTTCCTGCCATCCAGGACCTCTATACCAGGCAGTGTCAGAGGAAGGCCCTCAAAATTGTCAAAGACTCCAGCCACCCTAGTCATAGACTGTTCTCTCTGCTACCGCACGGCAAGCGGTACCGGAGTGCCAAGTCTAGGTCCAAAAGACTTCTCAACAGCTTCTACCCCCAAGCCATAAGACTCCTGAACAGATAATCATGGCTACCCGGACTATTTGCACTGCCCCCCCACCCCATCTTTTTACGCTGCTGATAGTCTGTTAATTATTTATGCATAGTCACTTTAACTGTACCCACATGTACATATTACTTCAACTACCTCAACTAGCCGGTGCCCCCGCACATTGACTCTGCACCGGTACCCCCCTGTATATATAGCCTCCCTACTGTTATTTTATTTTACTTCTGCTCTTTTTTTCTCAACACTTTTTTGTTGTTGTTTTATTTTACTTTTTTATTAAAAATAAATGCACTGTTGGTTAAGGGCTGTAAGTAAGCATTTCACTGTAATGTCTGCACCTGTTGTATTCGGCGCATGTGGCTGTCACGCCCTGGCTCTGGGGACTCTGAAATGTTGAGCCAGGGTGTGGATTTTCTATGTTTAGTTTCTCAGGGTAGCTTCTATGTTGTGTTTTCTATGTTTTGGGGTTTGTTCTAGATCATATAGATCTATGTTGGTCAGGGTGGTTCCCAATCAGAGGCAGCTGTTGCTCGTTGTCTCTGATTGGGAGCCATATTTAGGTAGGCTGTTTTCAGCTATTCTTGGTGGGATCTTGTTCTGATTTGGTTTGTGTTATACCGTAGACGTCACGTTATCGTTGTTGTTTTGATCGTGTGATCATTCTAAATAAATAATATGTTCACCTTCAACGCTGCGCCTTGGTCCGCTTCATCATGTGTCAACGATCGTGACAGTGGCCAATAAAATTTGATTTGATTTCAATTGACATAAATGAGTTAGCTGTCCACTCTGGTAAGAAGTAGTAAAAGCGATAGGCTGCTTCAACAGATCGGCCTATCTGAGCTGACAACCCTGTAACTACTCAATACTGGGAGAAAAAACAAGACATTGCAATATTGATTGAGGATCATGGAACAATACAAAAAATACAATACATCCAGTTAACTAGCCACTCTGCATCAGAGTGACAGGGGGTCGGGCAGAGGATCAAATTAGCGTCAAGTGTGGACTTGTCTCTGTCAAAGGGTTTAGCGAACAACGAGAAGGAGAACGGCCTTAATACCAATACTGCTATGACCTTTAGAAGAACTACAGAAACATTGTGAGGCTTGCCGAGTCATCTCCTCCAGACTCCCATCCTCTCAGACCCTGCTGTTGTTGCTGCCTGCTGCCCTGAGGCGCCCGTGGCCTTTCCCTCCGACAGTTCAGAACATAATAGAGCTACTAATGCCCAGGCTTACATCTGGCCCAGGTCACAGCCATGACACTAATGGATTCAGTAGCTCATTAACGTTATTCAGATGGTGAATAACTCTGTGGGGGTAGGTTTAGGGTCAGGTAGAGAGGAAGGGGTGTGGGTGGAACACTCTGTGGGAGTAGGATCAGATAGAGGTGGTGGCAAGTTTGGGGGGGGTAGTGTTGATGTGGGTGGAACCTTCACCTGGGATGAGTCTGTAGAGATGCTGCTGCCTGCTGAGTTGTCAAGAAACAGTCCTGATTGCACAGTAGGGTTCTTTGGAGGGGAATTATGTTCTGTGATTCTGTGAAATAGTCCAGAGAGGAGACCTTGGAACATGTATTAATAACTGTTTGAGATGTAAGACAGCACGTTACCAGACAGTAACACAGTGGGCACACAATGCCATTTCAACGTAGAGAATTGGGTAATACATGTATTTGGTTAAGACGTGGATCAATGAGATAACAATCTTTTTTCACCCACACAAAAAGACAGCCAAAAGTTAGTTGAATTTCCAATGTGCTATCACTATGCTTTCAACCATCTAAAACAGGGGTATTCAACTCTTACCCAACGAGGTCTGGAGCCTGCTGGTTTTCTGTTCTACCTGATCATTAATAGCACCCACCTGGTGTCCCAGGTCTAAATCAGTCCCTGATTAGAGGGGAACAATGAAAACAAGCAGTGGAACTGGCTTCAAGGTTCAGAGTTGAGTTTGAGGGATCTAAAAGCACAACAAATTCCAAATGTAGTTGTCACCCAAATGTCTATCACTACGCTTTCAACTATTTAAAAGCACAGCGAAATTCAAATGGGAATACAATGTCAGATATTTTGTTTAATTATACAACAGATTAATGTGTCATCACTGTGCTTCATCTAATAGCAGAACCAAATGACCTGGATTGCACTTGAGATTACATTAAAAGTACATGGTGCAAGTGATCAATGCCATTTGAGATTCTGCACAGATTATTACAGCAATTGTCAAGATCTCCACAGACTTGCGATGACCTACGCATCTATCTACTGCTTGGACCTAATCCCATTCTTTTACTTTTGGTTCAGTTGGAGACGTGAATCCAACATATCATTTGTTAACTTGTCAACAATTTAATTGGCTATTCATTGTATTTCAAAAGTGATATTGAATTGTCTTTGGTTGTGGTTGAAGGAAATGTAATCTTCTAATTGATATGTTGGATTCACATCTCCATCTCAACCAAAAATCTAAGTTAAAGAATAGGACTATGTCAAATCAAATCAAACTTTAAATAAAGTTGTATTTTATTTAGTCCTATTCTTTAAGTTTGATTTTTGGTTAAGATGGAGATGTGAATCCAACATATCAATTATCCAATAACTCAGTGCACAGAGGGAACTATCCAAGCAAAGGATATATCCTTCAAATGTGGATATTTGGTTGCGTTGACAACCAAACACAATTCAACATCACTAAATATCATTACATTTTAAATCAACCAGAGCTTGAAACCCTAGGCCTATAGTATTGTCTATTTTTGGTTGAATTCTGGGTAGAATCTAAACAATAGTTGTTGATGACTTGCAAATGCTATAGGCCTAAATAGCATCATTGATGTTATACGAGTGATAAAGTATGGTCACATTTCATTTGCTCTGTTAAACCTACCCTTTGGAATGACTTTGATAGCAACAGTGAATCTGTTTAGTTTTTAAGTGGAGAAATCTCAACAATCGTTCTCACTATAGCACATTGGTAATAGGTAGTGACAAATATCATAGCTAAGATGGGCTTGGTTAAAACCCTAGATGGGAGACTAAAGAGTAGCTTTACGTGTAGATAGATACATTCTCCAGTAGGTGCTGCCCAGCCTATAGTCCCCCCCCCCCCCCCCCCCCGATAATGGATATAACATTGAAGATCTGATGTTGTTTTAAAGGTACATATGTCTTTGATAAAATGTGGTTACCATGATGACATAATCCTATGGTTGAAATTTGACCCTCAAAACAACAGTTTACGTTGATTACTTTAGTCAAATCCAATGTATTTTCCACATAGATTCCACGTCACAATACATTTGCAAATTACATTAAAACAATGTTGATTCAACCAGTTTGTGCCCAGTGGGAAATAATGTTGGTGGCAGAGTTAATGTTGTGAATTCATTATAAGGCTGAGATGTGTTACATTCTATTCAAAGAGATTTGAATGTATGACGTACATAGCTTCCTCTTAGATTTGAGAGATAAATTGGAAGAGATAGACTGGAGAGATAAACTGTGTGACGATTTACAAATAAATAATCTCATTTGATAGATTTCAAAATAGGCCTATTTAGACAGCCACCAGAGCAGATGCAGTTTGAAAGCTAATGACCCATAACAGTGATAACAGGGGAGAATTCCAATGTTTTCCAGATGATTTGATGATTGGACATAATGGCATTCTTAACACAGCAATGTAGTCTTCCATTTTCACCCAGTGTTCCTTAATTGTTGTTCTGGGATTGTTCAACATCCATCATCCAACAAGAGGCCCTGTGAATTCCCACACATAGAACATAAATGATGGTGAATGAATGGTGGTAAATGGTAGTGGTGGACGTTAGGCCTGTTATCCTTCTGTTCACATAACATAATCACATCAGTGCCTCAGCCTGGCAACGATAACACACACACACACACACACACACACACACACACACACACACACACAGACAAACGCTCACACACACAAGCGCACGCACACAAAAACGCATTCGTTGCACACAGGCACACACAACCACCTGCTCCCACTGATTTAGTTAATGATAAGTGTTACGGTCCAAAGATGTATTAGTGTTAGAGTCTTGCCATTATGAAGGATGTTCTGCCTGTGCCAGCACTATGCACCCAGTTGTATAAAAAGTATTCAAGCGTTGCTATGACTTGCACAGTGACAGGAAATTAATTCAAGTAAGGTATTGTGAGTTTTTTTTCTACGACCTTGTGACAGTTTCTTCGCTCTGTTCCATATGCATGTGTTTTATGTAACCATATATCACTGTGGTGGTACTAATGCAGCTGGTGTTGAGTTGCTGCATGTCACTTTGACACTTTACACTCTGTGACAGGTTCTGAGCGCAACAAAGCATTCCTGTTTCAGCCCCGGAACAAAACTACAACATCCAGAGGAGCAGCGAGAGGTGGGGATGTCAAATGAACATCATCACGTTTTTGCAAAGACAAGCCAGCACAACAACAGAGAGACAGGCACAGCACTCTGTTCTGTTTAGTTCCAACCCCGGAAGCACACTCATTTAACAGATGGGCCCCAACAGCACACAATCAAATACTGGTTTTCTCCCCCATAACTGGAGGGGTTCACATCCCTCACCCTCACTGCCCTCCCTCCCTCCCTCCCTCCCTTCCTCCCTCCCTGCCTCCCTCCGTCTCTAATTACCTCCACAGGAATGATGTTTTCTTTTCATAAAACACCAAGTTGATATCCCATGGATTTGGGGATTCATAAATGATGAGGGGACATTAATATTCTCAGTATTCTCTACTCTGCTATTACTGCAGAGGGGGCTAGCGGAGCCCTCGCCAGCCCCTGACTCGCCTGCTCTGCCAATCACACGGCAGGTATAGCCTACCACTGCTAAGACCTGGGTTCAAATATTATTTGAAATAATTAAAAATACTTTATATGGGCTGGATTGAGCTTGGCTGGCTTAATGGGACAAATAGAATAGTCACACAATGGCAAACCCCGGCCATCTGGCACTCCAGGCAGACAAAAGCCAACACTCAAAGTATTGGAAAGATTTCAAATAGTATTTAAACCCAGATCTGCTGCTGCAGCAGCTCTGCCCCAGTCAGTCGTCTAGAGGAGAGGTGAGCCGGGCTGACAGGTTTCAAGCAGTTCCCTCAAGGTCATTAAAGGCCAGGTGTGTGACACCTTTCATGGGCCTTGTCTCTGCATTTAGGACCACCTTGTCTCAACTTTGTTGTTCAAATAACAGATTTTTTTCTGGAGAGGGGATATAAAACAGGAATAACCACGTGACTTTCCTTCATGTCTTTAATCTTTTCGGGATGTGTTTTAAAGTAACTGTCCAGTGAAAATCTCACTTTTAAAAGATCATATTCTGTTAACTCATACCCAAATAATGTTGTTGACTCGTCCTATACTCGTATTTGTGGCCAAAGCACAAATTGGAGAAAAAACACCTTAAAAAACCCACCTCAAACCCACCTTTAAAAAAAAAATGCTTGTTATTTCCTCATAGAATATGATGTCATGTTCCTGAGGAGGATGAGCTGGCCAAAGCGGTCTAGAGGAGGATGAGCTGGGCAATCAGCTGTCTACTCGCATGAATATTCTTAATGACAGTGTAGTGTATTAAGAATTATGACTTGGCTAATGTTTTCAAGTGGAACCTGAGAGGATGTTTATTTGGTTTCAGAGGGAGTTGGTTTTAGGGTGACGCCCCATAAGACAGAGGGAGTGTGTGTTGTAGACAGGGGATTGGACAGTAGAGGGAGCCACCCATATTTTGGGGAATATTATAAGTACTGGGTTTAAACAAAGAACATTAGAGCAGACATTGTAATTTGGAAAACACTGCTCTCCGGGTGCTCTAGACATCTGTAAACTTATGCTGAAATCTTGTGATATGAATAAAACTTATGATCAAAGCTCAGTATAAGCGGACTCCTTTGTTACAGCATAATTAGCAACATTGACTCGACACTACAAATTTGGCGACGAGTGATGAGGCGGGTCTGTGTCTCTTCAGTGTTATGTTCATGACCAACGACGTGACTCTCGCTCAAGACGCCGGCTTAAGGTGAGATTTCTCACGGTCTTGTGTGTGTTTCCTTCGTTAGCTTCTGGGTGTGTGCGCTCAGGAGATGTACCGTAAAGGACCGATGTGTGCTGCTGTTGCTTTTATTGCTGTGGACTAGGGGTCTGGCCTAACCATTCTAAATTTCTTTGCACTGGTAAACAGCGCAAAAGGGGGGAGTGCCTATAGAGTGTCTATAGAGATATTTTGCTTGAATAAGAGTTCAAGAACAATCGATTGAGAGGAATAAAGAAGGCCTATGGATATGTATGTAACTTAGAACCGCTGTGGATCAACGGAAGCCCTTTGATGAAGGCGACCTCTAAGGTGGGCCAGAAATCCTAATAACGCGTTAGGTATAGTTAGGTGAGTCCTGGGGACTGGAGGCTGTGGCATATTGATACTGTATGTTGCCTCTCAGCTGACAGTTGACGAATTGTTTGTTTGATGTAACCACTCGTTTCAATTCCACAGTCCTCGTGGTAGTACAAATGTAGCTAACAAATAAATTTTACGGCACGGCGGAGGGAGAAATGCTAACGTGGCCTGCTAATTATGCTTCATGCTACATGCTAATGCTAATGCTAAATGCTAAATGCTAATTCTTGCTACATGCCAATTTTTGATGCGGGTTATGTTTAATATTTTTTCCTTGGTGGTCCATAGGAATGGGACGAGCCACCAAAAGGTGTGTTAAGATAGTTTGGGCTTGGTGCCTGATGTTTTGTGAGCTCTGTTAAGTGTTATTGTTTGTCTATAAGGGCAAAAGAGAGGAGCTATAGCAGAATGCTAACGTTCTGTTGTCTGGAGTGAAGAGAGCTGATAGAGGGCTCCTTCCACTGTGAAATCGTAGTGATGAATATACTGCACATGCATGTGATTTTACGACACTAGAGTGACGTAGGGGTAAATAGGTCACTCCTCTGTTATAAACTGTGCAAGGGGGGAGGCGTAGACGAATGAAGGAACAAAAGACAGAGAGATTTAGAGTCTAATGGTGTATTCTGGTTGTTACATCGGCTGCTGTTTGACGATGAAACTGTTTTCTTGAGACCTATTGAATTGATAAATTAGAGATATGTTGACGGATTAAAATAAATAAAATAAAATGACGGATTAAAATATATAAAACAAAATGTTATTGAGCTATTTATGCGATTCCTGAGTTAATTCTTAGCGCGAATGTGACTGGAGTAATATTGAATGGTTGAAGTGACTCAGTGACTGCATAAACTGCTAAATTCTTGTCTGTTTCTTTGTTCTTTTGTCATATGAGAGACGATAAGAGGAACGAGGAGAGAGAGAGAGAGAGCGGAAGTGCTGACGTGTACATCATGTGACAGGGTGTGACGCGACAAGAGGCTGCTGCGATAGGATCTCGTCAAATATCAGGCTAGTGCTGTTCTGTTTACAAAGCCTTCCCCTACAGGATATTTGATGTTATGACAATTTGACAAAGACTTGGCAAAAGACTGATAAAATAAAAATTGCATTTTGGAGTTTTTGTGCATGAGTGGGTTTAATTAGAGTTGTGTTGGGAATCGAGTACTGACGTTATTCTGTAAAATTAAGATAATTGGGTGCTTATTAAATAATTGGTTTATGAGTACTGTAGTGTTGCTGGATTATAGGTGTTTTCTTTTTGGATTGCTCTGAAGTTGTCTACTTTCCTGTACTTTTCCTGATTGAAGGTGGTAAGATAGCCACTAATTGATAAATTAGTAAAATAGGAAATAGAAATAACAAAATATTTTTGATTATTCGTAAATTTATTGATAAATTGTTTAAAAAATAATAATAATAATAATAATAAAATTTTTTTTGAATATTCATATTTTTATTGATTAATTTTTATTATTTAGAAGAAAAAAATATATATATTTTTAGTTTATATTAATAATTAAAGGGAGGACACTATAAGCCATATATTCTAAAATAATAAAATAATTCACAATAAAGGAAAATAAAAGAGTTGTTACAATGGGGAAAAAGGATATCAGGACTATGAAGGTAATTACAGCTGTTGATATAGTACAAAATAGTAATCCTTTAGTTAATGGTATTGCTAGGTTATCAGGCAAATGGAACAAACGTTGGCCTGACATTGAACAACCATGGCCAGTGGAAGGGACTCTTAACCCTGATGTAATCAACATAATGAAAGTGCTTCTGTCAATTCATAAAGCAGTCAAAAGAAAGGGAAAAAAAGGGAACATCGTAAAGAAAAGAGACAAAGAGAGCTGGGTGTTCTTAAGTTGTCCTTCATTCTCAGACAAAAACTGATAAAAGATGCCAACGATAAAATAAACAAAGGTATAGAGAAAATGGTGAAACAATGAAAGGCGACAGAAAAACTAATGGCAGAAGTCAGTACACCTTTCTCACATACGGATTCAGCAAAAAGACCCCCACCTCATGAGAAAGAAGTAGAGCTTAAGGACGTCTATCCTCAGCTTCCGGTGATCATTCAGGAGGGTGATTATTGCATCAGAGATGAAGATGAACGAATAATAGAGAGAGGACAAGCAGAAACGACCATAAAAATGACTCCAAACTCCAGAAGTAAGAAAAAACCGAGATGTCTGGAAACTAAGGGTAGAATGAGGTTCAGGAGAATGGAACCTGATGAAGATGATGAAGATGATGATGATGATGATCAGAGTGATCCAGAAGAGATCATGGGTGGATATGACCCTGTGATCAGACGGAGGTTGGCAAGAGAGGAAAGAAGGGGTGATGGATGTTTGAAGAAGAAGAATACAGGAGATTTGAGTTCTGATAAAAGTAAAGATGAAGACAGCGATAAAGAGTGGGAGAGTAAAGGTGCTTCATATTCAAGAGGATTTTATCCAGCAATGACTAGCACAGAAGAAATAGAAAGAGATATAGACCGATGCGTATCATGCCTGGATAAAGCGAATAGTTTAGGAGAAGTAAAAGAACTGGAGGAACAACTCAAGAAGCTGAAGATACAGAAGAAGAAACTGCTGAGAAAAGAATCCCAAGAATTTGAGAAAAAATATACATTGAGGCCAAGGAAAGAGGGCACTAGTAAGAAAATTATGCCGGTGATCATTCGAGGTCAAAACTTAGAATATAAGCCTTTGCAAAGTACCGATATGTCAGATATACTTGAGAAGCTGCCTACTCTTCAAGATGGAGCCTATCCTTGGATTTCAAAATTGGAAGAAATTACGGTGGGAACACAGTCTGCTATAGGAGACATTAAGAGACTTTTGGCTAATCTCCTGGGGATTCCAGGTATGGAAGAAATTTTTCAGAGAGCGGGACTGAATAGATATGTGGGGACTGCAGTGAACGACCCTGAATTGTTGGCTGCAAGTAGGAATCGTCTGTGGAGAGCATTGAAATATACATTTCCAACAAATGTGCATCCTGATAACATTCTGATTGATCCATTAGGACAACAAGAAAATCAGAGAGCCTATGTGTCAAGAGTCCATCAAGTGTGGAGAAATATTACTGGAAATGATCCAGATGTGAGTCAAATTGAGCAGTCAATTTTGAGAGCTAAATTGCAGATGGGACTGCCCTCACCAGTAAGGAGTAAACTGGCAGAGGTGCTTGGACTTGGAAGCATGACAAAAGGTGTCTATACAGATCATATAGCCCATCAAGTGGATTTGTACAGAAAAAAGGAACACAACCAGAAAGAACAGGACCAAGAAACTCTCAGAAAACTCAATCAAATACAACTGGGGGAGAAGAAGAAGGAGAAGAGAAGCTTTGGTTATGAAGAATCAGAGTGAATCGAATCAACAATCACTGCTACAGCTTCAACTGAACAAGGTCAAATGCAATTGTATCAGCCACAACTAGAGGTAAAAGTTGTTTCATATCCATAGATAGTTTCTGGAAAGAGGGAATTTCTGAGGAAGATAAAGGAGCAAGTGAAGATCATCTGGAGGACAGGTGAACCCTTAAAGGAGCAAGGATTCTAGAGTGCCTAGAAGATCCGAAGGGGGGTGTCAGCTGATAGCACCGATTAGGGAGAAAAAATATCCAACAATTGAAGTGAAAAGGACTAGGAGAAGTGATAGTGGAAAAGCTTTTATCTGTGTTGAGCCTGATGAGGTTACACATCTCACTATGTAAAATTAACTAATTAGGATAGGGATTTGAGGGAGTAAAACAGTTGATTACTCTTAAGGAACAAATTGAGCTCTGCTATAAAAAATCAAAGAGAAATTAAAATACACATACTGGTATCAGAACATATACCTATTGCATTGTTGGGAAGAGATGCATTGTGTAAATTGAACTGTACAATAAGATGTACACTAGACGGCTGTCTGGTAGAAGATTTTAAAAGAGTAGGGTTTTTGGGAATCATATTTGCTTGAAAAGATAATATCATAGGAAGGAGGACAATCTATTAGACTGCCTATTAGACAATCTGTCTGAAAAATAAAGTTAAAAGAGGTGACTGTTATTCTTGGTTACATTCCTACACCAAGAGATTTCAAACTAGGCTAAAAGATGTTCAATCGTTTGCCAAGTCTGTGTGTAAAGAAGTCAGAAGCAGGTCGGGACTTCCCAATCACATATTCTAAAAATTGGTGGTAAAGGGATTTTGTGAATAAATCAGTGAAAAGGGTTTTTAAAAGTTAGGAGAAAAGATTAGATTAAAAAAAGTTAGGAGAACTAGGGTTGAAGGAACTCTAGGACAGTTAGCTAAGTTTCAATGTTAGTTAGTAGTAAGAGAGAGAGAACTAGTGGTGATAGATGGAAATACAAGTCAGGAGTTCAAAGTCTTAGGGAGAATGGATGAAGTAACAACAAGGACATTAACACTTCAGCCTATTATAACAACAGTGAGAAGCAATTTAACTCATTCAACATTGATAGTTATTAAAGCCATAAATATATCGCATTTGATTACAAGGGAGCAGATAGCTCCAGCACCAATTTTAGAGGAATTTCATAGTCTGGGAAGCCTATCATTGGAGGATAAGTCTAAGAGAGAAGTGGGGATTTTTTCATGGTATGGTGTAAAATTTGGGAAGATCATATAGATAATATTACCTATACTTTGCAGGGTTTTGCAAATGAAACGATAAGAGGGTTTAACCTTCTGTCGAATACTCAAAGAAGTCACAGACTGACGCTGTTGAAACATGACATGGCTCTTGACTATATTCTAGCAAAACAAGGTGACTTATGTTTGGCAATGAATTTGAGGGGGGATGATTGTTATACTTTGATTCCAGATAGTTCTGATAATATCACTAGTGTTATAGATGCATTGAAGAATATAAGGGATGCATTTGGTAGATCTGAAGGTGCTGGATGGTCAGCGAAGTCTTGGTTGCAAGATCAGTTAGGCCCAGTGGGTGCAGTGATGGTTCAGATTTTAGTAGCAGCTTTGATAGCACTGTGTGTGATGTTTTGCTTTTGTAATTTGTTACTGACCTTTGCGAAAGCTATGATATTGAGATGGGTTGGAGTAGTGATGCCTGGAGACAACACTCAGATGCCGTTGTTGACTGTTCCTGATCTGGATGAAGAGGGACAAGTGGGACTGGATGGAGTATTGATGGATAAATATCCTTTTTGATTATTTGATCATTTTTCAAATGTTTTTCAATATTAGTGTGATTTTAGTATTTTGTTATGAATCAAAGGGGGGAAATGTATGAATGAATCACATTATTCTATCATTTTATATCATTTTTATATTCTTTCATATATCATTTATACATCATTTTTTATATTCTTAGTTGATATTGATGTTTTAATTTGAAAGTGTTGTTTTGCAAAAGATACTGTTTGGTCTTTTCTTTTCTTCCAGAAGCATTTGGGGGAATATGTAGGGATTGAAATACTCAAACAAGGACAATATGAAAGGACAATATGAAAGGAGAATATGAGGGGACTGGAGGAGATGGAACAAGGAAGGTGTGGAAATGTTCCAATTCCATCATCGAAGATGCATTGGAAGTCGAGACTGCTGAGGAAATGAAGTGTGGTGGACTACATTCCAGTGTCTGCAATGAAATATAGACATATTTGCATGTGTAATACATAATTTGTGTCATATTCTTAGGTGTTAATTTTTGTAGAATGATATTTGATGTTATTGGATACATGTGGGGATCTTAGATGTTTTTGTTTATTTCGTGGAAGCTTAGGGACATGGAGTCTAGGCAGGGATAGAGATAATCCACCGTAGGGTCCGATGGGTCGACCAGCCTGAGTGTGGACATTTTTTGGATAGTATTTTGTTTGCTGGGGCTTTCATGTGTATTTAATTGCATCATAGTTTCAAATGCATTGATAAAGATTTATGAATTGATCTGGAGTACTTAGGTGGTTGCCTGGGGCAGAGGGGCCGTGAGAGAATTTTACTGTCTTGATTGATGGATGGATATTTGGAAAGAAGGCTGCCAGACAGGTTTTTCGCTCTCACACTCCATAAAGATTTGTTCATATTTCATAGTAATGTATTCACACTTCATAAAGATTTGTTCATATTTCATAGAAAGTTATTTACACTCCAGAGAAAAGTGTTTTGGGTTTATTGTTAAAGATACTCAATAAGAGAAATTGTTACTTGTCATAATCCTATTCTTTTTGTTTTCGAGACTTTTAGTTAGTCTCGAAGGGGGGAAATATGTAGTGTATTAAGAATTATGACTTGGCTAATGTTTTCAAGTGGAACCTGAGAGGATGTTTATTTAGTTTCAGAGGGAGTTGGTTTTAGGGTGACGCCCCATAAGACAGAGGGAGTGTGTGTTGTAGACAGGGGATTGGACAGTAGAGGGAGCTACCCATATTTTGGGGAATATTATAAGTACTGGGTTTAAACAAAGAACATTAGAGCAGACATTGTAATTTGGAAAACACTGCTCTCCGGGTGCTCTAGACATCTGTAAACTTATGCTGAAATCTTGTGATATGAATAAAACTTATGATCAAAGCTCAGTATAAGCGGACTCCTTTGTTACAGCATAATTAGCAACATTGACTCGACACTACAACAGGTATATGCCCACACCATTCTGTTGTTGGGGTACGCCCACACCATTGCAACACAGAAAAGCTACTTTTTAACATACTTAATAAAAAAAAATTGGAAGGAAAACTATTTCACTCATATTGTAAGTAATTATAGGTCATATTTCATTAAAATCTGGAAACACTGGACAGTTTTTTTTTTGGGGGGGGACAGTTACTTTAAATGTGACAACCAAAATGTGTCTTCCGCATTTAACCCAAACCCTCTGTAGAGGGAGGGCAAATGGTGCCACAAAGGGTTGGGATTGTCTTTTATGTCATGGGGTATAATATGGAATGTGGGCTGTAATATTTTACTCACACCTGAGCTACTTTATACCATTCTGAAATATCTAGTGAAATGTGAGGCATTCACTGAAGAAGCCACATTAAATGTAATTGGCTGTATAACTACAATGAGCAAAAAGAAGAGTATTATACCTTACAAATCTACTTCAAGACATACTGTAAAACAAAGCTCATGTTTTAAAGGACTAGCCTAAAGCTAAATCCCCTATTTTCTGGAAAAGACTGAGTTGTTGGATTTTCTTTGTTTAAATCCAGAGAGAGAGATAGAGTTGTCTTTGGTCTTTACCGTTTAGTCAATATCTCATAATTAATTGCTCAAATGAAAGAGTCTTCCCTTTAAATAATTCAAATGGCCTTTAGTTTGAATTAACCAGAAGGCTATCTTGGCAGTTGGCACAACCTGTCATTCCACTGTTCTCAGAAGAGCCTCCAATCTATCTATTTATTTGTATAGAAAATACAGGCCCGAGATGATGAATAGCATATATTCATTAGGACTCCAGTTGACCCAAAATGATTTGTTTGTGCCTCCTGATGATATTGTTTACTAATATATTTTCCCATTATGACTTAATGAATCTGTCATGAGATAATATGGTGTGACATTGGCAGTAGGTTTCCAAGCTTAATGGTTGAATCTGAAGTGACATGACAGCCTTTCTCTGTGTCGCCCTCTTTGTCTATTATCAGAAAGGAAAGTCTAAACAAAGAAGACTAAACCCCCAAAACTGGATGTGTCATTCTCTTCCACTCTCTCTATCTTTGGTAGTTCAGTGCAGGTCTGTTGTTTGGTTTAGGGTGGGGTGGGACTGTCACCGTCTGTTTCTGACAGCCTTTAAACGTGACAGATAAGAGTGAATTATTAATTTATCAGAGGAGGCCATACTGTCCTGGTGATAAGAAAGGTTTCTTCTCCCCTGATCCCAATGCCAATAGGCCTCTTTTCCACCGCGGCTTCCCGTTAATAAGCCTGTCAAAGAGCACTGTGGTGTGCTGCGGCCTGGAGGCCGACGGCTCTGCTCCATACAGGTTATCTCCCTGCTACACGTTCTCCCTGTCTCCCCCCTCTGTTTCCGCTCTGACAGCCGACAGCAGCCGGGTGGGTGGGTCGCTGGGCCTTTGAAACCCTGAAAGAGGGAAGGGCCCCATGGGCGACGTGGACCTCTGAGGCCCTGTCATTTAGACCAGTTAATTCAAACATCAGGCGGGCCAGAGAGAGCATGGGAGGGGAGAGGAGAGCACACAGCCCCCGACTGATGGTTAGAGGGACAGACGGATGGACCAGACAGGTCTCACCGGGCACTGAACTTTAAAAAATCTATTTTAAGGCAAATAAAAATGCAGACATATTTTGTTGTGCAGTCTGTCTCCATCCCTCTTCCTTTTTCTTCTTCAACCCCTACCTCTCTCTCTCTCTGAATCCTGGTTGAAATTGATCGGTTGCTTGTGAGATGTGAGATGTGAGGATATTTTTCATCCTGGCACAGTTTGAGGTATGGGTCTGGTCTGAGGAGTGATGAGATCTGTGGTGGTGGGGCTTCATCTCTGGCTGGCAGGAAATATGGTAATGACATGGCACGAGACTACAGACTAGCAGGGGTTTGGCTACAGACGAGCATTAAGGAGTGAACATTATTTATAATAAGGGTTACATGGAGAAAATCGGACCTCGCTGAAATGAAAATGGATGGCCCTCCCTTCAGCAAAATATTTTTTTACGAAATCCTAAACCATTAACTGGTCTAAATGACAGGGCCCTGAACGCTTGAAAAGAAAAGTGACCCTCCCCTATACCCAAAATAATAATTAAAAAATAAAGTGGATAGCAGAGAACATGTCTACCATTTACCATCACTCCTTGGAGAGACAAGAACCTTAGATATGCAGTTTTAGAAACTGTTCTTCATCCTGTAAGCATTACATTGCAACACAGGAATTTTGATAGCGTACAGGGCTGTGGGCCAGAAGGTTGTGGGTTCGCAAACCACCGTGGACAAGAGTAGGGGTGGAAAGAAGTCCTTCATAGTAAAGGCATTGCATGAATCTATCAATGTGTTTGCAGGTCAGAGAACAAATGTGTCACGCCCTGGCTCTGGGGACTCTTATATGTTGAGCCAGGGTGTGTAGGGTCTATGTTTTGTGTTATATGTTTCAGTTTCTAGTTCGTGTGTTTTCTAGGTTGGCCGGGGTGGTTCTCAATCAGAGGCAACGAGAATCAGCTGTTGCTTGTTGTCTCTGATTGGGAACCATACTTAGGCAGCCTGTTGTGCACTTGTGTTTTGTGGGATCTTGTTCCGTGTTGGTTTGTGTTGTTAACCGAGGACTTCACGTTTCGTTTGGTTGTTTTGAATTTTGTATCGTGTTGCCAGTACACTATTAAAAAGATGTACGCATATCACGCTGCGCCTTGGTCCGTTCATTATGACGATTCTGACAAAATGTGCCTTTTATAAACAGTTCATGCAATTGTACGTTATTTTACATATTAGCAGAATCCTTATTATTACCACACAAATTACAGAAATTACAGGCTAAGAATGGACAGAGAGATAGGCCTATGTGTTCATCTTATCATATTTCGCCAATGCCAAATCAGTGTGCCTTTGCAATGAAACTGTCCCTGTTCATTCTGAGATGTCATTAGGAATCTGAGCATGGTACTTTCAAAAGTTAGGCCTACTTTCCACCCCAGACAGAGCAGGCCTACTGACACAGAAACATTTCAGCTTTAACTGCTGGCTGCATGAGAGAAGGTCGCAAGTATTTCCCCAAAAGCTGTCTGGCTTTGAACATATTATATTGTACAGAAAGTGAATAGTTTAATCAATTGACAGTGACAGAATCAGATTACTTCCCAAGCAAAGTAAATGTTTTGTCTCCTCGGCTATATAAGATTGTAGCTCAGTCTCTGAATGTCAAAGAAACAAGTCAATGATATTCCCATATGCATCAGAGTCACATCTTCCCCGGGTATTTTACAGCTTGTTTCTAGCATAAAGCATTGCAGACCAAAGCGCTGTTATAGATATAATCAGATCTGTTTTATTTTCTTCAAAATCTTAAGCTAACAAGGGGTAGGCCTGTGCTTTTTGCCATTTTCTTAAGGCATATGGCATACCCTCTCATACCCCCTCAATTCAAGTCTTGTTTTTAACTTAACAGCCCTTCACTGACACGGAGGTAGGCTATGTAAAGAGTGTATGGTGGGTGGAGGAATTGACCGACAAATCTATGGATATGGCAGCCTATAGTCTAATTTCGTCTGTCAAACAGGTAATCCTACCTCATTTCTTAAATAGGAAGAAATAGGCTCCAACACAAAGCCCTCTTGTTGTTAGTAACGTCTAATTAAAATGAAGACGGTTTAAATGAATTATGCCTACTCGAATTTGCCTACTTTCAGCACCCATGAGCTGTCAATTTCCGTTTGATTGTGCCGCGGCTGCACCGCAATGTAAGTTTCAGCACCGCAATATAAGTTACTCAAGTCTGGCTTATTATGAGGTCAATAACTGATAAATACATAACGGGCAAGAAACATATAGTTTTTAATCACATCTACTATAGTAGCAAGCTATCAAAGTTGACGTCCGTTCCTTCTCAAACTGAACAGAACATAGGCTATAGGCTAGTCCGCACGCAAGATGGTGCATTTTTTGGACTAGGCCTAATCAAAATTTATTTTCGGAAGAAGCCTTTGACTCTCCTCCTGAACTGCCACCGTAGGCCTACACCGTAGGCCATTGGTTAGGCAGCACACAAATAATCCTACTGTGCTTCTCTCATCCCAGGATTTACGGTATTACCAGCTTAGTACACAAGGGGGCACCAAAATCGCAAAAGAGGCTGCTAGCTAAATATGCAAACGAGCGCAAATGAAAATAAATGAATTGCAAAGACAGGCAATCCAGCTCATAAAGTTATACATATATAGGTAGCAGCTACCGAATGTCATTTTTGGTGAGTTTGGACATTTACAAGCTAATGTGAATGAGAGACAAGGTTTTGACGCATTCTTGTCTTAAGGAAGAACTGTACTGGCTCTGGAGCAGCATGTGTACATGCTGTGTCTGTGTGGAGTCTGGAGTCGCTAGGGCAACGGGCCTGCCTGCTCTGCTCAGAGAAGATTGGGGAGGAGCAGACGGGCCGAAAAAATGCTAAGAAATTAAAAGATAGCGGCAGCTGTACAGATACAGTAACTCATCCAAAGGGCTTTGACTTCTCAAACACAGCATAACGCTAACACAATATGATGCCCCGTCATCTTATTAATTCAGCCACTTACTTAGATAACTAGCAAGTTAAGGGATCACGTTAATGCAGAATTCTAAATTTTTCACGCAGGAAATAATGATAAAACACATAAAAAATATTTTGCTGCATTTTTTAAACGCAGATCTAAAATGCTTCTTACTGTAATTTCTGCTCGGCATCAGACTAATGTTGTGCTTCAGTTGCACTTCTCCACATGGATGACAATTCACGAACAGGGATTCTATCAGCAGATAGCGCTCTGACTGATGTGTAGCTACTTTTCGCCGGTACTTTCCTTGTTGTAGCCAGTCTACTATTATCCATTAAAATGCCAGATTAATTTAATCAAAACATTAGGAAATGTAGCTGAGTACATTTTTTTATGATGGCCATGCATAATCGTTGCAAACAAATACCTTTCTTTTTCATTGTACGCTCATTTACTTGTGTGGCTGCCAGCCAAATTGAGTTGCACTTCTGTTGTCATCTGATGAAAATGAAGCTATTTTCTGCCGTATGTGTTGCACTAATGTATTTTCTGTGAAGGAAAACTATAATTGCACGTCCCTGACTGAGCTATTGAAGCAAAAAAACACTGTTGACTTTCAATACAAAACGCGACCCCTGTCAAGACACAGCTGGACTCACCTGCTCCCGCTTTCTCCCATTGTGCTATTTACAAACAAACACGAGACTGGCTCAACTGATCTGGGGAACTATGGTAAGCGTCATAATGTAGAACGTGATCTGCTTTATCTCCTAACGTATTGCACAAGTTGACTGCAGGTATTTACTTAAAAAGTAGCTACATTAATATTACAATTGATTGAAAAACTTCAAATAAATAGTTTCAAAGGTATTGACAGTATTGAAAAACCATTCGGTTGCTATTTCCAAATACCCTGGGATACGGTATATACGGTATACAACCCAAGCCTAGCCTACAGGCTATGGATCATTTGATTGAGACCACACTAAATAGCCTATAGCTGCACTTGATATTGCACACCCAGCGGAGAATCAGAGATTAGGGGTGGCATTTGGCACACATCATTATACAGTATAGCCTAATAAGCAACTAATTCTAAAACACTGATAAATATAGAAATGTTATTCATTACAAATTACATGACCCTCCCCTGGACTAGATTTAAAAAAAAATACTAAACCCTCCCCTTGACTGAAATTGAAAAATAATGACCCTCCCCCATTTTCCTCCAGGTAACCATTCTGTAAATTTTTATCCATCCCTTAGCTTAAATCACTTAGGGCCTGATTCCGACTTAGGAAATTACGCCTTTCTTACGCATGCCTTTCCTATGCACTACTAAGTAGTTGGTATTCAGACTTAAAGGCACTTCTCAGTAGTTAGTATTCAGACTTATTTAATTTTTATATACAGTGGGGAGAACAAGTATTTGATACACTGATGATTTTGCAGGTTTTCCTACTTACAAAGCATGTAGAGGTCTGTAATTATTATCATAGGTACACTTCAACTGTGAGAGACGGAATCTAAAACAAAAATCCAGAAAATCACATTGTATGATTTTTAAGTAATTCATTTGCATTTTATTGCATGACATAGGTATTTGATACATCAGAAAAGCATAACTTAATATTTGGTACAGAAACCTTTGTTTGCAATTACAGAGATCATACGTTTCCTGTAGGTCTTGACCAGGTTTGCACACACTGCAGCAGGGATTTTGGCCCACTCCTCCATACAGACCTTCTCCAGATCCTTCAAGTTTCGGGGCTGTCGCTGGGCAATACGGACTTTCAGCTCCCTCCAAAGATTTTCTATTGGGTTCAGGTCTGGAGACTGGCTAGGCCACTCTAGGACCTTGAGATGCTTCTTACGGAGCCTCTCCTTAGTTGCCCTGGCTGTGTGTTTCGGGTCGTTGTCATGCTGGAAGACCCAGCCATGACCCATCTTCAATGCTCTTACTGAGGGAAGGAGGTTGTTGGCCAAGATCTCGCAATACATGGCCCCATCCATCCTCCCCTCAATACGGTGCAGTCGTCCTGTCCCCTTTGCAGAAAAGCATCCCCAAAGAATGATGTTTCCACCTCCATGCTTCACGGTTGGGATGGTGTTCTTGGGGATGTACTCATCCTTCTTCTTCCTCCAAACACGGCGAGTGGAGTTTAGACCAAAAAGCTCTATTTTTGTCTCATCAGACCACATGACCTTCTCCCATTCCTCCTCTGGATCATCCAGATGGTCATTGGCAAACTTCAGACGGGCCTGGACATGTGCTGGCTTGAGCAGGGAGACCTTGCGTGCGCTGCAGGATTTTAATCCATGACGGCGTATGGTTTTCTTTGAGACTGTGGTCCCAGCTCTCTTCAGGTCATTGACCAGGTCCTGCCGTGTAGTTCTGGGCTGATCCCTCACCTTCCTCATGATCATTGATGCCCCACAAGGTGAGATCTTGCATGGAGCCCCAGACTGAGGGTGATTGACCGTCATCTTGAACTTCTTCCATTTTCTAATAATTGCGCCAACAGTTGTTGCCTTCTCACCAAGCTGCTTGCCTATTGTCCTGTAGCCCATCCCAGCCTTGTGCAGGTCTACAATTTTATCCCTGATGTCCTTACACAGCTCTCTGGTCTTGGCCATTGTGGAGAGGTTGGAGTCTGTTTGATTGAGTGTGTGGACAGGTGTCATTTATACAGGTAACGAGTTCAAACAGGTGCAGTTAATACAGGTAATGAGTGGAGAACAGGAGGGCTTCTTAAAGAAAAACTAACAGGTCTGTGAGAGCCGGAATTCTTACTGGTTGGTAGGTGATCAAATACTTATGTCATGCAATAAAATGCAAATTAATTACTTAAAAATCATACAATGTGATTTTCTGGATTTTTGTTTTAGATTCCGTCTCTCACAGTTGAAGAGTACCTATTATAAAAATTACAGACCTCTACATGCTTTGTAAGTAGGAAAACCTGCAAAATCGGCAGTGTATCAAATACTTGTTCTCTCCACTGTATATTATTTTTATTTTTTTTCATTTTAATTTGTCTTCTTTTTTTTGGGGGGGGGGGGGATCAGCATTAATATTGCAGATAGATTGTAACTTCCATCAATGTAATTGTCTGCATCACTTCCAATCCCCCATATGTTTATTTTTCTCACAAATATGTAAAGAAAAGATATCAAAGGATTGAACCATAAAGTTGTGTTTCTAGGGAGTGATATTTATTCTTGTAGAATACTTTAGATTTTCTTTCATATTGTTATAGTCTTCTTAACTATGAAGTTATTAATGTTCTTAGTTTATCTTTTGAAAATAAACACGTAAAAAGATTCGAGGGATGAACATGCGCATCTTCAATATGTACCCATTGTTCCTCTTTAGTGCATTTAACTACAGTTGAAGTCGGAAGTTTACATACACCTTGGCCAAATACATTTAAACTCAGTTTTTCACAATTCCTGACATTTAATCCTAGTAAAAATTCCCTGTTTTAGGTCAGTTAGGATCACCACTTTATTTTAAGAATGTGAAATGTCAGAATAATAGTAGAGAGAATGATTTTTTTCTGCTTTTATTTATTTCATTACATTCCTAGTGGGTCAGAAGTTTACATACACTCAATTAGTATTTTGTAGCATTGCCTTTAAATTGTTTAACTTGGGTCAAACGTTGCGGGTAGCCTTCCACAAGCTTCCCACAATACGTTGGGTGAATTTTGGCCCATTCCTCCTGATAGAGCTGGTGTAACTGAGTCAGGTTTGTAGGCCTCCTTGCTCACGCAAGCTTTTTCAGTTCTGCCGACACATTTTCTATAGGATTGAGGTCAGGGCTTTGCCACTCCAATACCTTGGCTTTGTTGTCCTTAAGCCATTTTGCCACAACTTTGGAAGTCTGCTTGGGGTCATTGTCCATTTGGAAGACCCATTTGCGACCAAGCTTTAACTTCCTGACTGATGTCTTGAGATGTTGCTTCAATATATCCACATAATTTTCCTTCCTCATGATGCCATCTATTTTGTGAAGTGCACCAGCCCCTCCTGCAGCAAAGCACCCCAACAGCATGATGCTGCCACCCCCGTGGTTCACGGTTGGGATGGTGTTCTTCGCCTTGCAAGCCACCCCCTTTTTCCTCCAAACATAACGATGGTCATTATGGCCAAACAGAGGACATTTCTCCAAAAAGTAGGATCTTTGTCCCCATGTGCAGTTGCAAACCGTAATCTGGCTTTTTTATGGCGGTTTTGGAGCAGTGGATTCTTCCTTGCTGAGCGGCCTTTCAGGTTATGTCGGTATAGGACTCGTTTTATTGTGGATATAGATACTTTTGTATCTGTTTCCTCCAGCATCTTCACAAGGTCCTTTGCTGTTGTTCTGTGATTGATTTGCACTTTTCGCACCAAAATACGTTCATCTCTAGGAGAGAGAATGCATCTCCTTCCTGAGCGGTATGACGGCTGCGTGGTCCCATGGTGTTTATACTTGCGTACTATTGTTTGTACAGATGAACGTGGTACCTTCAGGCGTTTGGAAATTGTTCCCAAGGATGAACCAGACTTGTGGAGGTCTACAATTTTTTTTCTGAAGTCTTGGCTGATTTCTTTTTATTTTCCCATGATGTCAAGCAAAGAGGCACTGAGTTTGAAGGTAGGCCTTGAAATACATCCACAGGTACACCTCCAATACACTCAAATGATGTCAATTAGCCTATCAGAAGCTTCTAAAGCCATGACACAATTTTCTGGAATTTTCCAAGCTGTTTAAAGGCACAGTCAGCTTAGTGTATGTAAACTTCTGAACCACTGGAATTGTGATACAGTGAATTATAAGTGAAATAATCTGTCTGTAAACAATTGTTGGAAAAATTACTTGTGTCATGCACAAAGTAGATGTCCTACCCGACTTGCCAAAACCATAGTTTGTTAACAATAAATGTTGGGAGTGGTTGAAAAATGAGTTTTAATGACTCCAACCTAAGTGTATGTAAACTTCCGACTTCAACTGTATATATATATGCATATACATACATACACATACATGTACACATACATACATATAAATACATACACATACATACAGTGGGGGAAAAAAGTATTTAGTCAGCCACCAATTGTGCAAGTTCTCCCACTTAAAAAGATGAGAGAGGCCTGTAAATTTCATCATAGGTACACTTCATCTATGACAGACAAATTGAGAAAAAAAAATCCAGAAAATCACATTGTAGGATTTTTAATGAATTTATTTGCAAATTATGGTGGAAAATAAGTATTTGGTCACCTACAAACAAGCAAGATTTCTGGCTCTCACAGACCTGTAACTTCTTCTTTAAGAGGCTCCTCTGTCCTCCACTCGTTACCTGTATTAATGGCACCTGTTTGAACTTGTTATCAGTATAAAAGACACCTGTCCACAACCTCAAACAGTCACACTCCAAACTCCACTATGGCCAAGACCAAAGAGCTGTCAAAGGACACCAGAAACAAAATTGTAGACCTGCACCAGGCTGGGAAGACTGAATCTGCTATAGGTAAGCAGCTTGGTTTGAAGAAATCAACTGTGGGAGCAATTATTAGGAAATGGAAGACATACAAGACCACTGATAATCTCCCTCGATCTGGGGCTCCACGCAAAATCTCACCCCGTGGGGTCAAAATGATCACAAGAACGGTGAGCAAAAATCCCAGAACCACACGGGGGGACCTAGTGAATGACCTGCAGAGAGCTGGGACCAAAGTAACAAAGCCTACCATCAGTAACACACTACGCCGCCAGGGACTCAAATCCTGCAGTGCCAGACGTGTCCCCCTGCTTAAGCCAGTACATGTCCAGGCCCGTCTAAAGTTTGCTAGAGTGCATTTGGATGATCCAGAAGAGGATTGGGAGAATGTCATATGGTCAGATAAAACCAAAATAGAACTTTTTGGTAAAAACTCAACTCGTCGTGTTTGGAGGACAAAGAATGCTGAGTTGCATCCAAAGAACACCATACCTACTGTGAAGCATGGGGGTGGAAACATCATGCTTTGGGGCTGTTTTTCTGCAAAGGGACCAGGACGACTGATCCGTGTAAAGGAAAGAATGAATGGGGCCATGTATCGTGAGATTTTGAGTGAAAACCTCCTTCCATCAGCAAGGGCATTGAAGATGAAACGTGGCTGGGTCTTTCAGCATGACAATGATCGCAAACACACCGCCCGGGCAACGAAGGAGTGGCTTCGTAAGAAGCATTTCAAGGTCCTGGAGTGGCCTAGCCAGTCTCCAGATCTCAACCCCATAGAAAATCTTTGGAGGGAGTTGAAAGTCTGTGTTGCCCAGTGACAGCCCCAAAACATCACTGCTCTAGAGGAGATCTGCATGGAAGAATGGGCCAAAATACCAGCAACAGTGTGTGAAAACCTTGTGAAGACTTACAGAAAATGTTTGACCTGTGTCATTGCCAACAAAGGGTATATAACAAAGTATTGAGAAACTTTTGTTATTGACCAAATACTTATTTTCCACCATCATTTGCAAATAAATTCATAAAAAATCCTACAATGTGATTTTCTGGAAAAAAATGTCTCATTTTGTCTGTCATAGTTGACGTGTACCTATGATGAAAATTACAGGCCTCTCTCATCTTTTTAAGTGGGAGAACTTGCACAATTGGTGGCTGACTAAATACTTTTTTTCCCCCACTGTATATATACATATCCTTTTTCATTACTTTCCAATCCCACCACCCCTTCCCTAATTGGAGTAAACTAGTGAACAACAACGCTTAGGCCTCTACTTCCAGCTTATACATACTATATACATTTTATGGACACAGTCAATTTTACAATAATTCCATTTTGTTTGTTTTTACTCCTGAACTTCCTCTACCCTCAACCTCTCCGATCATTTTCATGATGTCCATCCGGTTTGCTTCTATATGCCATATCTTTCTAACTGTGCTCTTTCACAAATGCTCTCACCCTATAACCTATATACTTATTATGGACACAGTATGCTTTACATTAGTTATCTTGTTGTTATTAGTTATTAGTTGTTAGTTGTTATTAGTCTCATCCTTCAGCTCCATTCAACACCTCCCATCTATCTCTTAACACCATCCATATTGGATTTCTATTTGCCATATATTTTTCAACTGTACTGTGATGTTTCACAAAAGTTCTGAACCCTTCTATTCTCATTGTTTTTACAGATTGTAAATTGAAAATAAACATTTTTGCTAAAAGTAGTATTATATTATTGATCGATTGACTATGACTTTTCAGATCACCCGGTAGTGCTATCTGCAGGGTTAGCTCCAGGTAAATATTGCAATCCTTCAGCCATTCCTGGACCTGTGACCAAAAACAAGCTACAAATGGACAGTATCAAAACAAATGATCTAATGATTCTGTCTCTTCGCAGCAAAATCTGCAGAGCTGGGAAGATTGTATCCCCCATATTAATAACATTTTATTGGTAGCAAGAATTTTGTATAATAATTTAAATTGAAAAATTCTACGTTTTAAGTTTTAGACTTAGCTTATGAAGGTGCGTAACTGGTTTTGCAGACGTGGTTCCTTTGCGCGTGCTGAATAAATGTAATTTAACTGCTGAAAACCCTGGCCCACAGATTTTCTTATGGAGTTTTCATTCAATAAGGTTTTCAGTACATTTACCTTAAGCCATCCCTTTAAATATGGTGTACCTTTAATCAGAATTTCTTCAACAGACTAGAATACATAGAGTGAACGGGTTCAGAAAATAGGGATTAATGTAAATCTAAATATATGCATATTTGTCGTCATTTCAACACCAACTGCTAGATCTTGTAGAGTATTTAGGCACATTTTGGGGTTAAGAAAGTATGTATGAATCATTTAAAAAACTGGTTTGGAGAGCCTTTAGTGACTGTATATTGATGAACAAAAACTGTTACGACTTGGTCAGCTCTCCGCTCCATAACAATTTAATTAGCCTACGTGTCTTTTTTTAAAATCAACTGTTACTAATGATCCTCAGCAACAACAACATGGCCGTGATGGCATTTACACAGGAAGCAAATGAAGGTAAACAAAACAATGTAATTAAATGGAATGATAATGTAGGATATACTAGCTGAAGGGACCTAACAGTAAATTGACGTCGATACTGATAGTGGCTAATATTTAACATGATATAAATAGAAAACAGACAAAGTCGGGGTAGGCTATAATTAAGACATTTGAGAGTGCCCATCCCTGAAAGTTAAAACGTCGCACAATTTAAATTCTGCATAATGGCACAGCATTTCATCAACTTTACTGTGGGAAAGTTGATATGTTGATATGCTTCAGTTTGCTGCCATATGATTGGTTTCACAATTTTGTCTCCAGTGATTATAAAGTAAAATAGATCTAAAACAAGTGCAATTTATATTTACAATTCCCTTATCCAAACGGATTAGTAATTTACCTAGCTCTTATCAATAGCTCTTATCAGATTGTAAATTACAGTGCATGGAGAATGCTGTTATTTCAATCGGGAAAAATGAATTAGATGCTTTTTCGACCTTATTCATGGGTTTGACCTTATTCATGCTATTCGCATGTTTATGTTCAAGGTCAGAATATGCATAGAGAGATAAAAAGGAAATAACGTTCCATTCATGCGCTTAACTCAGGTTGGAAAAAATTGTCAAAGACTCCAGTCACCCAAGTCATAGACTGTTCTCTCTGCTACCGTACAGCAAGCGATACCGGAGCGCCAAGTCTAGGTCCAAAAGGCTCCTTAACAGCTTCTACCCCCAAGCCATGAGACAGCTGAACAATTAATCAAATGGCCACCCGGACTATTTGCAGTACTGAGACTATCAGTACAGAGACCGTCTGAGTCGGTGAGTCCAGTGTGTCTCCAGTGGGAGTAGTGTCTATCTGCTGGTGGACTGCTGGGTGGCCTTCACTGTTCTGTTTTCTATCCACAGAGCCCCACCTATTAAACAGACAGCCTGCATGCATCTCCATATTTTAATGTGGTTCATGAAAGGCAAAGACTAGAGAGACTGCCAAGAGACTGGCCTTGTAGCAACCAGAGACCTGCAGGAGTGTGCACATGTCTGAGTGTGTGTGAATTCATACATACTGTATTGGTATGCATGAAACCTTTTTGAATCATTGTAACAATATCCTCACACCGGTAAACGTTTTGCTTTTATTATAGCAAAAGTTTGATACTTCAGATTGATCTTCTCTGCACTTTATAGTCTGCTGAAGGAGAGAAAGCAATCTGATTGTTATCGTGTCATATCATATGACCTGTACTCTCTCCCCCTCTTTGATTCTGTGTTGTTTTGTTATTGATTTGATTCAGTCTATACCTAGCGTTTCCCTTTCAGAACTGGAGACAAACCAGACCTGTCTTTGGCCCGAAGAAAATCAAGCCAAGGTCAGTTCTGAATGATTCACCCTATCTCCCGCAGCGCGTCTGTCTGTGTTTTGGCCAACGTGAGCACTTCTGCCTTTCGATCGGAGGGCCGCTACAGAGTGAAAACGTCTGGCCAATTCTTTCTCTTATCTCTCTGCTGCTTTTAATCTCCTGAAGCTGCAGGAGTGGAGGCAGAGGGCTGGGAGGGATGTCTTTGTCCAGGGATGTGAACCCGCAACCTTTTCAATTTTGTCCCACGCTTCAAAGCCCCTTCCGTCTGGGCGGACGCACGTCCTGGACAAAGTTTGCCATTTGCTTTTCATTTCCCCCTTCGATAAGAGAGACGAGAAAACATTGTATATTGTAATGCTCCCTTCACCCTTTTGACATCGGCAAAATTGAGGCGCTAGCGAAAGATCTATACAAATTAAAAGCAAATACAAAAATGGCTGTGGAAAGAGGGGACATTCTGGAAGTTAGGAAATCCATTGGCTTTTCTCAGCACCAAAGCATTGTTTGTTCAAGATGGTGGAGGAAATAATAAGAAAGTTAAAGGAAGAAAAGTGAGAATTTTCACTGAAGTCATCTCAACTCTACTCCTAACTGTCAGTATACTAACAGAAAAAAAATAAAATGCCGCCACTACCTCGCTTGTAAACTTTTTAGCTTTTAAAAAGGTGCGTGAACAGTGGAGCAATCAGAAGATGAAGAGATATTCAGCAACTCTAGGTAGCGTAATGGAAGTTTCCTTGAAAAACCTATATTTTATTGAAACCAATGTGTTTCATAAAGAAGAAAAAAACGATGTTAATCTGTCAGTATACTAACCGCAGTCAGTAACTCTTCACATAGCTCATGACCAGTTGCCTGCAGGAAGGTACAAAGCTACAGATGGGATTGGAGCAGTTTAGAATAGTACATTCTATAACTGTTAGCAGATTATATGATTTCAAACCGGTGTTGAAATAGCAGTAGTGATTTATACGATTTTCTATCATTTCCATCAGGGTCAATTTATTCCAATTCTCATGCTACAACCACTTACAGTGAAATTGTAATTTATGGCCATCTAATTGTGTGTATCAGAGCTTGAAAGTGAAGCCATTCCAATTTCTACATTTGTATCTTGTATCACCATATTCACCATTTGGTCATCATGTATAATACATCATGTATCATGCATCACACATGTTTCATATTACATTCATGAAAATGTATTATTTACAGTACTATGCTGTTTACTATCTTATTATTTTACTAATACTATATTAATGTGTTATAAATAACCTTATATGTGCCAGTGGGTACCTATTGAGGAGACTGGTGATAGGTGGAGTGATGGTACGTCTGAGCGTGACCTGGCCCTTCTGTGGTCTCAGCTGTGTCCTGCCTGGTTCTGCCTGGTCAATGTGGCAGGCAGCAGGAAATACTGTATGGCCTGACACACTCTGACATACCGTACATTTGTTTCTGTGCACAATGAGGCACACTGCTACGCAATCAGCTACGGCTTCTGATTTATACCAAGATCTTACATTGACACACACACACACACTCCACCCTCCACCAGACCCTCCAAGCATCTCCTCCTCCCACCTCTCCACCATCTCTCTAGACCTGCAAAGTGATATTTTATCATTTTCGCTCCAACATCTACACAACATTAACCAAATGACATCTGGCCAGCGACACGCTCCAGCGTCTGCGCGCGCCTCACGGTGTGGCAGGTCGCCTGCATCAAACAGCAGCAGTAGCGGCAGCAGAGCCGGCGGAACCCGAGCTACAGCAGAAACGGGAAATGGTGTCTCTCTCTGTAGTTGTGTTTCTCTCCCCCAGCTTCAGTTCTGCTTCTGTTATGTGGAGTTAATTGCCACAGGAATAGCTTGATGGTTTCACGGCTGGCTCGCCACTGGGTAAAGGAATGGAGGAAATAGAAATGTCTGTGCTCTTTATTTGAATGCTTAAGTGTTAACCTTTAGTCACAGCAGGTGTGAAGATAGGAGACATGCAGAATCATGTGGTGTGAAAGTTTAGAGTAGAAAAAAAAAACGATCTAATCTGGACAAACCCTGAACTCACAGGAGCCCATCCACACATGGTTTACTTACTAATTCCATTCCAATCAAAGTAATCTGTTACGTACTATAGAAAATACGCTACATATAGGACACTATAGATGTGCTACTCTTAACTGGACCAACACCAAGTTCATCTTCATCTTTATCTACTGTAAGGAATGAGAATGGCCTCATAAGAGACAGTGCCCTAGGGGTGTGAATCATTTCTGTGAATCCCGTTCCACATTACAAATCAATGGATAAAATCAATGGACAGTATTGAACACTTTTCCTTCAATAACCTCAACCTCTTTCCTAAATGGACTTCTAAATATTTGAGCCTTTTCTCTTCCTGGGAGAGATAGACTGAAATCCTGTGAGATATTAAGTACCAATACAGGAGAGATGTCACCTGACTGAGGTGGAAATGGCTGTCGTCATTCTTGTCTGCTAACTGGCTTACCACCATGCTCTATCACTGATGTGATGATGAGAAGAAAGAAGGGAGGAAAGAAAGAAAAAGAAAAGGCCAGAAGACAGAGAGGCACAGAAAGTGGCAGTGGCATTTCCACTGTGTTATTGGTCCTATATATCTGTGAAGAGCCATGGGATTACCATAAATACAAACCAAAAACACATAAAGGAGGCGTGCGAGGGGATGCGGTATGAAGCTGGAGATCAGGTTCTATTATGCTGTGATTTATGGACCACTGAGTGACCCACAGCAGGTAAGGTCAGAGGAGGCAGTTTGAGCCTGCATTCTAGATGCCTCATTGCCAACTCACAGACCAGTTAATAACCTATTTTATTTAATGTCACAGCCAATGTGGGTAAAGCGTATTGACAAGGTCCTGAATACATTTTCAAGAAACCCCCAGCTGCAAGGACCAGATAAACTGTATGTGAAAAATGTAATCTTGCCTTCCATGAATGCCCCTGAGTCCTTATAAATTATTAAACCCACCTGTCCTCTAATAAAGTGTGGTGAGAAACTTCAACTCCAGGAACTAATGTCAGTGATTTCGAGGAGGGAGAGCAATTGTTGCAGAGACAAGCCTCAATTCCCACATCACATTTTAGCCAGCTCTGCCTCCTCTATGAGGGGACTCCATCACTGGCCTTTATGAATGTTTCAGTGATGGATCGGAGTGGGGAGAGAGAAATGCCATTTCACATGAGCAGGTAATACAGTTATATTTCTCAGGTGTAATGCTGCTGCTTCTATTGCTATTGTCCTATGAATGCTGTTGACTTTTGCATCCATGGGTTCCTGCATTTATTAGAAAATAAAATAAACTTTCACACTGTGTTCAATAAAAAGCAAATAAAAAGCTAATATAACTTTCTAAATGGCAGACTTTTAAATGACAGCCTTTGGGGACTTGTATTGCCATCTTTGTCAGCTTACCAACATTGCAAACATTGCTCCTCAAGTGTCATCTTACAAAAACATAAACACTTTGTTCATCCCTGCATCTGTCTTTCCTGGAGTGAGTGGGTGACACTGACATCTGAAGGTGAATCCAGTCTTTTGATGGCCCTGTAACAGTCAATAAGCCATTTAATCTTGGGCCTCAGCCCAGTCGATACAGACCATGTCGTGTCCTGGAGATCCAGCGGGCAAGAGCTCTGCTCAAGCCTGATAAACCACAAATTCAACCCCAACCCCTTTGTCTTCCATTTTGGTTTGGAGCAAAGAAGAGCATTTGGCCTATTTAAATAATGTATTCCTCCATTTAACGAGCTGTGGTAATCCTTAGCTTGATAAGAGGCGGTTAGCCCCAGCTGACTCAGCTGCCTCACAACGACTCCAAAATGAATTTGATTAGAGGATTACTCACATTTTTGTATTCATGGTGCTAATTTACAAACATGACAGTATCATTCCAGGAGCCCCACACAAAAGCCAATGCCAATTTCTTAATATGGTATTGCAAGGAAGGAATTACTTCTCTAGCATTGGTTTTGGGTCTTTTTGGGTAAAACTAGCAAAATACATTAATGTATTCCAAGTTGTCCGCTTAACATGTAGCCTACTATTGTCAAAATAATGGAAATTATGTGTATTGTTTGTCCATCTGTGAAAATTCTCCTACTATTGAGTTTTAATCATTTCAAGTGAAATGGAATTGTCTTGTAGGTCTTATGGTTGATATATGGTAAGATTTCGGGTGCACTTCGTACCTGCTAAGGTTAATATTAAGCAACTTACAGAAGTAGTCCATTAAAGGAGCGGCATCTGTTGTCAAAATGGGAAAACTGTTTTGACTTTGTGGCTGTGTTATCTAGTGGAAATTGGGTCAAGTGGCTAACATAGAAATCGCTCTGCCATTACCTGGTTGTTAAAATTCTACACTGTTTGCTCAATTTCAGTTTATGTGAGAAAACAAGCACTGAATAGTTTAGGGAATCATTGTACCATCTATATCACTGTGAAATATATTTTCAATAAGCCATTTTCAATAACAAAAAAATATTGTTTTTACAGCTTGTGGACCAAAACCGAAAGTAAAAGGCTCAAGCGTGAGTCTCCGCCATGTTACAGGGAAATGATATGCGGGGGAGGGAGAGATTTGTTTTGAATGCAGCCTAGTGCTGTTGCAATTCACCTAGCTTCCACATAGGGGAGAAATTCTGAGAAATTCTAGGTGCAGCACCTTTAAGTATTTCTACAGCTGAGGAAACTTTGGATACAGGCATAGATTTGCATCTCATCAGAGCAGTCTGGCAGGCTAGATGGTGTGCATTATTGGAGAGTGAGGCAATTACCATAAATGACTGACTAATGGAAGCCATTTTGGTACTTGATGGATTGATGTACGCTGCTTCTCTCTATTCCCACTAGAGTGGGCCTTGAACTACTCATTTCAACCCATATGGAAAAGATTTTAACAAGATTCTTATATGTTCTACTTGGAACTTGTGAGTAATACATATGACAGCAAATACACTGCAATATCTGATTTATATGGTTGGTTAACATTTAGACATAACAGAAATGCATGTATTATATAAATAACATACACGAAACATGTAAGCTAAGCTAAGAATTTCAAAGCACTTGCATAACACTGTCTGACGTAATTGATGCATGTAATGTGACACTTATTGAAAAATAAGCAAAGTCTGCTGCGAGGAGGAGCAAGAGGAGCAGGTGGAGGAAAAGGGAAAGCAGAAAAAGGAGAGGAGGAGAAGGAGGAGAGGGGAGGAAGAGGCGAGGAAGAGGGGGAGGAGGACAGGAGGAGGAGGAGGAGAGGAGGAGGAGGTGAGGACGGGTAGGGGGAGGCGGAGAGAAGAGGAGGAAGAGGAGAGGAGGACAGGAGAAGGAGGAGCGGAGGAGGAGAGGGGAGGAGGAGGAGGAGGAGAGGGGGAGGAAGAAACATACACGAAACATGTAAGCTAAGCCTTCTAAGGGCTCACATACATGGGACATACGAATTTCACAGCACTTGCATAACTGTCTGACGTCATTGATGCATGTAATGTGACACTTTTTGAAAAAAGTATCAAAGTCTGCCACAAGGAGGAGTAGGACGAGCAGGAGGAGGAGGAGAGGGGATGAAGAGGGGGTAGGAGGAGGAGAGGAGGAGGGGATGAAGTAGAGGAGGAGGATTGGTTGGGGGAGTAGGAGAGAAGAGGAGGAAGAGGAGAGTAGGACAGGAGGAGGAGAGAGGATGGGGAGGAGGAGGAGAGGAGAAAAGAGGAGGGAGAGGAGGAGGAGGAAAGGAGGAGAAGAGGAGGAGGAGGGGATGAGGAGAGGAGAAAAGAAGGGGAGATGAGGAGGACATTAGGAGGAGGCGAGGAGGAGGAGAGGGGGAAGAAACATAAAATAAACTTTTAAGCTAAGCCTTCTAAGGGCTCACATACATGGGACATACGAATTTCAAAGCATTTGCATAACACAGTCTGACGTAATTGATGCATGCAATGTGACACTTATTGAAAAAGAAGCAAAGTCCGCCTCGAGGAGGAGCAGGAGGTGGAAGGGGAAATCAGAAGGAGGAGGGAGAAGAAGGAGGAGAGGAAGAGGGGGAAGGAGGAGGAGTAGGAGAGGAGGAGGGGAGGAGTAGGAGAATGGGAGAAGGAGAGGAGGGGAAGAGGTGAAAAGAGGAGGAGGACAGGAGGAGAAGGAGGAGGAGTAGAAGGAGGAGGAGAGGAGGATGAGAGGAGAGAAGAGGAGGACAGGTGGATAAGGAGGAGAAGATGAGGAAGAGGAGGAGGGGTATGAGGAGGAGGAGGAGTAGGAGGAGTAGGAGGAGGAAATGTGAGGATAGAAGTAGAGAAAGAGGAGAGGACAAGAGGAGGAGGAGGAGGAGAAGGACGAATAGGAGGAATTACTTTGATTGCAGCAGTGAATCTATTTAGTTATTAGGTGGAGATCTCTTGACAATCCTTCTCACGATAACACATTGGAAGTAGTCAGTGACAAATAGCTAAGCAAGGCTGGGCTTGGTTAAAACCCTGGATGGGAGACCAAAGGCATAGCTGTAGCTAAATCAACTGTCCAGTAGGAGGTGCTGCCCAGCCTTAACCATGGAAACTCATACCTGAAAATGGATATACAAATATAGTATTTTTCTTACAGTAATTCTCATGGCTTTTTATATGTTGACTTATTTATAGAACTACAGTTGAAGTCGGAAGTTTACATACACTTAGGTTGGAGTCATTAAAACTAGTTTTTTAACCACTCCACACATTTCTTGTTAACAAACTATAGTTTTGGCAAGTCGATTAGGACATCTACTTTGTGCATGACACAAGTAATTTTTCCAACAATTGTTTACAGACAGATCATTTCACTTACAATTCACTGTATCACAATTCCAGTGGGTCAGAAGTTTACATACACTAAGTTGACTGTGCCTTTAAACAGCTTGGAAAATTCCAGAAAATGATGTCATGGCTTTAGTTTCACGTTCGTTCATAGACGGGTCAGACCAAGGCGCAGCGTGATATGCATACATGTTTATTTGAACCGAATAAACAACGACAAAACAACAAACTAAACGAAACGTGAAGTCCAAGGTACACAAACAACATACCTCACACGGAACAAGATCCCACAACCCACTAGTGCCAATAGGCTGCCTAAGTATGGTCCCCAATCAGAGACAACGAGCGACAGCTGCCTCTGATTGGGAACCACACCGGCCAACATAGATCTAGACATACTAAACTATAAACATAGATCTACACCACATAGAGAATCACACCCTGACTGAACAAATAAGAGTCCCCAGAGTCAGGGTGTGACAGTACCCCCCCCCCCCCAAAGGTGCGGACTCCGACCGCACAACCTTTACTTAACAGGGTAGGGGCCGGGTGGGCATTCCGCCTCGGAGGCGGATCCGGCTCCGGGCGTGACAACCACCTATTCTCCGCCTCCCTGTTGCGCCCCTGGTCTGGTCTGGACCCTGGTGTGGGAGACCCCGAACCTGGAGAGGGGCTGACGTCTGGGTCTGGACTGGAGCCGCTGACCGGAGCTGGACCGGGCACCGGTGGAGCGGACTGCTCAGGCTCCGGACTGGAGCCACTGACCGGAGCTGGACTTGGTACCGGTGGAGCGGACTGCTCTGGCTCCGGAGTGGAGCCGCTGACCGGATCTGGACTGGACCCCGGTGGAGCGGACTGCTCTGGCTCCGGAGTGGAGCCGCTGACCGGAGCTGGATCAGGCACCGGTGGAGCGGACTGCTCTGGCTCTGGAGTGGAGCCGCTGACCGGAGCTGGAACAGGCCGGGCCGGGCTGGCGACGTGCACCACTGGCTTGGTGCGAGGAGCAGGAACAGGCCGGGCCTCGATTTTGGTCTCATCTGACCACAACACTTTCACCCAGTTCTCCTCTGAATCATTCAGATGTTCATTGGCAAACTTCAGATGGCCCTGTATATGTGCTTTCTTGAGCAGGGGGACCTTGCGGGTGCTGCAGGATTTCAGTCCTTCACGGTGTAGTGTGTTACCAATTGTTTTCTTGGTGACCATGGTCCCAGCTGCCTTGAGATCATTGACAATATCCTCCCGTGTAGTTCTGGACTGATTCCTCACCATTCTCATGATCATTGCAACTCCACGAGGTGAGATCTTGCATGGAGCCCCAGGCCGAGGGAGATTGACAGTTATTTTGTGTTTCTTCCATTTGCGAATAATCGCACCAACTGTTGTCACCTTCTCACCAAGCTGCTTGGTGATGGTCTTGTAGCCCATTCCAGCCTTGTGTAGGTCTATAATCTTGTCCCTGACATCCTTGAAGAGCTCTTTGGTCTTGGCCATGGTGGAGAGTTTGGAATCTGATTGATTGATTGCTTCTGTGGACAAGTGTCTTTTATACAGGTAACAAACTGAGATTAGGAGCACTCCCTTTAAGAGTGTGCTCCTAATCTCAGCTCGTTACCTGTATAAAAGACACCTGGGAGCCATAAATCTTTCTGATTGAGAGGGGGTCAAATACTTATTTCCCTCAATAAAATGCAAATCAATTTATAACATTTTTGACATGCGTTTTTCTGGATTTTGTTTTTGTTATTCTGTCTCTCACTGTTCAAATAAACCTACCATTAAAATTATAGACTGATCATTTCTTTGTCAGTGGGCAAACATACAAAATCAGCAGGGGATCAAATACTTTTTTCCCTCACTGTAGCGTTAAAAAAAAACATAAAAAACATTTTAATACACAGCTAAAATCTATGAATAAAACATCTGAGAACAGTAATATTTTACACTTTCATGAAGGTACTCATAAGCAATCATTTCTTGTGAAAAATGTGTGGATATAGCATTTTGGAAATAAACTTTTCTTATATCTACAGTACATGTTGACATCTCATTGACAAATTAAAGTGCACTAAAACATATAAATAAATATAAACATATAAAATACAAAGTTAAATAACCTTGTAAGAGTGCAGGTAAGGACACACTCCATGAAACAGTTGTGAGGTACAATTAAGTCAATAGGGGTTTGACCTGTAAATACATTTTTGCAGGTCTTTCCTATAACTCTGCAGTCACTTGAATCAGGGCCAGAAAAGTGGGGTTAGCTAGTATGTTGTGGATAAACAAAGAGAAAAGCCTTGCCAGTCTTTCCTCTTGGTTATCCTGAGGGTCTGGCCAGTGAGCATCCAGTTAAATGTGCACAGACAGATGAGTCTGCCCTCGCAGCACTGCTGCACCTCCCAAGGGCACAATGACATTTTCCTGGGACAATATGGGACTGCAGTGACATAGAAAACATTCCCTCCTTCCATCTCTCCTTTCCTCCTCCAGACACTGCAATACCATTCCTCCTCTCTCTCTCTCTCTCTCTCTCTCTCTCTCTCTCTCTCTCTCTCTCTCTCTCTCTCTCTCTCTCTCTCTCTCTCTCTCTCTCTCTCTCTCTCTCTCTAATTTCCCCTAACTTTTCTTGAGTGCTGCTGCAGTAGCTGCTTTTTGCCTTTTCATTCTGTTACAGGTCAAGAAACTTGACAAAGTTCCAAAAGGCTGGTAGCGGCAGGGGAGAGAATGGAGGAAAATGTGACTGGGTTCAACTAAAGAAAATGAGACAGAAAAGGCAGGGCAACAAAATGCCTCAAGGTTGAACTTTCAATCAGAAACTTGAATTTTTTCATGGTGAGCTGTAGTTCAAACTGTACTGGACCGCAAACAGATTTTTTATTTATTTTTAAGCACACCTACTACTAAGTCTAAAAAGAGAAGAAAATAATTAAAGGCCCAATGCAGCTGTTTTTTTAAATCTCCATATCAAACCAATTGTGGGTAACAATTTAGTACCTTTTTGTAATAGTTTTTAATTAAAATGTTCAAAAAAAACCATTCAAGTCATGGGACCGATATTAGCATATTTGAATTTTTTCGCAGATCATGTTCAAAACATCTATAAGGGACTTTGTTGAGCTTCACAATCAAGTTTAGATACTTCCGATTATTTGGACATGATGCGTGAAAAATGCTAAGTCAAGTCCCATGACTTGAATGGGATTTGTGCCACGAATGCAAAAATGTTAGCATATGGAAACAGTGCCAGGGAAACTAAACCAAAGTATGGATAGCTTTCATACCTTGTCCATAGACTGCTTACAGGGTAAGGAAACCAATGTGTCATTTTATAATTTGGGTGAACTATCCCTTTAATTGTTACCCAGAAATGATTTGATATTGAGATAAAAACGACTGCATTAGACCTTTAACCGATATTGCAGTGGCATTTATTTGACTTTGCCCCACTACAGAAACATGTGTATGTTCAGCCTGGCCTCAAAGACGTAAAAAAGTAAACTTAAATCTGTGACATTCAAATGAGTATGATACAGTATGTTACGTTTGGTATGCTTATATAAGACAGAAGGTTGCTTCAGACAAAAACAAACAGATGGAGGTTGGTCCGGGAGGATGGGTGTGTGCATAATCTGAACATCAAATGCAAATGTATAGCAACCCAACAGGTTGCCTGTTAAATAGCAACTACTTACTACTTTTTAGCTACTTTGCAACTACTTGAGAAAGTTACAGAGGCATAAATATCATACCTCCCCAAAAATGCTAAACTCCCATAATTGTAATGATGAGACGTTATCATGTCTTGGGGGTATGATATTTGCCCTGACCTCAACCCCATTGAAAAAAAATTTGGGATGAATTGGAACACCGACTGTGAACCAGGCCTAATTGCCCAACATCAGTGCTCGACCTCACTAATGCTCTTGTGGCTGAATGCAAGTCCCCGCAGTAATGTTCCAACATCTAGTGGAAAGCCTTCCCAGAAGAGTGGAGGCTGATATAGCAGCAAAGAGGGGACCAACTCCATATTAATGCCTATGATATTGGAATGAGATGTTCGATGAGCAGGTGTCCACATACCTTTGGTCATGTAGTGTATTCTATTCTTATTTACAATAAAAGTGACTGCAAAATGACACAATACATTATTTACCATTCATTTCTATTGGGCACAAAATTATCTGAAACACAACCAAAACAAATCGCAAATGCATCCAACAAGTTTGTAGAGTCACAAGCTTGATGTAATCATTGCATGCTATGAATATGGGACCAAATACTAAACCTTTGACTACTTTAATACACATATAAGTGAATTTGTCCCAATACTTTTACTCCCCTAAAATGGGGGGACTATGTACAAAAACTGCTCTAATTTCTAAACGGTTCACCTGATATGGATTAGAATACCCTCAAATTAAAGCTGACAGTCTGCACTTTAACCTCATAGTCATTGTATCATTTCAAATCCCAAGTGCTGGAGTACAGCGCCAAAACATCAACAAATGTGTCACTGTCCTAATACTTTTGGAGCTCACTGTACATACATCCACTACTGTACCTATAAATATGTAAGTGCCTGTCATATTGCCTACAGTATCTACACAGCAGGTATGTCATGTATGCACATGTAGGCAGGGTACATACCTACAGCAGGGTGCATGTATGCCCAGGGTCTGTCCATGTACAGTGTTGTCAGGCCGGTGTGTGTCATGCAGGGTGCAGATGTGTCACTGTAGATCAGGACAGCGGCCCGTGTGACAGATGAAGTGTCCTCTGTCAGTGGAGAGTGTGTGTGTGTGTGTGTGTGTGTGTGTGTGTCAGTGTGTGTCAGTGGGGCCTCTCTCCAGGGAGGTGCAAATCTCTGCACATCCCTGCATTGGAAATCATCCACAGCATCTTGATGAGCGACAGCCCCCAGCCTGTGATTGACTGGCACACTAACATGGAGCGACGGCTTCGCACACCACGGGGCGGAGAGGCAAGGGGACCACAAGAACATGGCCCTGTCCCTGACACACAGAACACAAGCCCAGACACATAGAACAAATCGCAGCACATTAGGACCCCATCTCTTCCTCTCTCCTCTACGGCTGATATGACTGACTGATACCCATGGCTAATGTCATTAGTTTCCTCTTCCATAGAGCTGGAGACAGAGACAAAGGCAGCTATAGCAGCTAGCATTACAGCTGTTATCTATCTGTAATTATAACACAAACACAGGAGTCATTGTCATTTAAAAATACATTTGAGAAGACATTGTCATTGAAAAAGGCATTCGATTTGACCTCCACAGTAGCATAATGTATTCAATTTTAGCCGTGTATGTTTCCTAAGTCGGGTCAAATAGGGTCACAGTGAATTAACTGTTGGGTCCCTTATGAGGATGGCTGAGAGCAACTAATCACACGAGCCAGTCATGAACTTGCCTGCTGAATGTAGCATGACAAAAAACAGTTAGTGGTCCATTCAATTAAGATTTCACTTCAAATGAGACTCATTCCCAGAGAGAGGAGGGATATCAAATAAAATAAAATGTTATTTGTCAAATGCTTCGTAAACAACAGGTGTAGACTAACAGTGAAATGCTTACTTACGGGCCCTTCCCAACAATACAGAGAGAAAGAAAATAGAGAAATAATAGAAAAGTAATAAAAGTAATAATAAAAGTAATAATAAATACACAATGAGTCACAATAACTTGGCTATATGGGTCTTTCTATAAATAATGGAGCCAATGTGTGAAATTGGGATCAACATTTCTAAATGGTTTGAAATAAAATGATTTTTATGCAGTTCCACATGTACTTAGAGGAATAAAAGTAAATGTATGCAAATTGGCCCATAACCCCACCTATACAACAACATAGGCCTAGGACTATACATCCTTTAAGCAGGGCTCAGAAAGACATTGGCAAATCAAATTCAAGGACTTTCAGGGACTTTTTCAAGCACTTAATTGTAATTTTCAAGGACCTCAATGTAATACAATTGTATAATTTCTATAATTGTACATATAGGGCCTAATATAGAATGCCCCCCTCCCCCCAAAAAGTATGCAAAAAGTGTTATAAAAAAGTCAGCCAATACCACTTTAATAATAATGCATTTTTTAGGCCTTATCAACAGCTGTAACAAGTTGTCCAGTGTAGGAAATCATCACTGGTACCCTAGTTTATATAAATACCCAAATACATAGGGTACCAGTACCGAGTCGATGTGCAGGGGTACAAGGTAATTGAGGTAGATACTGTATGTACACTACCAGTCAAAAGTATGGACACACCTACTCATTCAAGGGTTTTTCTTTATTTTTACTATTTTTTTACATTGTAGAATAATAGTGAAGACATCAAAACTATGAAATAACATATATGGATTCATGTAGTAACCAAAAAAGTGTTAAACAAATCAAAATATATTTTATAGTTGAGATTCTTCAAATAGCCACCCTTTGCCTTGATGACAGCTTTGCACACTCCTGGCATCCTCTCAACCAGCTTCATGAGATAGTCACCTGGAATGCATTTCAATTAACAGGTGTGCCTTGTTAAAAGTTAATTTGTGGAATTTCTTTCCTTCTTAATGCGTTTGAGCCAATCAGTTGTGTTGTGACAAGGTAGGGGGGTATACAGAAGATTGCTCTATTTGGTAAAAGACCAAGTCCATATTATGGCAAGAACAGCTCAAATAAGCAAAGGAAAACAACAGTCCATCATTACTTTAAGACATGAAGGTCAGTCAATACGGAACATTTCTAGAACTTTGCAAGTTTCTTCAAGTGCAGTCGCAAAAACCATCAAGCGCTATTATGAAACTGGCTCTCATGAGGACCGCCACAGGAATGGAAGACCCAGAGTTAACTCTGCTGCAGAGGATAAGTTCATTAGAGTTAACAACCTCAGAAATTGCAGCCCAAATAAATGCTTCACAGAGTTCAAGTAACAGACACATCTCAACATCAACTGTTCAGAGGAGACTGTGTGAATCAGGCCTTCATTGTCTAATTGCTGCAAAGAAACCACTACTAAAGGACACCAATAATAAGAAGAGACCTGCTACCTGCTTGGGCCAAGAAACACGAGTAATGGACATTAGACCGGTGGAAATTTGTCCTTTGGTCTGGAGTCCAAATTTGAGATTTTTGGTTCCAACCGCCGTGTCTTTGTGAGATGCGGTGTGGGTGAACGGATGATCTCCGCATGTGTAGTTCCCACCGTAAAGCATGGAGGAGGAGTTGTTATGGTGTGGGGGTGCTTTGATGGTGACACTGTCTGTGATTTATTTAGAATTCAATGCACACATAACCAGCATGGCTACCACAGCATTCACCCATCTGGTTTGGGCTTAGTGGGACTATCATTGGTTTTTCAACAGGACAATGACCCAACACACCTCAAGGCTGTGTAAGGGCTACTTTACCAGAAGGAGAGTGATGGAGTGCTGCATCAGATGACCTGGCCTCCACAATCCCGACCTCAAACCAATTGAAATGGTGAAGGAAAAGCAGCCAACAAGTGCCCAGCATATGTGGGAACTCCTTCAAGACTGCTGGAAAAGCATGCCAGGTGAAGCTGGTTGAGAGAATGCCAAGAGTGTGCAAAGCTGTCATCAAGGCAAAGGGTGGCTATTTGAAAAATATATTTTGATTTGTTTAACACTCTTTTGGTTACTACATGATTCCGTATGTGTTATTTCATAGTTGTTATGTCTTCACTATTATTCTACAATATAGAAAATTGTAAAAAATAAAGAAAAACCCTAGAATGAGTAGGTGTGTCAAAACTTTTGACTGGTACTGTAGATACAGTGGGGGAAAAAAGTATTTAGTCAGCCACCAATTGTGCAAGTTCTCCCACTTAAAAAGATGAGAGAGGCCTGTAATTTTCATCATAGGTACACGTCAACTATGACAGACAAATTGAGAATTTTTTTTCCAGAAAATCACATTGTAGGACTTTTAATGAATTTATTTGCAAATTATGGTGGAAAATAAGTATTTGGTCACCTACAAACAAGCAAGATTTCTGGCTCTCACAGACCTGTAACTTCTTCTTTAAGAGGCTCCTCTGTCCTCCACTCGTTACCTGTATTAATGGCACCTGTTTGAACTTGTTATCAGTATAAAAGACACCTGTCCACAACCTCAAACAGTCACACTCCAAACTCCACTATGGCCAAGACCAAAGAGCTGTCAAAGGACACCAGAAACAAAATTGTAGACCTGCACCAGGCTGGGAAGACTGAATCTGCAATAGGTAAGCAGCTTGGTTTGAAGAAATCAACTGTGGGAGCAATTATTAGGAAATGGAAGACATACAAGACCACTGATAATCTCCCTTGATCTGGGGCTCCACGCAAGATCTCACCCTGTGGGGTCAAAATGATCACAAGAACGGTGAGCAAAAATCCCAGAACCACACGGGGGGACCTAGTGAATGACCTGCAGAGAGCTGGGACCAAAGTAACAAAGCCTACCATCAGTAACACACTACGCCGCCAGGGACTCAAATCCTGCAGTGCGAGACGTGTCCCCCTGCTTAAGCCAGTACATGTCCAGGCCCGTCTGAAGTTTGCTAGAGTGCATTTGGATGATCCAGAAGAGGATTGGGAGAATGTCACATGGTCAGATGAAACCAAAATAGAACTTTTTGGTTAAAACTCAACTCGTCGTGTTTGGAGGACAAAGAATGCTGAGTTGCATCCAAAGAACACCATACCTACTGTGAAGCATGGGGGTGGAAACATCATGCTTTGGGGCTGTTTTTCTGCAAAGGGACCAGGACGACTGATCTGTGTAAAGGAAAGAATGAATGGGGCCATGTATCGTGAGATTTTGAGTGAAAACCTCCTTCCATCAGCAAGGGCATTGAAGATGAAACGTGGCTGGGTCTTTCAGCATGACAATGATCCCAAACACACCGCCCGGGCAACGAAGGAGTGGCTTCGTAAGAAGCATTTCAAGGTCCTGGAGTGGCCTAGCCAGTCTCCAGATCTCAACCCCATAGAAAATCTTTGGAGGGAGTTGAAAGTCCGTGTTGCCCAGCGACAGCCCCAAAACATCACTGCTCTAGAGGAGATCTGCATGGAGGAATGGGCCAAAATACCAGCAACAGTGTGTGAAAACCGTGTGAAGACTTACAGAAAACGTTTGACCTGTGTCATTGCCAACAAAGGGTATATAATAAAGTATTTAGAAACTTTTGTTATTGACCAAATACTTATTTTCCACCATAATTTGCAAATAAATTCATAAAAAATCCTACAATGTGATTTTCTGGAGAAAAAAAATCTCATTTTGTCTGTCATAGTTGACGTGTACGTATGATGAA
>NC_140009.1:29941483-30082406 GCF_964263955.1 Coregonus lavaretus
ACCTTGCTAGTAGTTGTGCATCGCTATGCTGTCTCTTCACATTTGAATACAGATGTACAATTGCTCACAGGGCATGAAAAGGGAACAACATCGAAGGAAAAGGAAAAAAACACAATGCCCTTCCTTCTCACATGGCTGAACTCTAGTCATTGCTCTTTGATGGTATGTCTCTGCAACTTAGTCATAAAGGATTAATGGTTCAATATGTTTTTCAGAACCTGTGACCTTGGCCCTAACACCCAGTGTAGCCAGGCGCTAAAATAGAACTTGGTTCTAGTCATGTACCCCCGTTCTTGACTTTCCTAAATAAGTCTATTCAACACACTGTCGTTGTTAGAATTTCAATATCACAACCAGAGTTTGTATTATAAGCAGGTTTAGAAAGATTACATTTTCCCCCCCTGATCTTCCTTCACCCGACAAGTTGGCTGCCATCTGACAATTATCCATCTGACAATGGCCCATCCAAACTACACCTAAACTATATTGAAACTAATTTCACACATAGGCCTTTAATAATAGATTGTAAAGACAAGATTCAATTGACAATCGTCTGATAGTTGACAATATTATCAATTGCCTTGTGAATAAAGAGAGTGGGTAACTGACAAAGAAGGGAACGGAGCTTACCAAAAAGCAACTTTTTCTAATCATACTTCATGCGGGTAAGACGTTTTGATTTCATAACCTATCGGAAAGAACAGGTTCTAAGGTTTCTAAAACACATACATTTGCAAAACAACTCTTAAAATTAATGCATGCACTCTATTTAAAAATATAAAACTTAAAATATGCTATTCTGTTCTTTTGAAATACAATGTATTCATTTTTTGTATGTTTCTTAAGACCTGCCTTAAATAAATAATAATACATTTCTTTGTGATGGTGTATAACACTTGAATTATGATGTTTTGTGGTTTTTCGTTTTTACATATAGCCTACAGTAGCAAAATGAAGTGAAGCCAGTTCAGAAGGGAAACCCGAGTGTGGTAATCTAAGCTAATCGCATCACCGGATAGTGCACCAATTGGATTCACACTCTACTTATATGGGGTCTATTTAAGTTGTCCAGTTCTACACATGCTTCTTCGATGTTGGATGTCACGCACACGCATGTGCTGGTGTCTCTTGCTGCCATTGCCGTTGCTGTTGTAACTAGCTGTTACTCGCTATGCTTGCTGTTTTCTGATATGCCACCACCACCCAGTGGTGTCTCCAGGGTGGCCATGGCCCCCCCTGAAATTTGATTGGCCACCCCACGTCGTCTCTGAATATATTGATCATTTTGACCAAGACGCGCACCGACAGCAAGACTCATCAATCTCACTGGCGAAAGCATCCGAGCAAGTGAAACAGCACCCCTCTGTCTCAGTATGTGTAGCCCATGTATCTGATGATGTCTGGCCAAAAATTGTATGACATGTCATATTATTTTTGGCCAGACAGCATCAGATACATCGGCTACAGATACAAAGACAGAGGGGAGCTGTTTGCCTTGCTCGGATGCTTTCTCTTTTGCGAATTGAAGGAAAATTATGAAACATGGATAGACAAGAATGAGAAATCGTCTTATAAGTTTGTCCCTTTTTTTATTGTTAAAATTTTGGGGGAAGCCTGGCTTCCCTTTGCATCCATTAATACATGCCACTTTGTAGGCTGAATGTCAATACACTGTGTTTGTAATAGATGTCCCATTCCATTCAAATGGCGGGTGCACAGTGCACTGTTCGGATGCTGGACTTATTTTAGAGTAGACGAACGTGCACAGGTAACCTATTTAACTACTTTTAAAGTGATTTATTTGACCATCAGATGGAAACATCATGACTGGTTGTGTTAATGACAAATTAAAAGGTAATACATTTTTACAGTTAAATATTTGTGTTTATTTTTTTACATAAAAAAAAATATCACATAGGTGGTCCCGTTAAAGAAATAGAGACCTCCTAATGTCACGGTATAATTTGCACTTTGGATGGCACTTTCAAGTGAATTTATTGCTGTATGTATATAAAATCCTGACCTTGAGTACTAACACTGTAACAAGACTTTTGGAATTGGAAATGCTTTTTTCATATTCGAATGTTACCTAAGCCCTTCATGAGCACAAAATGTTTTTGCAATAGCATATATGAAATGTATTTATTAGACTGTTTGAATGCATTGGTTCAGAACATGATTGCTTGGTGCCCAGCTTTTTTTGTGTTAATAGTCGGAGCTGAGAAAAACATGATTTTGTATGGTTCTACAAAGGGTCTACAGAGATTTAGCTAACAAAAGGACCATATGCATTTCAGGTAAAATATCAACCCTATGTTCATCTCCCAGGACAAATTAGCTAACAATAGCAAGATACCTAAATGTCCATGAATGTTTCATTTGTGTTTCGGCAAGCCCCCAAATTAATATAGTTGGTTCACAGTTGGTTTTGATATTTTAACCCGCGTGTCATGATTGCGTCTGGTGTGGATGGAGCAAATCAACATGCATGCGATGGCGCACACAGACGCACACGCGTGGCCGATGTAGTCAGCATGTAATGCGACATAGCAACAGCAAACCAACTCAACTAGGCTACATCTACATTATTACTGCAGAGGACTGAGAGGGGAAGGGTCAGCATCGTACAAAACCTGTCAGTACGGAATCCATATTAGGGGTGACGCTTGACAAGATTAGTGAAGGGCTGAGATTTGACTATAGATGAGGGGTGAGGTCTGGAGGAGGAATGACTATGTTCCTAGAATGGATTCCATATGCCAGAGTCACGCTGAGCAGTGGCATCAGTATGTGATCATCTAGAAAAAGGCCTCATTGATATGGTGTGTTTAAAATGAAGTGAAGGTCGAGGGTCACACATATGTTTGGGAAGGAAAGCTTATCATCAATACGCAACTTTTTGGGCGACCCAACCAAATTCACATAGAAATATATGTTATAGATCTGTTATTCCCATTGAAAGCAAGTCTAAGAAGCGGTAGATCTGTTCTATGTGCGCTATTTCTATGCTTCCTGTTCTTAAACCCCTATAGTTGATTGACACACCGGTGCGTCAATCTAAGTAACATAATAAAAAAATCCCCATCAAAATCCGTCAGTTTAAGCTAAAGACATCTGTTTTGCATTGGATGCGTCTCAATCCACCGCATCCGCCAATGTCGCACTTCCACATCTGCGGTGAAAGGTGGCAGAGCTAGAGCCGTGTTTGTAAGACCATGAGACATGCCGAAAATCTGTCTTTTCACAAAAACATCTGTAGCGTCCGAATGGTTTGACCTACAAACCATTATGACCACTCCATGGAAAGGGAGACTCTCACGAACACAATGGTGGTCTCCATTTTGCTCTACGACCCCACAAGTGTCAAGGGACTCGTCGGAAGTCGGTACCGTCGATGTACCAACTTCTGTTTGTAGCGTCCGAACCGTTTAGGCTACAAACTAATGTGACACCACTGTGGAAAGGGGAGATTCTCACGAACACGATGGTCTTCTCCGTTTGTAGCAAGTGTCACGGGACTCATCTGAAGGTAACCGGTACTGGTTTAAAAAAATTTGTCAGCTTAGAACCCAACACACAGACCTAGAAAATGCCACAATACATACAATATATAAAATGCCTTATATATGAACCCTGTGAAAATGCCTTCCTTCCACCTGCCTGTAATGTTTTCCTATTGATAGAGCGTGTAAGTGCATTTGACTGCTCATTTTTTATAGATCAGTATCGATCAGCACTGTAGAAAGAGCACGCTCCCCTCTCCAGATAGCAATCAAAGCATGGTGACGCTAGGCGCAACATTTCCTCTCCCGTTGTCAGGTGAGATTGATTATATGGGTCGTGGGGTCTCTTCTCCGCCTCTGTTCTTTAAAACGTCATCTGCTTCTAGTCTGTTAATAACTTGGCTGACAGGGCCTTCCTTCCTGCCCTTGACAATGACAGCTGGGTCGTTCCACGAAATGAGTGCCTTTTACGTCCCTTTGATATTTTAAGTAGAAATTATTTCTAGTAGCACAATTATTGCATTTTAATAGCCAGTTTACATGAAGTGCCCTTTAATATAGACCACATGGCAAATTCAATCAGATTTTTTAATATGAATAAAGACTTGCTAAAGTGCCAAAATTCAGCATTTTGATATGTCCCTCTGCGCATCCTCTGTGACATCTAGGAAGAATTTAACCCACTAAACCCCAACATTTCTCCAAGTTTTCACCATTATTGTAATGCCCCAGTTATATTATTGCTTTGACAAGTCATTTCTGAAGATTTGTTTCGGGGTGTAGTTTGATGTGGATGTATCTTGTGTGTGTTTGCAGGTGGGAAGAGTTAGCCAAATAATTTTGCCAACTAGCTTCAGCTGGCTGGTGTGCGACCATGGCAAAGTTGGCTTGACTTCAGATAGCATATCTCAGGGATAGTTAGGGACAATCAATAAATTACACAATATAAATGGGACAATATTTTCATGTTGCACTTCTTTTAGTTGTCTCATTAAATGCTTTCAATATTTGTACAAGAATTTCAACAATTTATAGTTGATTTGAGGTTTTTAAGTCATTGAAATTATGAGTTATTGATCGTTATAAACGCCACAAAGGTCATTTTCGAAACGAGAAGCTGCATTTTAGGGGCATTCGCTCTTTAACAGAAAAATAAAACGTGTCCCGAGACATATAAATGTATGAAATATTATAACAACCTCCAATAGATGGCGCTGTAGCCTGGCAGCGCGGTCTATATTTGGGCCTACATTCAGAATCAGAATGCGCTCAGTCATCATAGACACTTCATTACTACTTTTGACGTAAAAAATAAGTGCTGCGAAAATGAGAAAAGTTTGACTCTGAATGTCTTGTGTTTAAAGAAAAATGGACAGCAAAATACTTGTTTACTAATATTGGACATAAGTCTGATATGCCAAGAAAGTGTTGCTGTTTTTAAGGAATATAATCTCAATCGCCATTTTCAAGCAAGCATGCATGCGTGTGTTAAAGCTGGAAACTGTTGTCAAAGTGGTTGTAAAACTTGTCAACTTTATACGGGCAAGGGGGCTTAACCATCGTCAGTTCATTCAGCTGCTCAATGAAACAGAGGCAGAGCACCAGGACTTGTTATACCATTCAAATGTGCGCTGGCTAAACCTGGGGAAAGTATTTTGCTTTGTGTGGGAACTGAGAGGAGAGATAGGTATGTTCCTTGATACAGTTGGTAAAGCTGACAACTTCTCTGAGTTGAAAGACACAGACTGGCTGGGCGACTTTGCTTTTGGTGTGGACATATTGGGGCATCTGAACGATCTAAATGTGAAACTGCAGGGAAATTGTGTTTTTGTGCATGAATTGTATTCCAATGTGAAAGCATTCAAGGCCAAACTTATGTTGTTCTCCAGACAAATGAGCAGCCGGTCTCTCGCTCATTTTCCAACACTGGCCGCACTGAACGCTCCCACATCGCAGTGCTGCACTGATCAACCTGAGTTTTCCTGACGCTTCTCAGACTTCACCAAGATTGAGACTGAGCTGGAGCTTGTATCATGCCCCCTGTCTTTCGACAGTGAGAAAGCACCACCAGACCCACAATTGGAGCTCATCAACATCCAGTGTGACAGTGCATTGAAGGAGAAGTACAAAACAGCAACAATAGACCAGTACTATGGCTCACTGAATGAAACAAAGTTTCCAAACATTAAAAAGCACGCCCAAAGGATGCTTGTTTTATTCGGGTCCACATATGTGTGTGAACATGGTGATGGTTAAGCAGTGAGAATTATCTAGCATTGCACTTGGATACAGGTAATAACTACTCAGTCAGATTTGGGCTGAGGTGATTGGATAACTGTAAATATGACTCACAATGGAGATGAGAATTGTTCCATAATATGCTTTCAAAAACAGACCATTCCAAATGAAATGGATGCTCTTACTATATGTTTCACTCAAATTTTAGAATAGGTTTTTTTTACACGTCTGCTGTTACATTTTGCATGTCTCCAGTCATATAATATATATCTATTTTTAAGTTTGCATATTGTGACTGTAAGTTTGATTGTACTTTACAAGGGAGATATGCAGGATCTGTGTGTGTTTGACTGTGTCTGTGATGTTATAAATTATATCAATTTTGTGAAAATCTTGTGAAATATGTGTTCACAAAAAATCAAGGGTAGAGATGGTACAAGGGTAGAATTGTTCTGCAAGCATATGTACACCTACAGTACACTAGTAGTTGTGTGTCAATGTGAAACTGAATAAAGGCTTCACATGTTTGTCATGCATATAGTATGTGGCCCTTGAGCCAAAAGGTTTGCCAACCCCTGCCCTAGACCCTATGCCCTATGCACTTGTGGGGATTTGAGAGGATTTGACAAGTGTAAAGCAACATGGTGACACATCCACCTAGCCCATCAGCGCGCAAGTGGAGCTATTAGCATTGCCTACACCTGTGAAATCCTTTCACATCTCCACAAGTGCATAGGGCGTAGGGTCCAGGGGTCGATTTGGGATTGGGCCAATGTAAATCTAGGGACCTATCCCTCATACAGAAGTTAGAGCTGGTGGTGCATGGGACCTTCCACACCCCATACCTCTTCCTCTATGACATTCCCCAGAGGGCATGAAATGATGGAAGAATGTGCTCCTGCCTCTCTCCGACAGAGCCCTTTAAATATTCAGTTTCAGAGTTACACTGAGAAGCTTCCCTGTCACCCTTCTTCCATCCCTCCCTCTCCCTCCTCCCTGCCTCCCTCCATCATTCCCTTCCCTCTCTCTTCCTCCACTCTCTCTTCCTCCACCCCCAACCCCCCTCCCCTACATCCATCCATCCATCCCCTCTCCTTCTCACCCTCCCTCCCTCCCTCCCTCCCTCCCTCCCTCACTTAATTCATAACAAGCTTGGTGTCACCACTGCAGTTCCCAGCATGCGGCTAATGTAGAGCTGGAGATGTCGTCCGGGAATGCCAGCCCTGCGCCACTGCCTCCCCCCTCCTCCCCCTTCCTCTCCTCCTTCTTCTCCATCTTCCCCCATTTCAATGTGCCACCCACCCCCACGCTCATGCCACCCACATGCAGCTAAGTGCTTCATTTTAATTAGCTTACAGAACTCTGCTAAGGACTGGCCATATTTCCATGGGACAGCTATTTACCTGCTTGATCCAACAATGGGCCAACACAGCTGGGATCTCCTTATTCAGTGACTGGCAAAAAGTTGTTAGATTAGTCCACCTAATTTCATTCTAGATCCAAATGAATGCGATTAAATACTGAAAGCCAGGCTTAGTTTTTAGCTACGCTGAGCTTTTCGAAACAAATCTGAATTTATTTGCCTATAGTCCCTTAATAGATTCCACCTTTGGGATTAGTTTAGCTTTCTATGTAATATATGGCAAAGAAGACCTTTAAAATTTCTGCCACATATATCTGTAGAGGAGACAGACCACTATAAAGCTAATGTAAGGGGAAATTCAGACCCGAGTTACGCGCGCATAAATTGAACTTTATTGCCTTTTTATGCACTTTTCTCTCTATGCGTATTCTGACTTAACCTTAAGCATGAGGAAATAAATGCATGTGCCAGCCAGCTATTTGTTTTGGGTAGAGATCACAGAAATGGAGGTGTGGCAGAGGTGTGTCTACATATACTCGTATTCTGACCTTGACTTAATTCCCTAATAATTAAACCATGAGGAAACCATGAATAAGGAAAGTCAAGCTAACCTGTCAGTTTCAAGTGGAAAAACATCAAATAAATAGCATTCTTCATGCACTGTAATTTATAAATTGATAAGAGCTATTGATAAGAGTTAGGTAAATGAGTAATCCGTTTGGATAAGGGGATCTATTTTATCTTATGATCGCTGGAGATGAATGTGAAACCACTCATATGGCAGGAAACTGAAAAGCATATCAACATGATAGGTATTTATGCCCCTTTATGCTGTGCCGTTATGCATAATTTTTATTGTATGGCCTTATAACTTGCAGGGATACAATTTGGAGACGCAAGCCAAATGGGATGACAAGGCAAAGAGTCGCACCAAATGGTACCTTTTTGCTCTCCAGAATGTTTTAATCATATGCCCCGACTTTTGTAGTCTATATGTTAAGTATTATTAGCCACTATCATTAGCGACCGTAAGTAATAACCACAATTATTTACCAATTTAATGTTCCTTCCCTACATTCCATTCCATTTTTTGATTTAGCCTACCTTTATTTGTTTCCTCTGTAAGCGCTGTCATGTCCTTGTGCTTGTTGCTGAGGGTCAAGTAATAGTGTACACTGAGAATGGCTTACCAAGAAAAACTTCCAAAAGGACTAATTTGAGGTAAAAATGAGTTGGAGTACTGACGTTTGGAGTACTGATGATTTCTTTATGCTCACTTTAATCCATTGTAAAGGATACGAACAGATGACTGACGTTTCGACGTCAAGCTGACGTCAGTCATCTGTTCGCATCCTGTACAATGGATTAAAGTTAGCAAAAATAAATAAATATCTGCTTTTTTTGTGGAGTGCTCCAACTCCTTTTTACCTCGAATTAGTCCTTTTGGAAGTTTTTCTTGGTAAGCCATTCTCATAATTTTGGTCATTGTTGTTGAGCACCCCTCCTTTCCTTTGTTTGCTGAAGTGTGAAGGCCCACCTGAAGGCCAAATACAAATTGTAGTCAAAATAAATCGGGACATGTGGGCTTATTAAATCATTATTGAGCTCAAACCGTTACTTTGAACTTGGCATTTGTCACACAGCTCCATGATCAGTGCAGGCAATTAGGGTATATTTATTATATCATACTATTGCATACTATTCTCCATATTATAATTATATTGTAGGCTACACTACTTCCAACATTACTATTGATTAACTGAATGTGGCAACTTTCAGAATGAATCAAACCACCTTTTTTCGTTTGTGCATAAAGGCTATTTCATTTTTCATAAAGTAGGATTTATGATTGTTCCTTTAACATATATATTTTTTTTAATCAGAGTGTTTTTAAAATCTACCCATGGGTTCTGAAAAGGAGACAAATATGCATATGTTTTTATGGCTATCTTTCCATATTCTGAATGCATTCTCCATAGTATACATTCAAGTCATGTGCCGATCAAATTCAAATTAAAGGTACAGAGGATTTAAAGGGAGTGCTTGAGATAAATTAACAGAAAAACAAATTGAAGAAAAACTACCCTGATCAAATTTGTAGGCCACCCAGTAGATGTGTTTTCTTGGGTTGAATTACATTTATTCAATGCGCGCAAGGGAACCACGACGCAAACCAATTACGCGCCACCATAATGTAAGTCTGAATACCAACTACTGAGAAATGAGTAGGAAAGGCGTGCATAGAAAAGGTGTACATTTCCTAAGTCTGAATTGGGCCCCGTAGTGATTTGTCAGTCTATAGCCCAGCCCATGGTTGTCCTCCTGAGTGGCGCAGTGGTCTAAGGCACTGCATCGCAGTGCTAACTGTGCCACTAGAGATCCTGGTTCGAATCCAGGCTCTGTCGCAGCCGGCCGCGACCGGGAGACTCATGGGCGGCGCACAATTGGCCCAGCGTCGTCCAGTGTAGGGGAGGGAATGGCTGGCAGGGATGTAGCTCAGTTGATAGAGCATTGCGTTTGCAACGCCAGGGTTGTGGGTTCGTTTCCCACGGGGGGCCAGTATAAAAAAATATGTATTCACTAACTGTAAGTCGCTCTGGATAAGAGCGTCTGCTAAATGACTAAAATGAAAATGTAAATGTCACGGATTCTGCTGAGGCTGCCCCTCCTCCTTGCTCGGGCAGGCTTTGGCGTTCGTCGTCACCGGAGTACTAGCTGCTGCCGATCTATGTTCTATGTTTCTATGTTCTACCTGTTGTTGTCTGATTGTCTCACACCTGTTTCCCATCAGGCAATTACTCCTTCCCTATTTAACCTGGTGGCTCCCATTGTGTTTTGTGCGTGTTTGTATTTAGTTTCGTGTGTCGTTTGGTGAGCATGTTTACTCCTCCCTGTGTGGAGGAATTTGTTTCTTTACTTGTTAGTAAAGTATGTTTTCACTGAGTTCTGTGTCCTGCGCCTGACTTCGATCCACCGCATTACACTGACACTCGTGACAGAAACACGCACCACTATGGAGTCAGCAGGTACAGCCAGTCTGTCCGGATCGATGGAGGAACGCGTCCAACGACAGGAGAGCATGATCCAGGCTCTCGGCACCGCTATGAAGAGACTATGGAACGATGGGAGAGAGGTGCCTTTCCTACACCTCCTCCAACCACTCAACCTCCACACCACTGTCCACCCCTTCGCCACCTGGGTCCAGTGGGATTCGGCTCTCGCTCCCGAGGGCATACGACGGAACACCAGCCGGGTGTCAGGGTTTTCTTCTCCAGGTAGAGCTCTACCTGTCCGCCCTCATCTCCTGTCTGTCGGGGAAGGCGCTCGAGTGGGCCAACACCGAGTGGGGAGGTATAGACGCTACATCAGTCCGCTACGAGGATTTCACCCGCCGCTTTCGGGCGGTATTCGATCATCCACCGGAGGGGAGAGCAGCGGTCGAACGTCTGTTCCACCTAAGACCGGAGAGGAGGAGCGCGCAGGATTTTGCGCTGGAGTTCAGGACTCTGGCAGCCAGCGCAGGATGGAATGAGAGGGCCCTGATCGACCACTATCGATGCAGCCTAAGGGAGGACGTTCGTCGGGAACTGGCCTGCAGGGATACCAACTTCAACCTGGACCAACTGGTGGCTATGTCCATCAGGCTGGATAACCTGTTGGAAACCCGCAGACGTTCTGATCGGGGCCCGTCCATTCCATCCCCCAGCACTTCCGACCCTTCTCCCATGGAGCTCGGAGGTGCTGCACTTAGGGAGACCAGGAGAGGGGCCGTCCCCTGCACCAACTGTGGCCGCAGAGGACACACTGCTGGTCGGTGCTGGGGAGGGTCCCCAGGGAGTCGAGGCAGTAGGCAGAGCACTGGTCGACCGTCTCAGGTGAGTAAGCACCCGACTCACCCAGAGCTCCCTGTTGCTCATATGTGTAATGAGGTTGTTTTCCCAGAGTTTTCTCATCATTCCCAGCATAAGGCGCTAGTAGATTCAGGCGCAGCTGGGAATTTTATTGATTGTCAGTATTCACTTAGTTTAGGGATTCCCACTGTACGTGTTGATGTGCCCTTCCCTGTGCATGCATTAGTTGCCCGTTAGGGTCAGGCCTAATCAGGGAGGTCACCGCTCCACTCTTAATGAGGACGCAGGGGGGTCATGAGGAGAGGATTAGTCTCTTTCTTAATGATTATCCTGTGGTGTTGGGACTTCCCTGGTTAACCACTCATGACCCAACTATTTCATGGCAACAGAGGGCTCTAAAGAGATGGTCCAGTCAGTGCTCAGGGAGGTGTGTAGGGGTTTCCTTAGGGGCTACTATGGTGGAGTCCAAACCAGGTCTCCACCATGCACATTCCCTCCGAGTATGCCAATTTGGCTCTCGCTGCACTTCCCCGGAGTCACGTGTATCCTCTGTCACAGGAGGAGAAGGCGGCTATGGATACATTCAGCCTTCCACTTCACCTGTTTCCTCAAGTTTCTTTTTCGTGAAGAAGAAGGATGGTGTGTTACGCCCGTGCATTGATTACCGTGGTCTTAATCAGATCACCATCAAGTACAGCTATCCACTACCTCTGATAGCTTGTATGACGGATTCAATGCACGGGGCACGCTTCTTCACGAAATTGGATCTCAGGAGCGCGTACAACCTGGTGCGTATCCGGGAGGGAGATGAGTGGAAGACGGCATTCAGTACCACCTCAGGACACTATGAGTACCTCGTCATGCCATACGGGTTGATGAATGCTCCATCAGTCTTCCAATCCTTTGTTGATGAGATTTTCAGGGACCTGTACGGACAAGGTGTAGTGGTGTATATTGATGACATTCTCATATACTCCGCTACACGGGCCAAGCATGTGTCCCTGGTGCGTAAGGTGCTTGGACGACTGTTGGAGCATGACCTGTATGCCAAGGCGGAGAAATGCCTGATCTTTCAGGAGTCCATCTCCTTCCTAGGGTACCACATGTCCGCATCTGGGGTAAGGATGGAGAGTGACCGCATTTCGGCCGTGCGTAATTGGTCGACTCCAACCACGGTGAAGGAGGTGCAGCAATTCTTGGGGTTTGCCAACTACTACCGGAGGTTTATCCGGGGCTTTGGGCAGGTAGCAGCTCCCATTACCTCGTTGCTGAAGGGGGGACCGGTGCGTCTGCGGTGGTCAGCTGAGGCGGACAGGGCTTTTAGTCACCTGAAGAACCTGTTTACCTCGGCTCCAGTGCTGGCTCATCCGGATCCCTCCTTGGCTTTCACAGTTGAGAAGGATGTGTCGGAGGCTAGGATAGGTGCTGTACTTTCCCAGTGCTCGGACACACCACCCAAACTCTGCCCCTGTGCATTATTTTCGAAGAAGCTCAGCCCGGCAGAGCACAACTATGATGTGGGGGACCGGGAGCTGTTGGCTGTAGTCCAAGCCCTGAAAGCGTGGAGACATTGGCTTGAGGGGGCTAAACACCCTTTTCTCATTTTGACTGACCACCGCAAGGAGGAGATTAAACCCTCGTCAGGCAAGGTGGTCCATGTTTCTCACCCGTTTGTTTTCACCCTTTCTTACAGGCCAGGTTCCCAGAACGCTAAGGCAGATGCTCTGTCCCGACTGTATGACACGGAGGAGAGTTCCGTGGAGCCCACTCCCATACTTCCGGCGTTGTCTGGTGGTGTGGGAGGTTGACGCGGGCGTTGCGTAACGAACCCCCTCCTCCCCAGTGTCCAGAGGGTCGTGTGTACGTCCCGCTGGAGGTCCGCGATCGTTTGATCTATTGGGCTCACACGTCACCCTCCTCTGGTCATCCTGGCATTGGTCGGACCGTGCATTGTCTTAGTGGGAAGTACTGGTGGTCCACCTTAGCTAAGGATATGAGGGTTTATGTTTCCTCCTGCTCGGTGTGCGCCCAGGCTCCTAGACACCTGCCCAGAGGGAAATTGCAACCCCTACCCGATCCACAATGACCATGGTCCCACCTATCGGTGGATTTCGTGACGGATCTTCCCCCCTCACAAGGGAACACCACGATCCTTTTCGTTGTGGATCGGTTTTCTAAGTCCTGCTGCCTCATTCCTCTGCCCGGTCTCCCTACGGCGCTACAGACTGCTGAGGCCCTATTTACACACGTCTTCCGGCACTATGGGGTACCTGAGGATATAGTGCCTGATCGGGGTTCCCAGTTTACCTCAAGGGTCTGGAGGGCGTTCATGGAACGTCTGGGAGTCTCGGTCAGCCTTACCTCAGGGTTTCACCCCGAGAGTAACGGGCAGGTGGAGAGTCAACCAGGAGGTGGGTAGGTTTCTGAGGTCGTATTGCCAGGACCGGCGGGGGGAGTGGTCGGTTTTCCTCCCCTGGGCAGAGATGGCCCAGAACTCACTCCTCCACTAACCTTACTCCATTTCAGTGTGTATTAGGTTATCAGCCGGTTCTGGCACCTTGGCATCAGAGCCAGATCGAGGCACCTGCGGCGGATGAATGGTTTCGGCGCTCGCAGGAGACCTGGAACGCTGCCCATGTGCGCCTGCAGTGGGCCATCGGGCAGCAAAAGGCCAACGAGGTATGAGGAGATTGAACGAGGTATGTTATAGGTTACAGCTTCCTCCTGAGTATCGTATTAATCCCTCGTTCCATGTGTCTCTCCTCAGGCCGGTGGTAGCTGGTCCACTCCAGGAGTCTGAGATAAGGGAGGTTCCTCCGCCCCCACTGGACATCGAGGGGGCACCGGCGTACTCGGTCCGTTCCATCCTGGATTCGAGGCGTCTGGTGGGGGGCCTGCAGTATCTCGTGGAGTGGGAGGGGTACGGTCCGGAGGAACGGTGCTGGGTCCCTAGGAGGGACATCCTCGATCCCTCCATGTTGAGGGATTTCCACCGCAGTCATCCGACTTGCCCCGCGCCGCGTCCTCCTGGCTGTCCCCGAGGCCGGTGTCGACGCACGGCTGGAGCTGCGCGTCGGGGGGGTTACTGTCACGGATTCTGCCGAGGCTGCCCCTCCTCCTTGCTCGGGCAGGCTTCGGCATTCGTCGTCACCGGAGTACTAGCTGCTGCCGATCTATGTTCTACCTGTTGTTGTCTGATTGTCTCACACCTGTTTCCCATCAGGCAATTACTCCTTCCCTGTTTAACCCGGTGGCTTCCATTGTGTTTTGTGCGTGTTTGTATTTCGTTTGGTGAGCGGGTTTACTCCTCCCTGTGTGGAGGTATTTTGTATTTGTTTCTTTACTTGTTAGTAAAGTATGTTTTCATTGAGTTCTGTGTCCTGTGCCTGACTTCGATCCACCGCATTACACTGACACTCGTGACAATGGTGCTGAAATCTCCCTCTATCTCAAAAGCTACCTTTACAACTACAGCAAATCATCTTTATTAATCATGATAATGTCAACATAAAATCTTACTGTGTAGAGCTGTTCATAGCTAAGAGTATACAAAACATTAAGAACACCTGCTGTTTCCATGACATCGACTGACCAGGTGAATCCAGGTGAAAGCTATTATCCCTTATTGATGCCATGTAGAACAGGAAGGACTAATTCATCCAGAATTCCAGGCTTACTGTATTCAGCTGTCAGGTTGCACCTGCCTGTCGTCAGCTCCTTACACTCCGATGGCCATTCAGACCGTAATGTTCTGTCTCAATCAGGGGAAAGTGATTGCCTAGCTACCTGCCCTACTCCTGCCATCCAATAATTACTGGTTCTCTCATTTAGTGGTGGTCTGACTGGCTGGGACTGCTACCACACTTCATGACTCTGAAGGGAATGTTGAGGGATGCTGTCTGAATATTCAGTATAACAAATGCTTTCCTCATTTTATGTTTTCACAGTTTTGCTTCATCCTGACATATGATTAACTATTGATTGAATAGAACTAACACTGACGGCACACCAAATGGAAAAATGAAAATCATGTGATTGGTGATTGAATCCCACTGGCAACTAAAAGAAGGGGTTTGAAATGGAAAACCTACTTGAAGAGTTGCTTTATTCTTTAACAGACATGATCCATATTGTTGCATTCTGCTGATGTCAAACTGTACTAGCCTTATTCTAGCTTGGCAAGACCATAGAGAGGAACAATGGAGCAGCCCTGGTTTGTCTGTCCAGCAACATTCACCTAATCTAAACAGAAGCCAGTCAAACCACAGTGAATACACCCACCCTCCGTAACAGGTGCATCTTTTCAACTAGTCTGGCTCATCTTCATAAGGCTTTTCATTTGTTCTTCTGCTATCTTTTGTTTGTTTTAAAAGTTATTCCAAGGCTCTCTGTACTCATTGAAGTCACTCTGATCCCAGCCCAGCTGTTGGTAACTTGGTTGGGATTACGGACAGTGTGGATAACCATCTGGTTGAAAAGAGAATGGGAGACAGGTCAAAGCAGGTCCACTCTGAGCCTCTCATCCTTGTAAAACAGCATCCTAGTCTTTTTATTTATTATTTTACCTTTATTTAACTAGGCAAGTCAGTTAAGAACAAATTCTTATTTACAATGACAGCCTACACCGGTTGTTAATTGTATATAAGATGGAAGGGAGTTCCATGCACTCATGGCTCTGTATAATACTGTGTGTTTCCTTGAATTTGTTCTGAACCTGGGGACTGTGAAAAGACCCCTGGTGGCATGTCTGGTGGGGTAAGCATGTGTGTCAGTAATGTGTGTAAGTTGACTATGCAAACAATTTGGAATTTCAAGAAGTGACGCAGTCACTCTGATTACAATGAAAAGCAACACATGCCGCTCTGTTCTGGGCCAGCTGCAGCTTAACTAGGTCTTATTTTGCAGCACTTGACCATATGACTGGACAATAATCAAGATAAGATAAAACTAGAGCCTGCAGGACTTGCTTTGTGCAGTGTGGTGTCAAAAAAGCAGAGCATCTCTTTATTATGGACAGACCTCTCCCCATCTTTACAACCATTGAATCTACATGTTTTGTCCATGACAGTTTACAATCTAAGGTAACACCAATTAATTTAGTCTCCTCAACTTGTTCAACAGCCACACCATTCATTACCAAATTTAGCTGAGGTATAGAACTTAGGGAATGATTTGTACCAAATACAATGCTCTTAGTTTTAGAGATGTTCAGGACCAATTTATTACTGGCCAACCATTCCAAAACTGACTGAAACTCTTTTTTAAGGGTTTCAGTGACTTTATTAGCTGTGGTTGCTGATGCGCAGTGGTGGAAGAAGTACCCAATTGTCATACTTGAGTAAAAGTAAAGATACCTTAATAGAAGATGACTCAAGTAAAAGTGAATGTCACCCAGTTAAATACTACTTGAGTAAGAGTCTAAAAGCATTTGGTTTAAATGTAATTGCTAAAATATACTTAAGTATCAAAATTAAAAGTAGCTTAGTGGTTAAGAGCGTTGGGCCAATAACTGAAAGGTCGCTGGTTCTAATCCCAGAGCCGACTAGGTGAAAAATCTGTCGGTGCCCTTGAGCAAGGCACTTAACCCTAATTGCTCCTGTAAGTCGCTCTGGATAAGAGTGTCTGCTAAATGAATAAAATGTAAAAATCATTTTAAAGTCCTTATATTAAGCAAACCAGACGGCAGCATTTTTGTTTACATTTAGTTTTTACGCATAGACAGGGGCACACTCCAACAAATGAAGCATTTGTGTTTAGTAAGTCCGCCAGATCAGAGGCAGTAGATGACCAGGGATGTTCTTTTGAAAAGTGTGTGAATTGGACTTTAAGTACTTTTGGGTGTCAGGGCAAATGTACGGAGCAAATAATACATTATTTTCTTTAGGGATTGTTTTATGCATGAGTATGATGGCTCACAGTTCGTTGTTGGCATTTCCTGCCTAAGTTTGCCCACTTTGAAAATTAAGTAATCATAATTTCATTTAAAGTACACCTTTAGTGTTTTTTCCATCATTCTTTATATAATTGATCTTGGCTTCATAATACATTTTTTTCATATTTTTGTTGAGTTTAGTCACATAATTTCTCAATGAAGCAGTAAGTCAGCCAGTCAGATGTGTAGCCAGACTTATTAGCCACTCCTTTTGCCCCATCTCAGGTGCATGTTTATCAATAATTGGATGAAGCAATTTCATAAATGCATCAACTGCAGCGTCTGGATGCTCCTTAAGAATCACATCAAACCAACAACTATTTTTAACATCATCCACATAAGATTCACAGCTAAATCTTTTGTATGAGCTCTTATATACTATTGTATGCTCAGCTTTTGGAACTTTGGCTTTCCTGGATATGGCCACTATATTGTGATCACTGCATCCAATGGGTGCGGATACAGCTTTAGAACAAAGTTCTACAGTATTAATACAAATGTGATCAATACATGTGGATGTTCTTGTTCCTGTAGTGTTTGTAAACACCTTGGTAGATTGATTAATAACCTGAACCAGATTACAGGCAGTAGTTACAGTGAGAAGCTTCCTCTTGAGCAGACAGCTTGATGAAAACCAGTCAATATTCAGGTCCCCAAGAAAGTAGACCTCTATGTTTACATCACATACACTATCAAGCATTTCTGTCAGAGTGGTGTGGATGGATAGGTAGGAATCAGGCGCAGGAAACCAGGAGGACTTCAACAGCACTTTACTAAAGTCCAAACACAAATATAAGTCGCCAACCCAACCGGGTGGCGCGAACAATTACGCACGAAACAACAGTGCGGAAAACAACAAGAAAAGCGCACGCAGTGCGAGCTCTCGAACAACACAATAACGAGAGAACCAAACTCGTAGAGGCAGGCTGACATCAACAATCACGCATAACACCTGACCCAAACACACGAAACTAAATAAGGGAACAATTAAGACACAAATAAGGGACAGGTGTTATGAACAGACAAAACCAAATGAACATGAAACATAGAACGGTGGCAGCTAGTACTCCGGAGACGACGACCGCCGAAGCCTGCCCGAACAAGGAAGAGGAGCAGCCTCGGCCGAAACCGTGACAGTACCCCCCCCTTGACGCGCGGCTCCAGCCGTGCGCCGACCCGGAGCTCGGGGACGACCCGGACGACGCGGAGCAGGGCGCGCAGGATGACCCCGATGGAAATCGGTCAGTAGGGACTGGTCTAATACGTCCCTCCTTGGCACCCAGCACCGCTCCTCCGGGCCGTACCCCTCCCACTCCACGAGATATTGAAGACCCCCCATCCGGCGTCTAGAATCCAGGATGGACCTCACGGTGTACGCCGGAGCCCCCTCGATGTCCAACGGGGGCGGAGGAGTCTCCTCAATCTCAAAGTCCTGGAGTGGACCAGCTACCACCGGCCTGAGGAGAGACACATGGAACGAGGGGTTAATATTTTTGTAATCAACAGGTAGTTCTAACCTATAACTCACCTCGTTCAATCTCCTCAGGACTTTAAATGGCCCCACAAACCGCCGACCCAGCTTCCGGCAGGGCAGGCGGAGGGGCAGGTTTCTGGTTGAGAGCCAGACTCGATCTCCAGGTGCGTACACTGGCCCCTCACTGCGGTGTAGGTCGGCGCTCGTCTTCTGTCGACGTATGGCACGCTGCAGATGGACGTGTGCAGCGTCCCACGTCTCCTCCGAGCGCCGCACCCACTCATCCACAGCGGGGGCCTCGATCTGGCTCTCATGCCATGGTGCCAGAACCGGCTGGTACCCTAACACACACTGAAAAGGGGTTAGTTGGGTGGAGGAGTGGCGAAGAGAGTTCTGTGCCATCTCGGCCCAGGGCACATATCTCGCCCACTCCTCCGGCCGGCCCTGACAGTATGACCTCAGAAACCTACCCACATCCTGGTTGACACGTTCAACCTGCCCATTACTCTCCGGGTGGTACCCCGAGGTAAGGCTTACCGAAACCCCCAACCGTTCCATAAATGCTCTCCACACTCTAGAGGTGAACTGGGGGCCTCGGTCAGACACTATATCCTCGGGTACCCCGTAATGCCGGAAGACATGGGTGAACAGAGCCTCAGCGGTCTGTAGGGCAGTGGGTAGACCCGGCATGGGAAGGAGACGACAGGCCTTAGAGAACCGATCCACAACGACCAGGATGGTAGTATTCCCCTGTGAGGGGGGAAGGTCGGTAACAAAATCCACCGAGAGGTGGGACCAGGGTCGTTGTGGAATAGGCAGGGGTTGTAACTTACCCCTGGGCAAATGTCTGGGCGCCTTACACTGGGCACACACCGAACAGGAGGAGACATAAATCCTCACATCCCTAGCTAACGTTGGCCACCAGTACTTCGTGCTAAGGCAGTGCACTGTCCGGCCGATACCCGGATGGCCAGAGGAGGGGGACGTATGAGCCCAACAAATGAGGCGATCGCGTACCTCGAGCGGAACGTACGTCCGACCCACAGGACACTGTGGAGGACTCGGGTCGGTGCGTAACGCCCGCTCGATCTCACCATCAACCTCCCACACCACCGGAGCAACCAGACAAGACTCCGGTAGTATGGGCGTGGACTCAACTGACCTCTCCTCTGCGTCATACCGCCGAGACAGAGCATCTGCCTTCCCGTTCTGGGACCCAGGGATGTATGTGATTTTAAACACAAACCGGGCTAGGAACATAGTCCAGCGAGCCTGGCGAGGATTCAGTCTCCTAGCTGCCCGGATGTACTCCAGGTTACGATGGTCAGTTAGAATGAGGAAAGGGTGTTGAGCCCCCTCGAGCCAATGCCGCCACACCTTTAGGGCCTGTACCACGGCTAACAGCTCCCTGTCTCCTACGTCATAATTCCGCTCCGCCGGACTGAGCTTCTTTGAGTAGAACGCACAGGGACGGAGTTTAGGTGGAGTGCCAGAACGCTGGGAAAGAACGGCCCCTATCCCGGCCTCTGACGCGTCCACCTCTACTTGGAACGGTAAAGAGGGATCCGGATGCGCCAACACCGGCGCCGAGGTAAACAGGTCCCTTAGTCTCCCAAATGCCCTGTCCGCCTCAGCTGACCACCGCAAGCGCACCGGACCCCCCTTTAACAGAGACGTTATGGGAGCTGCCACCTGTCCAAAACCCCGGATAAACCTCCGGTAATAATTCGCAAAACCCAAGAACCGTTGCACCTCCTTCACAGTGGTTGGGGTCTGCCAATTACGCACAGCTGACACCCGGTCTACCTCCATCTTCACCCCTGACGCAGATAACTGGTAACCCAGAAAGGAGACCGACTTCTGGAAAAACAGACATTTCTCTGCCTTGACATATAGGTCATGCTCCAACAGCCTCCTCAATACTCGGCGCACCAGGGCTACATGCTCAGCACGGGTAGGACTATACACCAGAATGTCGTCGATGTACACAACTACTCCCTGTCCCTGCATGTCCCGGAAAATCTCATCGACGAAGGATTGGAAGACTGAGGGAGCATTCATCAACCCATATGGCATGACTAGATACTCGTAGTGTCCGGAAGTCGTGCTAAACGCTGTCTTCCATTCATCGCCCTCACGAATGCGCACCAAGTTATATGCGCTCCTAAGATCCAATTTTGTAAAGAACTGCGCACCGTGCAGTGACTCCGTCATAGTCGCAATCAGAGGAAGTGGATAGCTGTACTTCACTGTGATCTGATTGAGACCGCGGTAATCAATACACGGGCGCAGACCTCCATCCTTTTTCTTCACAAAAAAGAAACTTGAGGAAGCGGGTGAAACGGAGGCCCGTATGTATCCCTGTCTAAGAGACTCAGAGATGTATGTCTCCATAGCCTTTCTCTCCTCTTGAGACAAGGGATACACATGGCTCCGCGGGAGAGCTGCTCCTGACTGGAGATCTATCGCACAATCCCCCCGTCTATGAGGCGGCAGCTGCGCCGCCCTAGTCTTACTGAACGCCAGTGCCAAATCCTCATACTCGGGGGGAATCTGCAGTGCTGGCATTAGATTCGGACTCTCCACCGAGGTCGCCCCTATGGAAACACCCAGACACCGCCCCTCACATTGAGCAGACCACCCTTTAAGAGCTTTCTCTCGCCACCTAATAATAGGGTCATGAGTCATCAACCAGGGAAGACCCAGCACTACCGGATACGCAGGAGAGTCAATCAGATAGAGCTGAATTCTCTCCTCATGACCCTCCTGCGCCATCATCTGAAGGGGTGCTGTGACTTCCCTAATCAACCCAGACCCTAACGGACGGCTATCTAGGGCATGGACGGGGAAAGGCTTATCCACTGGGAGGAGGGGAATCCCTAACTCTATACAGAACTGGCGATCTACAAAATTCCCAGCTGCGCCTGAATCTACCAGCGCCTTATGCTGGGAACGAGGTGCAACCTGTGGGAAACAAACAGGCAAGGTTAGGTGCACGACAGAAAGCTCTGGGTAAGCAGGGCGCCTACTCACCTGGGGGGACCCCCCAATGCGTGACCTGCCTTCTCCCTCACTGGAGGACCCGCCCCAACACCTAGCCGCGGTGTGCCCTCCACGACCACAGTTGGTGCAAGGGCCGGGTCCCCTCGGGCTCCTCCTCCTCCGTTCCCTAGCGCCAGCACCTCCGAGCTCCATAGGGCTCGGCTCGGAGGTGCTGGAGAGTGGAATGGGCGAACCCCCTCCTCCGGGACGCCCACGGGTGGCGAGCAGGGTATCCAGCCGGATGGCCATGTCGACCAGCTGATCGAACGTCAACGACGTGTCCCTGCACGCCAACTCTCGCTGGACGTCCTCCCGGAGGCTGCAGCGGAAATGGTCGATATGGGCCCGCTCATTCCACCCTGCATCAGCCGCTAGGGTCCGAAACTCCAAGGCAAAGTCCTGGGCGCTCCTCATCCCCTGTCGGAGGTAGAATAGACGTTCCCCCGCCGCCTTCCCTTCTGGTGGATGGTCGAACACAGCACGGAAGCGGCGGGAGAACTCCGCATAGTTCGTGGTAGCGGCGTCCATTCTCCTCCACTCGGCGTTGGCCCACTCCAACGCCTTGCCGGTGAGACAGGAGATGAGGGCTGAGACGCTCTCGTGTCCCGAGGGCGCCGGGTGTACGGTGGCGAGGTAGAGCTCCACCTGCAGCAGGAACCCTTGACACCCGGCAGTGGAGCCGTCGTACGCCCTCGGGAGCGAGAGCCGAATCCCACTAGGTTCCGGAGATGAGACAGGAGGGCTGACCGATGGGGCTGGTTCGGTTCGTGGAGGTGTGGGAACCCCGCTGGTCTCCCATCGGTGCAGAGTATTCATCACCCCCTCCAGGGCATGACAGACCTGGTTGATGCGGTCCTCCTGACCACGAAGACGTTCAGCCATCTCGGCTGTCGGCGCGGTCGCTCCTGCTGATTCCATGGAGGAGATGCGTGATTCTGTCAGAGTGGTGTGGATGGATAGGTAGGAATCAGGCGCAGGAAACCAGGAGGACTTCAACAGCACTTTACTAAAGTCCAAACACAAATATAAGTCGCCAACCCAACCGGGTGGCGCGAACAATTACGCACGAAACAACAGTGCGGAAAACAACAAGAAAAGCGCACGCAGTGCGAGCTCTCGAACAACACAATAACGAGAGAACCAAACTCGTAGAGGCAGGCTGACATCAACAATCACGCATAACACCTGACCCAAACACACGAAACTAAATAAGGGAACAATTAAGACACAAATAAGGGACAGGTGTTATGAACAGACAAAACCAAATGAACATGAAACATAGAACGGTGGCAGCTAGTACTCCGGAGACGACGACCGCCGAAGCCTGCCCGAACAAGGAAGAGGAGCAGCCTCGGCCGAAACCGTGACAATTTCACACATATTATTTAGATACTGACTGTTAGCATTTGGAGGCCTATAGGAACACCCAAAATAAAAGGCTTTAGATGTGCCAGGTGAACCTGCAACCACAACACCTCAATAACACTTGACATAAGATATTCTCTAAACATTACAGGGATATGACTATGAATATATACAGCAACACTTCCCCCATAAGCATTCCTGTCTCTTCACAATCAATGTTATATCCTTGAATTGCTACTGCTATATCATCAAATGATTTATCTAAGTGAGTCTCAGAAATGGCTAATATATTAATGTTATCTGATGTTAGTAAGTTATTGATTTCATTAACCTTATTTCTAAGGCTACATATTTTAATATGGGCTATTTCAGCCCTTTCCTGGGTAGGTTGTCAGAGATAGACATATTATGGAAAAGAACAAACAAAGCAAGAGAAAAAATATACATTCAGCAGTTCATTAATCAGTTGGTGTGTGTAAGTGTGAGGGGTTGAAGCTACGAACCCATAGGCTTGGGTCTCTCATCCCTTCCAGGCTTTTGGGAGGGAGGGTGGACAATGAGCCTGTCATAGCAGATATAAGCAATGTCCCCACGCAGCTTTCATGGCTGGGTTAAGTTCTTTCCTCTTCTGGCTCACAGCTTCAGGATAGTCCTCGTTGAGGAAGATGTACGTGTTCCTCTCAAGTTCTTGGCTCTTTCCAGAACCACTACCTTGTCCTTGAACCTCAGGAACTTGACCAAAATCGGCCTGGGCCTGTCACTTGGGCCGTTGGTGGGTTTTCCAGTCCTGTGGACACTCTCCACCTCAATCTTCCTGTAGTCCATCTTCAGTTTCTCCGAGATCATTTCCCTCATTTTGTCCTCAGACTCCATCCAGGTCTCGTGGAGAATCTGCAATTCCGTCAACAACAATGATGTTCCACCTTGATTGTCCCTCGAGATAATCTGATTTCTCCATCATTGTTATCATGGATTCAAATACAGAACTGATGTCCTCTCTCAATGACTTACAGATTGCTGTCATTTTGCTGTTCTCCTGTTTAAACTCATAGAACTGACCCCGGGAGAACTGCAGACTGTTCTTCAGGTCCTGGACCTCTCTGGTCAGGTTGTCCATTCTTTTAATAGTTGACTCCACCAGTATTCGGACACAACACTTGAAGCAATTTTCTTCACCTGTAATAGAGACACTATTGTCCTCAACGGTACTCCCGCCGGCTTTGGTCTTTGTCATGATAGCGACGTAGGTTACGCTGTTACTCCTCAAAGTTCCAGACAGGGCAGGTTGCTAGCTATGCTAGCTGCTACGCCAAGCAGCTCCTCAGACCCGGCCTTGGTCGGCAGGATCACTGGACAGATAGTAGCAATATGATGTAAAACCATTATGTCTCACTTGATTTTTCCCAGTTGGTTAACCTTTTACTGCAGTGGGATAAATCAGGGACACACAGAGTGTTTCTTGGTAGTCTTAAACAAGTCTACTTTGAAACAAAAGTATACATCTCACACACATGGTTACGGGCTTAAAAAAAGAAGACACCTGTAGCATGTCAGATATAGCGTTGAAATGTATTCAATTTTATGTTTGCATCCGCAATAATACACTTTATATACATCACAGAAGACTGAAATATAACAAAACCGTTTGACATAGAAACGCCAGATTTTCGGCTGCCTTTTTGAAATAATAATGATTAATTATGAAATTATGAAAAATATTAATAACATTCCACCCATGAGGCCACTGGGTCATTTGACTGCAGGAAAGGGCTGCAGAGTTAATTTGGTTCGGAACAACGGTGGATAAAATAAGGATAAACCACTTCTGAGTTAATGTCCAAAAAGTACCCAGTGTGAATCCCTAAAACGTTCCCCAGTTTGGAGAATGAAGGCAAAATTAAGCATCTCCAAAGGCACAAGACACAATCACAGCATATTCAGCTGGCGTACTCACACAACAAAAACAACCATGCCGAAAGTGACGCCCTTAAGCTCGATGCCTTGACAGTGGCTAATTTATCTGTCATGTCCAAGGCATATGCCTCAATTAGAAAGTCATTTTCACAAAACGTCATTGTTCAGCGCTCCTGGGACTATTTTTCCTGCTTTCTGTTGGGGTTGTGCTCTGACAAAGGCGTACATTAGGTGCATTATCCCTGCCTATGAGGGCTGTTTGATCACAAACCCATACCATACCTGGTCTTAACGGACTGAATGAGAGAAATGTGGGTCAGGGGGTTACATATTGGATCATTACAACAGGCCATTTCACAGCAGAATGAGGTTAAAATGTGGAATGACTTCTTTAGGGACTGAAGAGAGAGAGTGAGAGAGAGAGAGAGAGAGAGAGAGAGAGAGAGAGAGAGAGAGAGAGAGAGAGAGAGAGAGAGAGAGAGAGAGAGAGAGAGAGAGAGAGAGAGAGAGAGAGAGAGAGAGAGAGAGAGAGAGAGAGAGAGAGAGAGAGAGAGAGAGTGCTTTGGGCCAGAACAACGAGTCTTCATTATTGTCCGTGGCTCTCATTGTGTTGCACTGGGAAGTAATGAGAAATCAAATGAAACCGCACGAAAATGACAAATCTATCGGTAAATGTTTAAGTTTAGCCAACTGTTGGAAAACGTGATGGAGGTTAGAGGCAGGCAGGCAGCTGTAGCCCAGGTCTTTTACCCTTTCGATAATTGCATCGACTTCCAGAGGTGGCCATATCACATTTCTGCAGGACATAAAGGACAGGTAATCTGCATGTGCTGTAATGAGCTTTTTGATTAAGAAGGAGAAATCTGCTGGAGGGGGAAACAGTCTTGTGAGGGAGAGGGTAATTTATCTCATGCCACAGCACTACTGCATGGCACAGAGAGAGGGGGAACAATAAATGGCTGCCGTAGTCGAACGCCCCAACGCCCCAAAGCCCTCAGCCAGCGCCATTTACCCAGCTGGGAAGCCAAAACAAGGACTACAGTTAGACACTTATGCATCTGCCTGCATTGTTATTCAAAATGAGATGGCTGTGGTTGGGGCTATTTATGCCCAAATGCTGCTATTACAGCCGGGCCTGGATGGGAGCAGAGAGGATGGGATGGAAGTCAGATGATGTGAATCCATGTGTCAGATGGGACTGAGGGACTGAGCAGAATGACCTGGGAAAGAGAGGGGGAGGGAGGCCAGTCTTTTTTTTTTTGCTACTCATTTATATCATCAGCCATCAGCCATCAGCCTCCTCACTATCTCTCTCTCACCCTTCTGTCCTTTCCATCCTATTACCTCCCCCTCTTACTCTCTCTCTTTCTCCCTCCGCCCTGGTCTCTCTCTTAGCTGTACATTCTGCCTGCATGCTGAGCTCATTACTCTCCTCTCTGCTTCATTACGGGAGAAATTCGGCCTGTTATCACTCTTGACACCTCTGACTGCCACGCATTAGTGTTTCACCTCTGCTCTCCTCCTTCCCTTCTTCCCTCCCTCTGCCCTGTGATAGAGCATGGTTCAACAGGGTGACAGGGGTGTCCAAATGGAGAGAGAGGTAAAGTCTCTTTGTCTCTCACATGGTGAATGAAGAAGTGATGTTGATGCCCTCCAAAGAGCCGAGACCCATAGCCTATCGATTAAAACAGACACGGATGAACAAGTGCACGTTTCACCAAAAATTATGTTAATGGCTGGTGTTGTTGTTTCATCTGAGCTATGGGGTCTGGTAGTGTTCTATTGGTCATGTGGTGTAAACACACTGCATGTGGGGCTGCATAGTGAAATAATCAGACTGTTTGGAGACGGATCATCCAGATTTGTTTGCTGGAATCCATCAGGTTAAACACCAATGATTCCTGCCACACACCACAAGCCAAACGCCAAAGACATCAACACTTTCAAAATACAGAAATACAGCCGGTGTGATGCATTTTGCATCATATTATGTTGTGTTTTGCATCATACCAGCTGTATTTCTGTATTTTGAAAGATCTATATCTTGAAAACTTGATTACTGACCTGCAAGAAATGTGGGACTATATCAACAATGGACTAATGAAACAAATACTCAGTGGCATGTATTCATGGATGCCAAGGGAAGCTAGGCTTCCCCAAATTATAAAATAATGTATATTTTGTCTCTTTGTGTTTTCATAATTTGCCATCAATTCGCAAGTGGTTGAATCTCACTGGAGAAATCATCAGAGAAAGGGAAACATTGCCCCTCTGTCTCATTATGTGTAGCCCATGTATCTGATGTTATCTGGAACAAAAGAGTATGACATGTTGCCGCCGTAGCATTTGATTGATGCCAGCAAGTATTTGGCCTCCCAAAAATAATAAGCCAATGAGCGTTGAGCTGAGTTCCACTGTGGGTTGTCCTGGCACAGTAAACCCCTCCATCCCATTTGAGGCCAGTTTGGATTTGGCTTCAGACCAATCAAATCACATCCTAAGCAAAACTTCATCATTGTCAGAAAACGTGTCTATTTCTGGTCTGCTTGTGTTGATGTCCTGCAGTAGCTAGCTTGCTAAATTGGCCCTTTCCTAAGCCATGGATGGAGATGGGGATTTGAAAAAATTAAAATAAAATTCTCTGTACAGGCCAAGTTGAAATGGTGTTGGAATAGAAAAGGCAGTGCTCCTGTTGTCTTTGTGCTGACTTGCAGTAATTCCGTGGATCTAAATCAGTAGTTGTTTAAACTGTCAAAAACATGAACTTGCTTGACCATGCTGCAGGTCATATAACTCTTTGTTACATGCAATATTTGCTTTGTGGACTTCACCGGACAGATGCTGCTCTCCGGTTTTGTGATGAAAGAAACTTATGTAAAGTTGAAATTCTTCCTCCACTGTGTGACTGTCTTTTTGTTGTCACAGCCTTATTGTATATCACGGTGGCGTATGAACGAATGGGTTATAGAGCAAACAACGCAAATATCACAACATTTGCTTTTTTTTTACTGGCTTGGCTTGGCTTCCCCAGTGATTTTACCCACGCACCGCTACTGCAAATGCCAAAATATAATTTTCCATTAAACGTCTTTGTATCCCTACTAATACAGAAATTATTGAATTACCTTCACTTTTAATTATCAGACCTGAATAAAAAAGTATGAATGCTCTGAAGTGAATGTCTGGATATATTGTGGTTATGTATTATCACCAGAGAAAAAGCTTTCGGAAATATGTTGTTAAAGATTGAGAAGGTAAGCTATCAGAATCCAATATCTCACCTCAGTGTGAAGTGTTGGCACTAGTCTCCTGCCAACAGGAGATTCTGTATTTGTATAGTATGCCCTCTAGGGGGAGCTGTGGGAACCTGATTTAGAGGTGTCAAGAGAGTGTGAAGCAAGTCATTGGCTTTTTCTCATTTGGAAAAAGTCTGCCCTATTCGTTAGTAAGCTAACAGAAGACGGTCCTCCCCTCCTCGATAGCCTCCTTTTGGCAAGGAAGCACAAGTGTACAGTTGAAGTCGGAAGTTTACATACACCTTAGCCAAATACATTTAAACTCAGTTTTTCACAATTCCTGACATTTAATCCTAGTAAAAATTCCCTGTCTTAGGTCAGTTGAAATGTCAGAATAATAGTAGAGAGAATTAATTATTTCAGCTTTTATTTCTTTTATCACATTCCCAGTGGGTCAGAAGTTTACATACACTCAATTAGTATTTGGTAACATTGCCTTTAAATTGTTTAACTTGGGTCAAACGTTTCGGGTAGCCTTCCACAAGCTTCCCACAATAAGTTGGGTGAATTTTGGCTCATTCCTCCTGACAGAGCTGGTGTAACTGAGTCAGGTTTGTAGGCCTCCTTGCTTGCACACGCTTTTTCAGTTCTGCCCACGAATCTTCTATAGGATTGAGGTCAGGGCTTTGTGATGGCCACTCCAATACCTTGACTTTGTTGTCCTTAAGCCATTTTGCCACAACTTTGGAAGTATGCTTGGGGTCATTTTCCATTTGGAAGACCCATTTGCAATCAAGCTTTAACTTCCTGACTGATGTCTTGAGATGTTGCTTCAATATATCCACATGATTTTCCTTCCTCATGATGCCATCTATTTTGTGAAGTGCACCAGTCCCTCCTGCAGCAAAGCACACCCACAGCATGATGCTGCCGCCCCCGTGCTTCACGGTTGGGATGGTGTTCTTCGGCTTGCAAGCCACCCCCTTTTTCCTCCAAACATAACGATGGTCATTATGGCCAAACAGTTTTATTTTTGTTTCATCAGACCAGAGGACATTTCTCCAAAGAGTACGATCTTTGTCCCCATGTGTAGTTGCAAACCGTAGTCTGGCTTTTTTATGGTGGTGCTTCTTCCTTGCTGAGCGGCCTTTCAGGTTATGTCGATATAGGACTCGTTTTACTGTGGATATAAATACTTTTGTACCTGTTTCCTCCAGCATCTTCACAAGGTCCTTTGCTGTTGTTCTGGGATTGATTTGCACTTTTCGCACCAAAGTACGTTCATCGCTCCTTCCTGAGCGGTATGACGGCTGCGTGGTCCCATGGTGTTTATACTTGCGTACTATTGTTTGTACAGATGAACGTGGTACTTTTTTCTGAGGTCTTGGCTGATTTCTTTTGATTTTCCCATGATGTCAAGCAAAGAGGCACTGAGTTTGAAGGTAGGCCTTGAAACACATCCACAGGTACACCTCCAATTCACTCCAATTATGTCAATTAGCCTATCAGAAGCTTCTAAAGCCATGACATCATTATCTGGAATTTTCCAAGCTGTTTAAAGGCACAGTCAACCTAGTGTATGTAAACATCTGACCCACTGGAATTGTGATACAGTGAATTATAAGTGTCTGTAAACAATTGTTGGAAAAATTACTTGTGTCATGCACAAAGTAGATGTCCTAACCGACTTGCCAAAACTATAGTTTGTTAACAAGAATTGTGTGGAATGGTTGAAAAACAAGTTTTAATGACTCCAACCTAAGTGTATGTAAACTTCCGACTTCAACTGTATCTTACCTGAGTCCTTCGTGTAAGAGTTTCGAAATCTGCCATAGTCCCTTTGAATCAGCTATTGTTTTCTCAAAGAAGAAAATCAAGCAAACATTTTAAAACGATATGATACTTATTATTTTATCTATATCTCGCACTATTAGCTGAATTAGTTATCACTTTATAAATTAATTTGGGCATTCCACCCTGTAAACATAATTTCCCTGATGACGCGTGATTGGAAGAGAGTTTCATTTCTTACAAGTGCATTTTTGTCCACTTTCCATCTCCTCACCGCCTCTCCTCGATTACCTTTGACCTATTTCAAAAGGAGGCCAGAGAAGACAGAGGAGAGAGGACGTAGGAGTTGAGCGAATCCAATTGAGAAAAGTCCATTGTGTCCCACTCCATGGGAATAGCCGAAAACATGCCAGTTTTATTTTTCCTATGCACTTGCCTCTCACCCAAAAAATAATTTCAAATGGCTGAAATTGCTGTATTGAACTATGAATCATCCTCAATGATTAAAATATATTCAATAAAATAAAGTCTGATTGCTTCTGTTCACCTGTCTCTCCATCTGTCTGTCTCTGTCTTACGTTCTAAGGGCCAATCACTAACATGAAAATATGCACCTTTCATTTCTCCCCTCCTTTAATTTGCTCCTGGTGAGAAGCTGTTGTGGAGTGACTAGCAAGAGGATGGGAGAGGATGAAGGAGACGGGGGTGAGCCCAGCCAGAGATATCCATCTGCAGAAAGAGAGCGCGAGAGCGAAGGAAGCAGGTTCCCATGTCATTACCCACTCCACTGCACTAACATCTAAAATTAACAGCGGCCCCATCCTACTTACATGTTTTCAGGATGTTGCTCTGTCTCTGAGACCGATCTCCTCACACTCGGCTGGGCTTCACACCCATTCAGGGGGAAGGCAGCTAGGCAAAGACAAGCAGCTAGTGGAAACGCATGGCTTCCTTTTTTAAATCCTCAGCTTAAGTACCTGTTCCAATCCACTGTCTCTCCTGCTCCTCCTGGCTCTAAGGAGAGGGAGAGCCATATTATTGGGGTCTGTGTCCCAAATAATAATACAAACTTTATTTACAGTGGGGGAAAAAAGTATTTAGTCAGCCACCAATTGTGCAAGTTCTCCCACTTAAAAAGATGAGAGAGGCCTGTAATTTTCATCATAGGTACACGTCAACTATGACAGACAAATTGAGAGAAAAAAAATCCAGAAAATCACATTGTAGGATTTTTTATGAATTTATTAGCAAATTATGGTGGAAAATAAGTATTTGGTCACCTACAAACAAGCAAGATTTCTGGCTCTCACAGACCTGTAACTTCTTCTTTAAGAGGCTCCTCTGTCCTCCACTCGTTACCTGTATTAATGGCACCTGTTTGAACTTGTTATCAGTATAAAAGACACCTGTCCACAACCTCAAACAGTCACACTCCAAACTCCACTATGGCCAAGACCAAAGAGCTGTCAAAGGACACCAGAAACAAAATTGTAGACCTGCACCAGGCTGGGAAGACTAAATCTGCAATAGGTAAGCAGCTTGGTTTGAAGAAATCAACTGTGGGAGCAATTATTAGGAAATGGAAGACATACAAGACCACTGATAATCTCCCTCGATCTGGGGCTCCACGCAAGATCTCACCCCGTGGGGTCAAAATGATCACAAGAACGGTGAGCAAAAATCCCAGAACCACACGGGGGGACCTAGTGAATGACCTGCAGAGAGCTGGGACCAAAGTAACAAAGCCTACCATCAGTAACACACTACGCCGCCAGGGACTCAAATTCTGCAGTGCCAGACGTGTCCCCCTGCTTAAGCCAGTACATGTCCAGGCCCATCTGAAGTTTGCTAGAGTGCATTTGGATGATCCAGAAGAGGATTGGGAGAATGTCATATGGTCAGATGAAACCAAAATAGAACTTTCTGGTTAAAACTCAACTCGTCGTGTTTGGAGGACAAAGAATGCTGAGTTGCATCCAAAGAACACCATACCTACTGTGAAGCATGGGGGGTGGAAACATCATGCTTTGGGGCTGTTTTTCTGCAAAGGGACCAGGACGACTGATCCGTGTAAAGGAAAGAATGAATGGGGCCATGTATCGTGAGATTTTGAGTGAAAACCTCCTTCCATCAGCAAGGGCATTGAAGATGAAACGTGGCTGGGTCTTTCAGCATGACAATGATCCCAAACACACCGCCCGGGCAACGAAGGAGTGGCTTCGTAAGAAGCATTTCAAGGTCCTGGAGTGGCCTAGCCAGTCTCCAGATCTCAACCCCATAGAAAATCTTTGGAGGGAGTTGAAAGTCCGTGTTGCCCAGCGACAGCCCCAAAACATCACTGCTCTAGAGGAGATCTGCATGGAGGAATGAGCCAAAATACCAGCAACAGTGTGTGAAAACCTTGTGAAGACTTACAGAAAACGTTTGACCTGTGTCATTGCCAACAAAGGGTATATAACAAAGTATTGAGAAACTTTTGTTATTGACCAAATACTTATTTTCCACCATAATTTGCAAATAAATTCATTAAAAATCCTACAACGTGATTTTCTGGATTTTTTTTCTCATTTTGTCTGTCATAGTTGACGTGTACGTATGATGAAAATTACAGGCCTCTCTCATCTTTTTAAGTGGGAGAACTTGCACAATTGGTGGCTGACTAAATACTTTTTTCCCCCACTGTATATAGTGATTTTCAATACAAGTAACGAGTGCATCACATCATAAAATAATACAAAATAAAATAAAAGCGCTAACAAAGAAACAAAGATGGAGAATGAAACAAGAAAGCTAATTAAAATCATACATTGAAATCATACATTAAAAGCATCTTTATAAAAGTGTGTCTTCAGCAGGGATTTAAAAAGAGGCACTGAATCTGCAAGCCTGATCTCCTCTGGCAGACCCTTCCACAGAAAAATTATTGATCCATGACGGACACCATAGTGAATAGGTGCTGAATACTGAACCACCCATGCTCACTGAGAAACATCTGCCTGAACCAGTCGAGGGCAACGCCGGAGATTCCCACCCACCTCTTCAGCCGGCCATTAAGGATGTTGTGATCAATAGTATCAAACGCAGCATTGAGATCCAAAATAACTAGAAAGAGTGTTCACCGGCATCAGCAGCCAACAGAAGGTCATTACTGACAATAAAGCAGTTTCCGTGCTGTGAAGTGAGCGGAAGCCCGACTGGATAAATAAAAAATAACTTGTTCATACTCAAATAAGCCACCAATTGCATGAAAACAACTTTTTTTCTTTTTATCTTGGATTTTAAAAAAGGAAGTTCTGTAATTTATTACTCAGTGAGGAGGGGTCTAGATTGGGTTTTTAAGGAGAGGTTGGACCAGAGCAGTTTTAAAATAGGCTGGAAAGGAGCCAGACAGTAGGCATAATAGTAGGGATCTAGTAGTCTAGTAGGAATCAGTTGTCTTCAAAAAGATGTTTGTTGTGGGAGTTCTCAGGAATCAGGGTAGAGAAGTAGTTCGCATCTTTAACCGCAACATTATCATTTCTCATCAGATCCTTCATTATCTCATAGAATACTTAAAGTTTGCAGGCCTTCCATTTACGTTCAGCCTTTCTAAATTCACTTTTTAAGGCACGAGTATGGTCATTTAACCAAGGTGAGACTCTGGCAGACAGTTTATTCTTGATTTTAACTGGTGCCACTGAGTCCACAGCTAGCATATTTGGTTCCTTGGAAGTTGTGGGAATGTTGGTTTTTGGTTTCACATTGGTTCAGGGAATGAAGCCAGTCAGTAAAACTGAACGTTTTTTTCTAACGTTCTGACAACAGAAGTGAAAATGTTGCCTGTTCTGGGAACGTTAATCTTTAGGGAGGTTCTGAGAACGTTTTCCTGGGAGGTTTTATTAATGCTCTGAGAATATAAATTATAGGTTATTTGGAGGTTTTTGAGTAACTTCCTTAAAACTTTAACTGAATATTTCAATAAGACATTTAATAACACTGCTAGTTTATTTTGAGTTATTTCTTTTGAACGCCAAACACAGATAGGACACATGGAAATTATTTTTCGTAGGCATCCCCCATTCATCCCCCTCCTCTCCCCTCCCCTGTAACTATTCCCCAGGTCATTGCTGTAAATGAGAATGTGTTCTCAGTCAACTTACCTGGTAAAATATATAAACTCAGCAAAAAAAAAAACGTCCTCACTGTCAACTGTGTTTATTTTAAGCAAACTTAACATGTGTAAATATTTGTATGAACATAACAAGATTCAACAACTGAGACATAAACTGAACAAGTTCCACAGACATGTGACTAACAGAAATTGAATAATGTGTCCCTGAACAAAGTGGGGATCAAAATCAAAAGTAACAGTCAGTATCTGGTGTGGCCACCAGCTGCATTAAGTATTGCAGTGCATCTCCTCCTCATGGACTGCACCAGATTTGCCAGTTCTTGCTGTGAGATGTTACCCCACTCTTCCACCAAGGCATCTGTAAGTTCCCGGACATTTCTGAGGGGAATGGCCCTAGCCCTCACATTCCGATCCAACAGGTCCCAGACGTGTTCAATGGGATTGAGATCCAGGCTCTTCGCTGGCCATGGCAGAACACTGACATTCCTGTCTTGCAGGAAATCACACACAGAACGAGCAGTATGGCTGGTGGCATTGTCATGCTGGAGGGTCATGTCAGGATGAGCCTGCAGGAAAGGTACCACATGAGGGAGTAGGATGTCTTCCCTGTAACACACAGCGTTGAGATTGCCTGCAATGACAACAAGCTCAGTCCAATGATGCTGTGACACACCGCCCCAGAACATGACGGACCCTCCACCTCCAAGTCGATCCAGCTCCAGAGTACAGGCCTCGGTGTAATGCTCATTCCTTCGAAGATAAACGCAAATCCGACCATCACCCCTGGCGAGACAAAACCGTGACTCGTCAGTGAAGAGCACCTTTTGCCAGGCAACATTGTTGCCGGTGATGTCTAGTGAGGACCTGCCTTACAACAGGCCTACAAGCCCTCAGTCCAGCCTCTCTCAGCCTATTGCGGACAGTCTGAGCACTGATGGAGGGATTGTGTATTCCTGGTGTAACTCGGGCAGTTGTTGTTGCCATCCTGTACCTGTCCCGCAGGTGTGATGTTCGGATGTACCGATCCTGTGCAGGTGTTGTTACACGTGGTCTGCCACTGCGAGGACGATCAGCTGTCCGTCCTGTCTCCCTGTAGCGCTATTTTAGGCGTCTCACAGTACGGACACTGCATCTGCAGTCCTCATGCCTCCTTGCAGCATGCCTAAGACATGTTCACACAGATGAGCAGGGACCCTGGGCATCTTTCTTTTGGTGTTTTTCAGAGTCAGTAGAAAGGCCTCTTTAGTGTCATATATTTTCATAACTGTGACCTTAATTGCCTACCGTCTGTAAGCTGTTAGTGTCTTAACGACCGTTCCACAGGTGCATTTTCATTAATTGTTTATGGTTCATTGAACAAGCATGGGAAACAGTGTTTAACCCTTTACATTGAAGATCTGTGAGTTTATATATATATATATACACACACACATTTTTTTTTTAATGTAAACACATTCATTTTTTATTGTGACAGGGCAGTGAGATTCAGCCCAAAATATTGTGTTCTCTATCCCTGGAATTTATCCACCAGGAGGAAGTTATTATGCCATGTTTTTTTTATGCATTCAAAGCTGTTCATTTTAGTTTATTCAAAACAGACCCCATTCAATTTTTGTATTATTATTAAATAAAATAGCACATTAAGATCAGCTGTGGCCAATTAGTGGGTGCAGCCAACACAACTGAACACACTTAACAAGAGAGGCTAGAGATTGTTTTGTTGATGCTGAGAATGGAATGTACACTGAGTATACAAAACATTAAGAACACCTGCTCTTTCCAAGACATAGACTGACCAGCTGAAAGCTATGATCCTTTATTGATGTCACTTGTTAAATCCACTTCAAATCAGTGTAGATGAAGGGGAGGAGACAGCTTGAAGAAGTATTTTTAAGCCTTGAGACAGATTGTGTATGACTGCCATTCAGAGGGTAAATGGGCAAGACAAAAGATGTGTCTTTGAACGGGGTATGGTAGTAGGTGCCACATTAAATGTAACTGTTCTCGCACACAATGAGTGTGGTTACATGCACACAATAGTGCGATTATTGTGGATAGTCAGATTAATAAAGTTTGTTTAAAACGTTTAGATGCTTTGCAAGAAAAAAATGGTTTCCCTAATAATCCTGTTTACATGGACACATCTGAAATCAGGCTACCTGATGGCACTGATAAATGCAGAAAATTGGCAATCAAAATAAACGCGTTCAACCACAGCGAACATGTTATTTTTGGGAAGCATATTTGATTCTGAGTTTGGACATAAAGTTTGTATGTGAAAACTACTTTGATGTGTACATTGTTGTTCCGAACACACTTCACTCGCGCTAAAGAGGGAAGCTCGCTTGGCTGGTGCTAGCACATGTGCAGGTGAAATACACAGCTGGAACGCTGATTAAGGTGTTTACATGTCCTAATAATTCAAAAGATTGCTCAGAAAACCAGGTGTTTTAATTGGCTTATGCTTGCTTTGATTTTGACCTCAGGCCAATTAGGATAAACAGAGTAAGGTGTTTGTATGACTATTGCATAATCTGACTACTGCCATAATCAGTTTAGTATCAAATTATTAGTGTGGATGTAAACATACTCAATGCTAGACAAAATGGTATGTGGAAGGTGCAAGGGACCAGTTAATGTTGATATGACGCATATGGTTAAATCTTCCTGTTGACCACACTACTTATTTCCCTCATTAAAATGCAAATCAATTTATAACATTTTTGACATGCGTTTTTCTGGATTTTTTTGTTGTTATTCTGTCTCTCACTGTTCAAATAAACCTACCATTAAAATTATAGACTGATAATTTCTTTGTCAGTGGGCAAACATACAAAATCAGCAGGGGATCAAATACTTTTTTCCCTCACTGTATCCACATAATTTTCCTTCCTCATGATGCCATCTTTTTCGTGAAGTGCACCAGTCCCTCCTGCAGCAAAGCACCCCCACAGCATGATGCTGCCACCCCTGTGCTTAACGGTTGGGATGGTGTTCTTCGCCTTGCAAGCCACCCCCTTTTTCCTCCAAACATAACGATGATCATTATGGCCGAACAGTTATATTTTCGTTTCATCAGACCAGAGGACATTTCTCCAAAAAGTACGATCTTTGTCCCCATGTGCAGCTGCAAACCGTAGGGCTTTTTTATGGCGGTTTTGGAGCAGTGGCTTCTTCCTTGCTGAGCGGCCTTTCAGGTTATGTCGATATAGGACTCGTTTTACTGTGGATATAGATACTTTTGTACCTGTTTCCTCCAGCATCTTCACAAGGTCCTTTGCTGTTGTTCTGGGATTCATTTGCACTTCATTTGCGTGGTCCCATGGTGTTTATACTTGCGTACTATTGTTTGTACAGATGAACGTGGTACCTTCAGGCTTTTGGAAATTGCTCCCAAGGATTAACCAGACTTGTGGAGGTCTACAATTTCTTTTCTGAGGTCTTGGCTGATTTCTTTTCATTTTCCCATGATGTCAAGCAAAGAGGCACTGAGTTTGAAGGTAGGCCTTGAAATACATCCACAGGTACACTTCCAAATGACTCAAATGATGTCAATTAGCCTATCAGAGGCTTCTAAAGCCATGACATCATTTTCTGGAATTTTCCAAGCTGTTTAAAGGCACAGTCAATTTAGTGTATGTAAACTTCTGATCCACTGGAATTGTGATACAGTGAATTATAAGTGAAATAATCTGTCTGCAAACAATTGTAGGAAAAATTACTTGTCATGCACAAAGTAGATGTCCTAACCACCTTGCCAAAACTATAGTTTGTTAACAAGAAATGTGTGGAGTGGTTGAAAAACAAGTTTTAATGACTCCAACCTAAGTGTTTGTAAACTTCTGACTTCAACTGTACATACACTGAGTGCACAAAACATTAGGTACACCTGCTCTTTCCATGACATAGACTGACCAGGTGAATCGAGGTGAAAGCTTTGATCCCTTATTGATGTCACTCGTTAAATCCATTTTAATCAGTATAGATGGGGAGGAGACAGGTACAAGAAGGATTTTTAAGCCTTGAGACAACTTGGACATGGATTGTGTATGAGTGCCATTCAGAGGGTGAATGGGCAAGACAAAATATTTAAGTGCCTTTGAACGAGGTAGTAGGTGCCAGTCGCACCTGTTTAAGTATGTAAAGAACTGCAACGCTGCTGGGGGGGTGGGGGGTGCAATTCGATATTAGGAAGGTGTTTCTGATATTTGGTATACTCCGTGTAAATGCTTTTAAATAACATTCTTAGAATGTTCTCTGAACATTGCTACATTTTCTTATGGTTTTTATGGAACGTTTTCTTAATTTTAGAACATGACTGTAAATAGAACCATGAGGAAACCTGTAGGAAACGTTATGCTGAAGTACTGACATTTCCACAGAAGAACATTGTTTCTTAAGGTTCTCTGAACTAATTGGATCATTCCCAATGTCAAAACAGTTGCAGAATGTTCATAAAACATTACCAATGTTTTAATTAAATTTAAAAATGTTTGAACTTTTAGGAAATGTTCTGTTGAAGTAATGAAATACCAAGAAAATACGTTTTTTTTTGGGAAGTTCCTTAAATGTGTTGAGAATGTTCCAAAGCCAATAAACTATCCTACACCATTCCCAGAACGTTGTGGGAAGGTTGTATGCAAAATAACCATAGGGCAACCACGCTCTCACCAAGCTCTAAGAAACATTTGGTTCTCAGAACGTTATGTGCTAGCTGGGTCTAAAGTAGCCTGGCATATGTCATTGAAACATTTCAGCAAAACATTGGTGTGATACAAAGAACAGGATCAGAGCATTCGTAAATTTACTTGCAGTTGTGGAGTGAATGATGAGTAAATGACACCCGGGTTCAAAAGTAGTGCAAATAAGGAATAGGGTGTCTCTAGTCAGGTCTCTAGGTGTACTCCAATGTATTCTAGTGTGTTTTCTCTCTCTCCCTGGCTGTATAATATGAGGTGTATAATCAGCTACGTACTTGACCTTGGCTTGTATCATTAATTCAGGGAGCAACATGTCAACTTCTCCTCTCACCAGCTGTGCCCCGGAATGTAACCTTGTCTCCCTGAAGGTCAAGCACTCTGCAAAACAGACACACGGATATGCACACACAAGCACACTCGCGTACACCCGCAATCGGATGCACAACAGATGCACACACGCACGTAGGCATGCACGGATGCACACTTTGACAAATAGCTACTCAAGTACACATATTGTACGGAAAAGGAGAGGCTGATCTACAGACAGCACTATAGAGTTACATTTCCTCTCTCCATCTCCCCCTCTCATTGTCATTCATCCTCCTCTCTCCCTTCTATGTAACAGTCTGTGTTCTGTAGAGGAGCCAATGCTGTATCTAGGCCAGTACTAATGACAGAACCTGTGAGGTAACAATGGTAAGGCGGCCCAGTCGCCCAGTCGCCTGCGCCCAGGAAATTCAATTAGAGCTGCAGCACCCGCCTGCATTCACTTTATTATAGAGGGGCTAACAAAGTCCCCCTGCTCCTGGAGATAGAAGATAAAGCCAGGGGCTGCTGGCTTTTGTTAGACCCATCAGAGACTGCTCTGATCGGGCCGAGATGCCCCAGACGAGTCCCTCTATGGCCAGGTGGCTGGGGAGAGAATTAAGCAGCTCATTCTCTTCCTATCCAGAGTTTTTGCTCGAAATAACAATTTCTGCCAATGTCGCCCCCCTCTCCACCCCCACCTCTCTCCTCCCTAGCTTGCCTTCAAATTTCATTAAGGGTCCTCTAGTACATTAACCAGCCAGCAAATCAAATTCCCATCCTGGGAGGAGAAAGAGGGTTAAATGAGCCTTTCAGGAGAGTTGAACCCTGGCTGACTGTTATTAGCTTGTCAGGTGGTGGGTACACTTATCCTTGGCGTACCCTTTAAACCCCACTGACTGCCTTAAAGGAGTATTGTCCTCAGCATTTATTTACCCTGCACAGTACAATTGGATCCACTACTTAAAATTTCAGAGCCCGAGACTCAATCAAATCAAGCCCCTTTGATAGAGGCTAGGAAGCACTGCAGAGGAGCTCTACTTGGCTGCGTCTGAAATGGCACCCTATTCGCTATAGTGCACTACTTTTGACCAGAGTGGGCCCTGGTCAAATGTAGGGCACTATATAGGGAATATATAGGGAATACAGGTGGAATTTAGGATGCCCATTGTCTGTCTGCAAGGTGACAGTGCTCATAAAAAAAGGAGTTATCTTAGTCTTTGAGGCGACGAAGCCACTCTAAATGAAATGGGGTGGAAAAGCTGCTGTCTGTTATTATATGGGACAGGAGAGTAGACACATCGCAGAGGGCGGAAATGGATTGTAGTGTGAGCAGGATCTGACTGTTTGATAAGAGGATCGTCTGGCTGTGTGTGAGGGAACACACTGATGTGGAGGCAGTCAGCCTGCTAGTCGATATAAGCTGAGTGAACCATGAAGGGCAGAGGCCACAAGTCACTCACTCACAGTCATGTATAAGGGGAAATATGTTTTTTGTGTCACCATAGGCATCAGAGGGGAAGGATATTTGTGACGCACAAAATAGGAATACATTTATTTTGCCCATCATGTGAAATAAATGCATTCTAACATTTGTTAAACATTAATGAAACACACAGAGAATCTCACTGCCGACAGTAGGAGGCCGTTCCTTCTCTTGCTAGAACAAAAGTGGTACCTGTTGCATGCCGACCTGATAGCGACGAATCTACCAATTCTACTTGTAGAATCGCAAAGCTTGTCAGTGGCCAACAACTTGACTTTGAGCCAATCAGAGAGCACTAACCCCCAACAGGAGTGACAACAAAAAGGAAAAAAGAGGGCATTTTCTCCATACACCCACGGATGAGACAGTCACACTTCATATGCAATGTAGTCTCTGGGATGATACCTAGCTAAGCGCACAAACGCAAAGCACACAACACTAAATACTTACTCATTTACATTTACATTTTAGTCATTTAGCAGACGCTCTTATCCAGAGCGACTTACAGGAGCAATTAGGGTTAAGTGCCTTGCTCAAGGGCACATTAACGTCATTTAGCAGACGCTCTTAGCCAGAGCGACTCACAAATTGGTGCGTTCACCCTATAGCCAGTGGGATAACCACTTTACAATTTGGGGCGGGGGGGGGGGGGGGGGGGGGGGGGGGGGTTAGAAGGAATACTTTATCCTATCCCAGGTATTCCTTAAAGAGGTGGGGTTTCAAATGTCTCCGGAAGGTGGTGAGTGACTCCGCTGTCCTGGCGTCGTGAGGGAGCTTGTTCCACCATTGGGGTGCCAGAGCAGCGAACAGTTTTGACTGGGCTGAGCGGGAGCTATGCTTCCGGAGAGGAAGGGGAGCCAGCAGGCCAGAGGTGGATGAACGCAATGCCCTCGTTTGGGTGTAGGGACTGATCAGAGCCTGAAGGTACAGAGGTGCCGTTCCCCTCACTGCTCCATAGGCAAGCACCATGGTCTTGTAGCGGATGCGAGCTTCAACTGGAAGCCAGTGGAGTGTGCGGAGGAGGGGGGTGACGTGAGAGAACTTGGGAAGGTTGAACACCAGACGGGCTGCGGCATTCTGGATGAGTTGTAGGGGTTTAATGGCACAGGCAGGGAGGCCAGCCAACAGCGAGTTGCAGTAGTCCAGACGGGAGATGACAAGTGCCTGGATTAGGACCTGTGCCGCTTCCTGTGTAAGGCAGGGTCGTACTCTCCGAATGTTGTAGAGCATGAACCTGCAGGAGCGGGTCACCGCCTTGATGTTGGCGGAGAACGACAGGGTGTTGTCCAGGGTCACGCCTAGGCTCTTCGCACTCTGGGAGGAGGACACAGCGGAGTTGTCAACCGTGATGGCGAGATCATGGAACGGGCAGTCCTTCCCCGGGAGGAAGAGCAGCTCCGTCTTGCCAGGGTTCAGCTTGAGGTGGTGATCCGTCATCCATACTGATATGTCTGCCAGACATGCAGAGATGCGATTCGCCACCTGGTTATCAGAAGGGGGAAAGGAGAAGATTAGTTGTGTATCGTCAGCGTAGCAATGATAGGAAAGGCCATGTGAGGATATGACAGAGCCAAGTGACTTGGTGTATAGGGAGAAAAGGAGAGGGCCTAGAACTGAGCCCTGGGGGACACCAGTGGTGAGAGCACGTGGTGCGGAGACAGCTTCTCGCCACGCCACTTGGTAGGAGCGACCGGTCAGGTAGGACGCAATCCAGGAGTGAGCCGCGCCGGAGATGCCCAGCTCGGAGAGGGTGGAGAGGAGGATCTGATGGTTCACAGTATCAAAGGCAGCAGACAGGTCTAGAAGGACAAGAGCAGAGGAGAGAGAGTTAGCTTTAGCAGTGCGGAGAGTCTCCGTGACACAGAGAAGAGCAGTCTCAGTTGAATGACCAGTCCTGAAACCTGATTGGTTTGGATCAAGAAGGTCATTCTGAGAGAGATAGCAAGAGAGTTGGCTAAAGACGGCACGCTCAATAGTTTTGGAAAGAAAAGAAAGAAGGGATACTGGTCTGTAGTTGTTGACATCAGTGGGGTCGAGTGTTGGTTTTTTGAGAAGGGGAGCAACTCTCGCTCTCTTGAAGACGGAAGGGACATGGCCAGCGGTCAAGGATGAGTTGATCAGCGAGGTGAGGTAGGGGAGAAGGTCACCGGAGATGGTCTGGAGAAGGGAGGAGGGGATGGGGTCAAGCGGGCAGGTTGTTGGGCGGCCTGCAGTCACAAGTCGCAGGATTTTATCTGGAGAGAGAGGGGAGAAAGAAGTCAAAGCATAGGGTAGGGCAGTGTGAGCAGGACCAGCAGTGTCATTAGACTTAACAAACGAGGATCGGATGTCGTCAACCTTCTTTTCAAAGTGGTTGACGAAGTCATCCACAGAGAGAGAGGAGGGGGGGGGGGGGGGGATTCAGGAGGGAGGAAAATGTGGCAAAGAGCTTCCTAGGGTTAGAGGCAGATGCTTGGAATTTAGAGTGGTAGAAGGTGGCCTTAGCAGCAGAAACAGATGAAGAAAATGTAGAGAGGAGGGAGTGAAAAGATGCCAGGTCGGCAGGGAGTTTAGTTTTCTTCCATTTCCGCTCCGCTGCCCGGAGCTCTGTTCTGTGAGCTCGCAATGAGTCATCAAGCCACGGAGCTGGAGGGGAGGACCGAGCCGGCCGGGAGGATAGGGGACACAGAGAGTCAAAGGATGCAGAAAGGGAGGAGAGGAGGGTTGAGGAGGCAGAATCAGGAGATTGGAGGGAGAAGGATTGAGCAGAGGGAAGAGATGATAGGATGGAAGAGGAGAGAGTAGTGGGAGAGAGAGAGCGAAGGTTGCGGCGGCGCATTACCATCTGTGTAGGGGCAGAGTGAGTAGTGTGGGAGGAGAGCGAGAGAGAAAAGGAAACAAAGTAGTGGTCGGAGACATGGAGGGGAGTTGCAGTGAGATTAGTAGAGGAGCAGCATCTAGTGAAGATGAGGTCAAGCGTATTGCCTGCCTTGTGAGTAGGGGGGGACGGTGAGAGGGTGAGGTCAAAAGAGGAGAGGAGTGGAAAGAAGGAGGCAGAGAGAAATGAGTCAAATGTGGACATAGGGAGGTTGAAATCCCCCAAAACTGTGAGGGGTGAGCCATCCTCAGGGAAGGAACTTATCAAGGCGTCAAGCTCATTGATGAACTCTCCAAGGGAACCTGGAGGGCGATAGATGACAAGGATATTAAGCTTAAATGGGCTAGTGACTGTGACAGCATGGAATTCAAATGAGGAGATAGACAGATGGGTTAGGGGAAAAATTGAGAATGTCCACTTGGGAGAGATGAGGATTCCTGTACCACCACCCCTCTGACCAGATGCTCTCGGGGTATGCGAGAACACATGGTCAGACGAGGAGAGAGCAGTAGGAGTAGCAGTGTTTTCAGTGGTGATCCATGTTTCCGTCAGCGCCAGGAAGTCGAGGGACTGGAGGTTGGCATAGGCTGGGATGAAGTCAGCTTTGTTGGCAGCAGAACGGCAGTTCCAGAGGCTGCCTGCGACCTGGAACTCCACGTGGGTGGTGCGTGCAGGGACCACCAGGTTAGAGAGGCAGCAGCCACGCGGTGTGGTGCGTTTGTGTAGCCTGTGCAGAGAGGAGAGAACAGGGATAGGCAGAGGCATAGTTGACAGGCTGTAGCAAATGGCTACAAAAATGCAGAGGAGATCGGAATGAAATGAGCTAAGCATCTGGGAGCGGAGAGAGCAGGGCCTCCCTCACCAAAAACTTCTACCTCAGAAACTAAAATTGTTTCACTGAACCACCCGAACAAAAACTCTCCCAACTTCCGCCTTTAGAAATCAGAATTGTTGTGAACCACAGCGGTTCAATGTTTAAAGGAATAGACTCAACCCACTTTATTCAGCTAGCCAACTATGACACCATAGCTAACTAGCAAGCTAGCATCCAATAACAATAACACACCGTTTAGCACCAACACTTGGTCACAACAAACCACCAATAGTGTGATAACACACTAAACAGATCATTCGTGTCTGTGTCAAGTTCCTTTCATGACGCAGCAATGATTAGACGTTGGCTAGCTAGGACAAGTATATTGTATTTAGCTACTACCGTACAGTTAGCTGGTCGTGTTGGGTAGCTAGCAATGGCCACTGTGTTGACTTTGTTTGAAGAACGGCTAGCTAGCTAGCTTCGTGCTACACCCGGCACACAATGGCTATTGTGTTGACTCTGACTCTACTCCAAGCTAGCTAACCACAGTAGCTAGTATTGACATTAGAATTAAATCACAATGGATTAGCTAGTTTCCATAAAACAACTGCCTATGTTAGCTGCCTAGTTAGTGCAGTGTCCTTAGCTAGCTAGTTAACTATATTGTGCTAGCTAACGTGTTTGCTAACATTAGATAGCTAGCTAAACATTTGGCTATGGGCTGGCACTGGCACGTCTGGAGACTGAATTAAATTGTTTCTTCATCTTCTTGCTGTAGTTATTTACAGTTGAAGTCAGAAGTTTACATACACTTAGGTTGGAGTCATTAAAACTTGTTGTCACAAATTCAGCCGAGGCTGCCCCTCCTCCTTGCTCGGGCAGGTTTTGGCGTTCGTCCGTCGTCACCGGCTTACTAGCCACTACCGCTCCATTTATCATCACTCCATTTGTCTTGTCTTGTCTTGTCTTGTCAATCACACACACCTGGTACTCATTCCCTCATTAGTCTGTGTATAAGTGTTCCCTCTGCCCCCTTGTCATTTGTGAGTGATTGTTCATTGTGAGAGTGAGTAGCTCGGTTGAGCTACTCTTTCCTTGTATGTAGCCAAGGTTGATTTTTCCCTTGTGCTAGTTTCGTTTTGACGCTTGCTGCGCTTTATTCATGTACACTGAATAAACTCTGGATTTCGGTGTTTTACCTCCTGCGCCTGACTCCATCATTCACACCTCATCACAGAATCACTCACTATATGGAGTCAGCAGGAGAGGAGCGCATGCCTGGAATAGTGGCAAGGGTCCAGGAACATTCCACTATGCTGGCCAGCTTGGGGGAAGCAATGGATCGGGTTCTTCAGGTCGTCCAACGCCTGGAGAGAAGAGAAACCGATCCGTCGAGACCAGCTGGCCAACCGGATCCAGCCACCTACATCACAGCACCCGGAGGGATCCAGATATCTCGACCACAGGCGTTCGATGGGACGCCGGCTCTATGTCAGGGATTCCTTCTCCAACTGGAGCTGTACTGCTCCAGTGTCAGGCCGGCACCATCAGATCGAGAGCAGGTGTCCGTCCTCATTTCCTGCCTCTTGGGGAAAGCCCTGGAGTGGGCCAACACGGTTTGGGTCGAGAGGCGGGTGAGCAGCTGGTCCACTTGAGGCAGGGGACGAGGACAGTACAGGAGATCGTGCTGGAGTTCCGGATTCTGGCAGCAGGATCCGGGTGGAACGAGCGGGCCCTGATCAACCAGTTCCGGTGCCATCTACGGGAGGACGTACGACGGGAGCTAGCCTGCCATGACACCAGTTTGTCTTTTACCGAACTGGTGGACATGGCCATTCATCTGGATAACCTGCTGGCAACCAGAGGACGTCCTGGAGGAGGTCTGCTCGTTCCCTCCCCGACCAACGCGGATCCAGAGCTCATGGAGCTGGGTGGTACCGCGCACCGAGAGAACGGAAGACGACAGCGCCAGTGCCAATCAGATGGCACGAAGGAACATTCCACCATGCTCTTTTGGGTCAGGAGGCGGCCGGCAGGGCACTCTCGCATCACCCCAGGTATTGAGCACCCACACTTGTTCAGAGCCCTCTGCTGCGCACTGTACCATACCCATATACTTCCCTGATTACACAAGAGTTCCCAAGTGTAAGGCGCTAGTAGATTCAGGCGCAGCTGGGAACTTTATAGATAAACCTTTCACACACCGCCAGGGCATTTACAGTGGGGGAAAAAAGTATTTAGTCAGCCACCAATTGTGCAAGTTCTCCCACTTAAAAAGATGAGAGAGGCCTGTAATTTTCATCATAGCTACACGTCAACTATGACAGACAAATTGAGAAAAAAAATTCCAGAAAATCACATTGTAGGATTTGTAATGAATTTATTTGCAAATTATGGTGGAAAATAAGTATTTGTGCAATTGTGAAAAAACTGAGTTTAAATGTATTTGGCTAAGGTGTATATAAACTTCCGACTTCAACTGTAGCTGTGGCCTTCTGGCTAGTATCAACAAGGGCTTTCTACAAAATAGCAACATTAGAGAAACTAGCTGGCTAACATTGGAATCTAGACCATAAACAACACACATATACATGCATTGCCAAACAACGCTACAGCAACATTCTGGTTTGGAGTATTTTAACTTGTTGTGTGAACTCAAAAGAGACTGACTGCCGACACTCTGTTCAGAGGTGCTAAGTACTGTTGGCAGGAAAACATTTGACAATCCTACCGGTGAGCTTTTATGCCTGTTATGTACTTTCAAATAGTCTAAAAATGTATTTCATCAAATAGCAAAGACTACAGTAAAAGCTACTGTAAACCTCTCAGGAAGTTGTCACGACTTCCGCCGAAGTTGGTGCCTCTCCTTGTTCTGGTGGCGTTCGGCGGTCGTCGTCACCGGTTTTCTAGCTGCCACCGATCTACGTTTCTTTTTCCATTTGTTTTGTCTTGATTGTACACACCTGGTTCCCATTACATTATATTATTTCCCTATTTAACCCTCTGGTTCCCACATGGTTTTGTGCGTGTTTGTTCTTTGTTTTGCTGGTGTGTTTTCCCTGCGTGGACCTCTCTGGATTACAACCAAACTATGATAAGTGTACCATATTACGTATTGGATTGCAAAAAAATATAACTTTTACATTACCATGTAGTTTACCAATAAAATGGTGTGACGGTGAAGTGGACATACTCTGTATTCATATCCCTAAAGAAATAAAGGAATTTGAATGCGACGGGTGCAGATTGGGTCGTCAGCGGCACCGGCGGCAGTCCAGAACCAACGTGGTGGTAGTGTTGGTCTGTGATCCACTCCAAACTGTCAATGCATAAATCATGAATCAAAATTGTGTTGATATTGCAAGAATATTTTGTCATTTCACATAATCACAAGGTAGCTGGTCTACCTGCTTCATTCATGACGAGAAAACTAACTGGAACAAGCTAGGTAGTCAAGATGCTAGTTAGCAAACTATCTAAGTTAGCTAGGTATCTTATATTAACCAGTAATACGAAATACACCGATATGTTTTAAAATGTTAGCTGTCACCTTGATAAGGGGTAAAAAAAGAATCCTTGAAGGGAAGGAAATGTTGTTATTTGTTAGCAAAATAGGCTACCAGTTAGTTTTTACCCCCCTATCAAGCCTATCTAGCCCTACTAGCTGCTGGACAAAGTAGCAAACGTTCTTGATTGCAGTTACAGTGAGGGAAAAAAGTATTTGATCCCCTGCTGATTTTGTACGTTTGCCCACTGACAAAGAAATGAACAGTCTATAATTTTAATGGTAGGGTTATTTGAACAGTGAGAGACAGAATAACAACAAAAAAATCCAGAAAAATGCATGTCAAAAATGTTATAAATTGATTTGCATTTTAATGAGGGAAATAAGTATTTGACCCCCTCTCAATCAGAAAGATTTCTGGCTCCCAGGTGTCTTTTATACAGGTAACGAGCTGAGATTAGGAGCACACTCTTAAAGGGAGTGCTCCTAATCTCAGTTTGTTACCTGTATAAAAGACACCCGTCCACAGAAGCAATCAATCAATCAGATTCCAAACTCTCCACCATGGCCAAGACCAAAGAGCTCTCCAAGGATGTCAGGGACAAGATTGTAGACCTACTCAAGGCTGGAATGGGCTACAAGACCATCGCCAAGCAGCTTGGTGAGAAGGTGACAACAGTTGGTGCGATTATTCGCAAATGGAAGAAACACAAAATAACTTTCAATCTCCCTCGGCCTGGGGCTCCATGCAAGATCTCACCTCATGGAGTTGCAATGATCATGAGAACGGTGAGGAATCAGCCCAGACCTACACGGGAGGATCTTGTCAATGATCTCAAGGCAGCTGGGACCATAGTCACCAAAAAAACAATTGGTAACACACTACACCGTGAAGGACTGAAATCCTGCAGCGCCCGCAAGGTCCCCCTGCTCAAGAAAGCACATATACATGCCTGTCTGAAGTTTGCCAATGAACATCTGAATGATTCAGAGGAGAACTGGGTGAAAGTGTTGTGGTCAGATGAGACCAAAATGGAGCTCTTTGGCATCAACTCAACTCACCGTGTTTGGAGGAGGAGGAATGCTGCCTATGACCCCAAGAACACCATCCCCACCGTCAAACATGGAGGTGGAAACATTATGCTTTGGGGGTGTTTTTCTGCTAAGGGGACAGGACAACTTCACCGCGTCAAAGGGACGATGGACGGGGCCATGTACCATCAAATCTTGGGTGAGAACCTCCTTCCCTCAGCCAGGGCATTGAAAATGGGTCGTGGATGGGTATTCCTGCATGACAATGACCCAAAACACACGGCCAAGGCAACAAAGGAGTGGCTCAAGAAGAAGAACATTAAGGTCCTGGAGTGGCCTAGCCAGTCTCCAGACCTTAATCGTATAGAAAATCTGTGGAGGGAGCTGAAGGTTCGAGTTGCCAAACGTCAGCCTCGAAACCTTTATGACTTGGAGAAGATCTGCAAAGAGGAGTGGGACAAAATCCCTCCTGAGATGTGTGCAAACCTGGTGGCCAACTACAAGAAACGTCTGACCTCTGTGATTGCCAACAAGGGTTTTGCCACCAAGGACTAAGTCATGTTTTGCAGAGGAGTCAAATACTTATTTCCCTCATTAAAATGCAAATACATTTATAACATTTTTGACATGCGTTTTTCTGGATGTTTTTGTTGTTATTCTGTCTCTCACTGTTCAAATAAACCTACCATTAAAATTATAGACTGATCATTTCTTTATCAGTGGACAAAAGTACAAAATCAGCAGGGGATCAAATACTTTTTTCCCTCACTGTACTAAGATAAATAAAACATCTCAAATTAGCTACTCACTTTAGCGTTAACTTCTTTGAGTTTTTTTCTGAACAGCTTCTAACTTTTTTGAATTTCCTGCTGTCAGTTTGACCACACACTTTTACAAACTATTTTGTGGTGCCCAAATTAAAAAATGACAGTTGGAACTACACAGTAGAAAATACGTGATTCTTGTTGCTAGGCTACCAGTTACAATGCTTTTAGCTTGCGGTTTGTGTGTGCCTTTATGCAGATGGGATACAAAAAGTTTAGCTAGTGTCTGTAAGAATTACACTACCACTCAAAAGTTTGGACACACCTACTCATTCAAGGGTTTTTCTTTATTTTTACTATTTTCTACATTTTAGAATAATAGTGAAGACATCAAAACTATGAAATAACACATATGGAATCATGTAATAAACAAAAAAGTGTTAAACAAATCAAAGTATATTTTATATTTGAGAATCTTTAAATAGCCACCCTTTGCCTTGATGACAGCTATGCACACTTTTTACATTCTCTCAACCAGCTTCACCTGGAATGCTTTTCCAACAGTCTTAAAGGAGTTCCCACATATGCTGATCACTTGTTGGCTGCTTTTCCTTCACTCTGCGGTCCGACTCATCTCAAACCATCTCAATTGGGTTGAGGTCGGGTGATTGTGGAGGCCAGGTTATCTGATGCAGCACTCCATCACTCTCCTTCTTGGTAAAATAGCCCTTACACAGCCTGGAGGTGTGTTGGGTCATTGTCCTGTTGAAAAACAAATGATAGTCCAACTAAGACCAAACCAGATGGGATGGCATATCGCTGCAGAATGCTGTGGTAGCCATGCTGGTTAAGTGTGCCTTGAATTCTAAATAAATCACAGACAGTGTCACCAGCAAAGCACCCCCACACCATAACACCTCCTCCATGCTTTACAGTGGGAAATACACATGCGGAGATCATCCGTTCACCCACACCGTGTCTCACAAAGCCACGGCGGTTGGAACCAAAAATCTCCAATTTGGACTCCAGACCAAAGGACACATTTCCACCGGTCTGATGTCAATTGCTCGTCCATTGGCCCAAGCAGGTCTCTTCTTATTATTGGTGTCCTTTAGTAGTGGTTTCTTTGCAGCAATTCAACCATGAAGGCCTGATTCACACAGTCCCCTCTGAACAGTTGATGTTGAGATGTGTCTGTTACTTGAACTCTGTGAAGCATTTATTTGGGCTGCAATTTCTGAGGCTGGTAACTCTAATAAAAGTATCCTTTGCAGCAGAGTTAACTCTGGGTCTTCCATTCCTGTCGCGGTCCTCATGAGAGCCAGTTTCATCATAGCGCTTGATGGTTTTTGCGACTGCACTTGAAGAAACTTTCAAAGTTCTTGAGATTTTTCATATTGACTGACCTTCATGTCTTAAAGTAATGATGGACTGTCGTTTCTCTTTGCTTATTTTAGCTGTTCTTGCCATAATATGGAGTTGGTATTTTACTAAATAGGGCTATCTTCTGTATACCCCCCCCCCCCCCCCCCCCCCCCCCACCTTCTCACAGCACAACTGATTGGCTCAAACGCATTAAGAAGGAAAGACATTCCACAAATTAACTTTTAAGAAGGCACAGCTGTTAATTGAAATGCATTCCAGGTGACTACCTCATGAAGCTGGTTGAGAGAATGCCAAGAGTGTGCAAAGCTGTCATCAAGGCAAAGGGTGGCTATTTGATGAATCTCAAATATAAAATATATTTTGATTTGTTTAACACTTTTTTTGGTTACTACATGTGTCCATTTGAGTTACTTCATAGTTTTAATGTCTTCACTATTATTCTACAATGTAGAAAATAGTAAAAATAAAGAAAAACCCTTGAATGAGAAGGTGTGTCCAAACTTTTGACTGGTACTGTATATGGATTTAATATTTGCCAAATTATTGAACATGTCCTCAAAACTCAAATAAGCATCAGCAATTATCCTTATTTAGCATATCAAAAAGCATATCAAGATCCTGATATGGACCTCAGTCAAGAGCATATGCAATGTACAGTGGGGAAAAAAAGTATTTAGTCAGCCACCAATTGTGCATGTTCTCCCACTTAAAAAGATGAGAGAGGCCTGTAATTTTCATCATAGGTACACGTCAACTATGACAGACAAATTGAGAAAATAAAATCTAAAAAATCACATTGTAGGATTTTTAATGAATTTATTTGCAAATATGGTGGAAAATAAGTATTTGGTCACCTACAAACAAGCAAGATTTCTGGCTCTCACAGACCTGTAACTTCTTCTTTAAGAGGCTCCTCTGTCCTCCACTTGTTACCTGTATTAATGGCACCTGTTTCAACTTGTTATCAGTATAAAAGACACCTGTCCACAACCTCAAACAGTCACACTCCAAACTCCACTATGGCCAAGACCAAAGAGCTGTCAAAGGACACCAGAAACAAAATTGTAGACCTGCACCAGGCTGGGAAGACTGAATCTGCAATAGGTAAGCAGCTTGGTTTGAAGAAATCAACTGTGGGAACAATTATTAGGAAATGGAAGACATACAAGACCACTGATAATCTCCCTCGATCTGGGGCTCCACGCAAGATCTCACCCCGTGGGGTCAAAATGATCACAAGAACGGTGAGCAAAAATCCCAGAACCACACGGGGGGACCTAGTGAATGACCTGCAGAGAGCTGGGACCAAAGTAACAAAGCCTACCATCAGTAACACACTACGCCGCCAGGGACTCAAATCCTGCAGTGCAAGACGTGTCCCCCTGCTTAAGCCAGTACATGTCCAGGCCCGTCTGAAGTTTGCTAGAGTGCATTTGGATGATCCAGAAGAGGATTGGGAGAATGTCATATGGTCAGATGAAACCAAAATATAACTTTTTGGTAAAAACTCAACTCGTCATGTTTGGAGGACAAAGAATGCTGAGTTGCATCCAAAGAACACCATACCTACTGTGAAGCATGGGGGTGGAAACATCATGCTTTGGGGCTGTTTTTCTGCAAAGGGACCAGGACGACTGATCCGTGTAAAGGAAAGAATGAATGGGGCCATGTATCGTGAGATTTTGAGTGAAAACCTCCTTCCATCAGCAAGGGCATTGAAGATGAAACGTGGCTGGGTCTTTCAGCATGACAATGATCCCAAACACACTGCCTGGGCAACGAAGGAGTGGCTTCGTAAGAAGCATTTCAAGGTCCTGTAGTGGCCTAGCCAGTCTCCAGATCTCAACCCCATAGAAAATCTTTGGAGGGAGTTGAAAGTCCGTGTTGCCCAGCGACAGCCCCAAAACATCACTGCTCTAGAGGAGATCTGCATGGAGGAATGGGCCAAAATACCAGCAACAGTGTGTGAAAACCTTGTGAAGACTTACAGAAAACGTTTGACCTGTGTCCTTGCCAACAAAGGGTATATAACAAAGTATTGAGAAACTTTTGTTATTGACCAAATACTTATTTTCCACCATAATTTGCAAATAAATTCATTAAAAATCCTACAATGTGATTTTCTGGATTTTTTTTCTCATTTTGTCTGTCATAGTTCACGTGTACCTATGATGAAAATTACAGGCCTCTCTCATCTTTTTAAGTGGGAGAACTTGCACAATTGGTGGCTGACTAAATACTTTTTTTCCCCACTGTATGTGCTGAGAAAATATACTATGTTGACCTATAGAGAAAATAAGATGTCCACATAGGCCTATCTCAGTATATTTAATGAGTCAATATCTGGCCATACCATGTATGATATCCGTAGGGAATCCAAAAATTATTTTCTGCATGAAAGGAAACTATGGATTTCATATTTGACAAATTGTTAAGCATGTGCTGAAAACTCTGAAATGCATTAGAAATCGTCCTTATTTTCAGCATATTAAAAAGCATATCAAGATCCTGATATGGACCTCAGCCAAGAGAAGCATATCTGGAATCAATATAGCTTAATATCTTGAATGTCCTGAAAAATCACAGATATGCGATGTATATAGTCGGTATTTGTCAAATTCAGATTCGTCCATCGGACTGCCAGATGGTGAAGCGTAATTCATCTCTCCAGAGAATGCGTTTCCACTGCTCCAGAGTCCAATGGCGACAAGCTTTACATCACTCCAGCCGACGCTTGGCATTGCGCATTGTGATCTTAACCTTGTGTGCGGCTGCTCGGCCATGGAGACCCATTTCATGAAGCTCCCGACTAACAGTTATTGTGCTTCCAGAGGCAGTTTGGAACTTGATATGCAGTTTGGAACTCGGTAGTGAGCGTTGCAACTGAGGACAGGCGATTTTTATGACCTACGCTCTACAGCACTCGGCGGTCCAGTTGTGTGAGCTTGTGTGGCCTACCACTTCGTGGCTGAGTTTTATACACCTGTCAGCAAAGGGTGTGAAATTGCCAAATCCACTAATTTGAAGGGGTGTCCACATACTTTTGAATATATAGTGTGCATTCCCACATTGTTGTATGAAGTGGTTTCCAACCTCGCAAGCTCACCACTGTAGCAACAGTCTCCCACGGTGACCGCTCTGCTCCATCCCTTTGTGACTGATGGTAGAGCTCTTTCTGTGGGGTTTACACCAGGGAGTGGACAGAGAAACAGAGGGAGGAAGGAAAGTTAAATAGACACTCTACCACAGCCGCGTAACATTTACACACATTTGTCATGCTAGTGTAAGTATCCCTCAGACATTTTGCAGGGGTGTAGTGCCACAAGCAGGCTGCTAATGGCTTTTTATCATTAGTGTGTTGTGGAGGGGGAGAGAGAGAGAGAGAGGGAGAGCGAGAGAGAGAGAGCGAATCCCAAGATGCCCCTTCTCTCTCTGAAGGAAACCTTGGAAGTGGTGTCATGGTGTCACAGAGCCTGAAACAACAACACTGTCTGGGTGCAGCTCACCCACCCCTATTATCAGACCTCATGGCTACAAATAGTGTAATTGCTTTTAAATAGTAGAAAAAGTGGAGGCTGTTGGAGGATTCATTATGGGATTTGGTTTCACACTGAATGAGCCCAAGAGGGAGTCCAAGGCCACAGCCAGGGGCCAGGAGAAACAAATAAACCTGTCAGCTCTGTGTGGGGAGGCCTGTGGTGAGAGCACACAAACACACACAAACACACATGGGCGCTCATACACACACAGGCAGGCAGGCAGGCAGGCAGGCAGGCAGGCAGGCAGGCACACACACGGGTGCATCAAATCAAATTTTATTTTTCACATACACGTGTTTAGCAGATGTTATTGCGGGTGTAGTGAATTGTTTGTGCTTCTAGCTCCGACAGTGCAGTAATATCTAACAAGTAATATCTAACAATTTCACAACATATACCCAATACACACAAATTTAACACGGAAATGCACACGCACACACACACACACACACACACACACACACACACAGGACTTCACAGAACATCTGGAGTGATGGATGCTTGGTTTGCCCACACCACAGTTCTGTCCCAACAGAGTGTGTAACTTATACAACCAAAACACAGTTAGAATATACATTTTAGCTTTAAAGTAGACCTTGAAAAACCTTTTTACAGGCTTTGTAAACATTGGATTTACTTACAGTCAAATATTCCCATCTACTGATATTTACCAGAAGACATTTTAGACATTAAAAACATATTTTGAAGTTGGTTGGAACCAGTTTAATGATTTCAATGTAATAAATGCACTTTACAGAGGCTAGGACTACTTCTTCATACCTGTTTTCACATGGAAATAACTTTTTACGTATTACTGCTTATTTGCTAATGGCTGAAATAGAGAGTAGAGAAAAGGCTTATTGTGTTTCAATTCTTTAGTAAACATTTAACTTGTCATGTGTCTCCCATGTTGTTTACATAGTGAGAGACTGGAAGGACCCTAATGTCAGTAAATGTCAGCTGTTGAAAATGGATGAGCGATGGATGCAGTGAATGTTTACCCTCCATCTTTACATTAAATAGACCCCTTGTTGTCCCCCGTCCCTCCGCCCCTGTCCCCCTTCCCCCATTTCTCCTACTGTGGCCCCTTCCCTGAGTGAGGTGCCAGTTTGGGGTCAATGTCCATACGAAGGCTGAAGTGGGTTATAACTGAATTGTAAAATCCAATCCATTAAAACACAATCAAGCTTCCACTTCTAAAAATAATCATCCACACTTTTAGTGTAATTGACCACAAAATCATGTTAATTTAGAAGCTCTACACTTAATGCTGTCCCCATATGTACTGTAGTCAGGACAATACTAATGTTGAAAAAATAGTTGTCTTTTAGAAGATAAAAGCTCAGATGGACTTCTTGGTAGTTCAGCAATTTGGCTTCATCAACATGCATGCATTGCTGATGGGTAGGAGGCCTACTCAACTAGGCTAATGTACAGAACAGTCTAAATATTGTAGCAAATTCAGGGGGGTAGCCCCAACCGGGACTCAAACCCTGGTCCAGCGATTGTCAAGCCAACACCTTAACCTGTATGCAGATGACACTGTGGTGTATGCTACTGCCCCCACAGCTGACCAGGCTCTGTAAGAGCTTCAATCTGACTTTATTGCCCTATAAAAAGCCTTTGTTGAACTGAAATGGGTACTTAATGCAGATAAAACCAACTATATTTTATTTTCCAAATCACGCAAAAACATTATCTGATGATTTACTGTATGCATTCGTACTTTGGATGGTGCCCTCATTGATCATGTACTTATAAATATCTGGACATCTGGATTGACAAGGCTTTCTATAGGAACAGGTCCTGTCTTTCGTTAAATAGCAGAAAAAGAATAATTCAGTCAACATTCATTCTGGTTATTGACTATGGCGATATCGTCTATATGAATGCAGCTGCCACTGTATTGAAGCCATTGAACGCAGTTTATCATAGCGCATTGCGCTTTATTACGGGTGATAGGTTCAGTATGCATCATTGCATTTTGTATCAGAAAGTATGCTGGCCCTCCTCGAAGACTAGTAGATCGATGCATTGTGCTCTTTTTGTCTATAAAGCCCTCTTGCATAAACTTCCACCAAGTTAACCTTCAGATGTACTGTATAAGTTACCAGACCTGGACTCAGGGATGGCTAACCCTGGAGATCCCTTTAATCTCCACTGAGTTAGGTAAATCTGCTCTCATGTGGAATGATCTCCAAAAGTCCTTACAGTTGGTGAATTTGGTGCCTCTAGGGTAATTCTTACTGAAGAATGTGTTTCATATGACTGTGTTTTGCTTTTCATGTGTTGTGTATTTGATCTATATATATCGATATGTATAGTGAAATTGTGTTCTTAAATGTGTTCTTAATTGACTTACCTGTATAAATAAAGGTGAAATAATTTGTTACGCCAAGGTTGTTAAGTGTTGGGTTAAGTTACAATATCCTCACATTCTATAATACTTTTCCCAATTATCTAGACCAGTGGTTTAGTGATGCGCAAGTTGACTCATAACTTAAGTTACAAGGCAATACTGACATTAACAAAGCATAATTCTAAGCATATAGATCCTACGTTAACGTACAAGTCAAAGCATGAACAAAGAGATGCCTACTAGTCCAGAGGCCCAGAACCCTAGGAAATGAGAAAATCATACAACCGTTCTCCAATGGACAGGATACAGGATAAGAGACAGAACAAAGGGATTTCATTCCTTTTATAACATCTGAAGGTGTTCACCCTGCACAGATACAAGTTACCACAGAGATCATACATCCATATAGATGGCATAAAAGTTATCCTCAGAGGACAGGTTTAAGATAGATACCAGACATAACTGCTGTAGTATTATTCTATCACACGTTCCAGTAATCAGTCCTCGGGATACTATAGAGAGAGATACATTTTGGCCCCTCAGAGGGGAAGAGCGTACTGATCCTTAGGCATTGTCTTGGGCCCTTTGCCATGCAGCCGGTGGTGACAGAGAGCACATAAATTAGAGCAGAGCCTACAAATCCCCCCTGGACAGAACCTGTACATGGACAGCCTGTGTCCAATACAGGAAGAAACAGCCCACACCACATTAGAGTTCATTCTTAAGTCTTCAGTCCAGATTATGGAACCCAACCTGTAGTCCTTGGGCCCATGTCATCAGGAGTGTTTCCGGGAAAGCGTTGACAATGTGCTTTACAAATGCAAATGTCCCTAGGTACACATTCATTCAAACAAGCTCTAAAAAATAACATTCTTTGTTAAGGACAGAAAGATTACATCAGTTCAATCAGTTCTCAACATTTGATGAAACATTATTACAGTCAAGACTTACTGGTCATTGTTTGGCTTTGCATGTTGGTCAGAGGATGAGAACAGAGGAGAAAGAGTCAGCTTTGGCAGAGCAGAGAACCTCTGTGACACAGAGGAGAGCGGTCTCAGTTGAGTGAGCTGCCCTGAAGCCGGACTGGTTAGGGTCAAGAAGATCGTTCTGAGAGGGATAACGAGAGAGTTGGTCAGATACAGCACTCTCAAGTGTTTTGGAAAGAAAATAAAGAATGGATACCGGTCTGTAGTTTTGACGTCAGACGGGTCGAGCGTTGGTTTCTTAAGGAGGGGAGCGACTCTGGACAACTTGAAATCAGAGGGGACGTAGCCAGTGGTCAGGGATGAGTTGATGAGGGAAGTGAGGAATGGGAGAAGGTCCTCTGTAGCTCAGCTGGTAGAGCACGGCGCTTGTAACGCCAAGGTAGTGGGTTCGATCCCCGGGACCACCCATACACAAACATATATGCACGCATGACTGTAAGTCGCTTTGGATAAAAGCGTCTGCTAAATGGCATATTATATTATTATCCAGAGATGGTCTGGAGCAGGGAGGAGGGGATGGGGTCAAGAGGACAAGTTGTCGGGCGGCCGGAAATCACTAGTCGTAGGATTTCATCTGGAGAGAGATGGGAGAAAGAGGTCAAGGTGTTGGGTAGTGTCACGACTTCCCCCGAAGCTGCTTCCTCTCCTTGTTCGGGCAGGCTTCGGCGTTCGTCGTCACCGGCCTTCTAGCCACTGCCACATCACATCTCATCATTCCATTTGTTTTGTCTTGTCTATTACACACACCTGGTTCATATCCCCTCATTAGTACGTGTATAAGTGTTCCCTCTGCCCCCTTGTCTTTGTGGGTGATTGGTTAATGTGAGGAGAGTGTAGCTCGGTTGAGCTCCGTGTATTTTGTATTGCCGGGGTATATTTTCCCTGTGTGCCTGTTTTGTTCCAGTGCGCCTGTTTGACGCTATTCTGCGTAACTCTGTATTCCGGAATAAACTCTGTATTCTGTGATTTACCCTCCTGCGCCTGACTCCTTCAAATCACCTATCACAGGTAGTTCTGTGTGAGTGGGACCAGTTGACTCAGTAGGCTGATAAGGAGCGGATGTCGTCAAACTTTTTTTCAAAGTGGTTGACAAAGTCGTCCGCAGAGAGGGAAAAAGGAGGTGGAGGAGGTGGAGGTGGAGGATACATTAAATCAAAACAGCTTTGAAGCAACTGGTTTCACAAGCAAAATGAACATGAAGTGTAACAGCATCTCAGTTTACAGCACCCAACATTAGCAAACCAATGTTGAAGGTTCTAAGGCCGTTTTGTGAGAAACAAGGTAATGACTTTACGCACACACATCTATACATTCAGATGGACATAGCCATATACACTACGCATAGGACCCAAAAAAATCACATTCACAAAAGTAACCTATATGCACCCTTAAAAGGTGCTATCTAGAACGTAAAAGGGTTCTTCGGCTGTCCCCATAGGAGAATCCTTTGAAGAACCCTTTTGAGTTCTATGTAGAACCCTTTACACTGAAGGTTCTACATGGAACCCAAAAGAGTTCTACCTGGAACCAAAAAGGGTTATCCTTTTCGGACAGCCGAAAAACCCTTTTGTAATATTTTTTTCTAAGAGTGTAGCCATCACAAATCGATATAGAAAAATGAATTAGTTGCAAAGGAAGAAATTATTAACACATCAAAAAATCAACATCCTAGGTGGAATCGAATCAGTCGGACATGTCATATTTGCTGTGTAAGGGAATAGAGTCAATCATCATTATAAACACAAGCAAACAAATGTAAAATTAGGAAACTATGATAATTTACCTTAGACCATCCTGTGTAGCCTATCAAGAAATACCCACCCAGCCAGCCATTGGCAAGCAGAGCGGTGGGACACAACTCATAACTCACAATAATCTTTACATTATCAGATGGACTTGGCCATATGCACAATATTCATAGGAACAATACACTTTTTAAATAAATCACACTCAGAAATCTAACACAACTGATTACCACACAAGATTAAAAGGGTTAAATGTTATAAACATATGTTTGAGACTGCATTCTCGCAGCCTACCGGTTATGTTAGAATTACAGTTAGTCTGAGCGTCTGAGCTCTAGGCAACTGCATTTTGAGTTTAAAACATTGGGGTAGAGTCTGCACCGTTTCTCAAACGATTCAGGATATTTATCAAAGAGGGTTTGCAGGAAAATTTTCTCTATAATTACCCACTTACACCACGCATTGAGATAATGTCTATAGAGCAATTGATCCTCATTGATATATATCCTGACTTGTTTGAGAAATGGTGCAGACTCTACCCCAATGTCTTAAACTCAAAATGCCTTTTAATCTTATCAGAAACCCTTTTAATATTGTGTGGTAATCAGTTGTGTTATTATAGCTGAGTGGGATTTCTTTGAACATTTAGTTTTTTCTTTAATAATTGTTATATGGCATTAGTGTGTAAGCCTAAGCTTTATGACCTAACTGCATTCGCGCCAAATACATGCCAATTGCCAAATGCTTTTGGGAACTTGGGAAGAAAAGGTTAACGTTGATCCACTGAGGCAAAAAGGATAATGTCGGAGTTCAATTCAATATGAGAAAAGCTGTGAAATGGAAAGAGAAAATAAAGAGAAGTGAGGGTCAGAACAGTAGCCTAATGTTTGGGAAAGATGTTATGTGTGATGATTGTGAGGTGCTATACAAATTCGATGGTCACAAGACGGGACTTGAAATATGGCATGTCAAGGGAACTGAACTCAGTCTCAGATCAAAACGTATTATATGTTACTAAAATCCATGCCACTGCATTTAGTATGATATGTTATGTTACGTTACGTTACGTTAGGTTACATTACATTAGCCTACCAATGTAATAGTGGTCGTACAAATTTAATACGAATTGTAGGACGTATGTTACTCATTACAATTAATATGATATGTTAAGAATTGCTAATCGTACAATATGTTACGAATTTGCAATACATATGATATGTTACGAATTCCAAGTTGTTGTTGCTAAGGTTAGCTAGGTGGCTAGGTGGATAATAGTAATGTTAGCTAGGTTGCTAACATTAGCTAAGCTAGGGGTTAGGGTTAGGGGTTAAGGTTAGAATTAAGAGTTAGGTTAAAGGGTTAAGTTCAGTGTTAGAGTTAGCTAACATGCTAAGTAGTTGCATGCTACACTAACATGCTAAGTAGTAGCTAAAAAGTATTAAGTAGTTGCAAAGTTGCTAATGAACTAAAATGCTAATGATTAGAACACACAACCTTTAGGATGCTAGATGTTTGCGTCATTCACCTACCTATCCACCCCAACCAACCACCCTCCTTTGGTTTTTGCCTTAAGTAACCTATTGTCTTATTCAACGTAATATCATACTAAACGGGTCAAATAATGTAACCTAATGTAATGTAAAATTTCACACTAAATGGAGTGTCACAAATAATATGTTTTGCACTGAGACCAGGCTAGGGAACTGAACTGTTCAGATGGGTTAAATGGAATAGTAGCCTAACTGAAATCAGGTCTGGACACTGACTGCAGGTCTATAACCTCTCACATAGTCTACTATAATATTAACTCCTGCAGAATGAAGCAGTTCTTGCAGTAAAATGATATACCAAATTTGGGGAACAGGAATGGAGCTATAGGATTTCTTTCTTTCAGTATAGAGAGAATGAATGCGCGGTTAGGGACCATCTGTAAAGGTGCTGTCTTTATCAGTATCATAAAAGCTGAAGGTATTTCAACCACATTAGATATGCATCCAAGCCAACACGTTGGGTTGTTTTCACTGCTTTTAATTCCCTTAAAACCGGTCAAACTGATGTCATTTGGAAATTTTGCACGGAAAGACTTTCCAGAGTTATTGCATTTTCTCCCCGGACCCTAAACATCTTTGCTGCAGGAGAGATGCAGAGATAAAGGTGAAAACTTTACCGATGTCAACTAGATTGAAGCATTCATTTTATAGATGTATGACATATTTTCTGGTGAGCAAGGTTTTATTTAGTCTTCTAGGGCAACTAATGACAGAAGAGAAGATGCATGTATCTAATTATAGACAAGTTGACTAGCAAATAGCCTACCTAACTAACAAATAGTCTATCTAAATTAGGCATAAAAAATATATATACCTCACCCCTCTCATAAATTCTGGCATCTCTGACAGTACAGCGGATGGGTTTTTATCAATTGCGGGCGGGTGCAGGTGAACAAACAGCTGACCTGTCCATCACTACAGTGGTTCCCAAACTGTGGGGCGTGCCCCCTAGGGGGGGCGTGAGGGGTTGGCAGGGGGGGAGCAGAGAGGATAGGGAGAGATGAACAAACCCCCAAAACTCACACAAAAAAATCGTTACCCAACGATGAAAGGGGGGCATGAGTGAAAAAGTTTGGGAAGCACTGATCTAGACGTTTCTAACAATGATTTCAGTCTAACAACGTAGCAGACAAAGGTGCTCTGCTCCCTGGGCGCCAATGACGTGGACGTCGATTAATTAAATGCGGAAGACACATTTCGGTTTAATGAATTCAGTTGTGCAACTGACTATGTATCCCCTTTCCCTGTTGCAAGGATAAAGGAGCTACCTTACCTTCTCGTAATTACCTAGTAAACATTGATCAGTTTGACCCCACTCCCCCTCACAAGCTAATGGTTGGTTTCACTCTTCACATCTTCAACAAGTAACATTTCCAACAGTGACATTTAGTGTTACTAAATTCTGAGTGAACAATAAACTTCAGAGTTTCCTAGTTCCGACTAGCACGTGAACTCATGATAGCAACATTTTCATGGAATTATCCATGACTCCACTCTCAATCCGTAAGTACCGCGGTAGATACACCCGCGATTCCAAACCAGCACATGTAACTGCATGTTATAACGATAGACTATGGTAGAACAAGCTACTAAATCAACACAAAACACAGGTTTCAAATGGGAAACTTTAGCAAGAAAATTATAACCTCCTGCCTAAACTGCTAGCAATATCACCTTCCTGTTCCCAGCCACTTCCACCCACACCTGGGAACAGGCTATTTCCAATTATTTATATATACACTTGATGATTATATATACACTAGATGACTGAAAGGGGGTGCTGTGTTGAAGCCACCGTGCCTCCATCTTGGCACTCCCCCACCATTGTAAAAAAATATTTTGGAAGCTATAGAAATGCATTTATTAATGTCTACATTCGTTTGTGCTACATTTATTATATTACAGACACCTTAATGCTTACTTTTAAATTATGTTATGTGAGCTTAACATAAACATTCAAAATGAAAAAAATACATGTACTTAAAAACATGTAATGTTGTCCTTGAAACATTTTATTGAAATACCGTAGAATTCCAATCATTCCTATGGAGGACTGCTCCTACTGGGATGTGCCAATATGGCTGACCGGTGGCTTCAAAGCCTCTCAATGGCCAATACATAGCAATAGAAATCCAGGGTTTATATACATCATTGGTTACTTCCCGGCTAGCTGCTAGCCAGCTAACCCTTACAAGCAGTGGCGTTCGGTGCTGTTTAAAATGAGGGAGGACGATTTTTTTTTTAATGAGCATGGCCTTATTTCTATTACAGCATATTAGATGACTGTCATTCATATTCCATTCACCTAGTTCAATGTAAGATCAATAGGTTTAGGCTACTACATGATACTCAAGTTTTCCCTATACATATCATGAGGTTGCTACATATCATGAGGTTGCACATGTCAAGAGGAAAAATTAGAGTAATTAAGGTGACAGACAGTGACACATTCAATACTGCCTTGCACACTCTTGCCTGAATCTAGCTGATTTAGAGTGTAATCCTTCAACAGTTGCAAACGAGAGTTTCTATTGGACAAATTCAGGTATGTTTATCCCCATTTCGTTCCATTTGCTTCCGTTTAAGAAACGTTTTTCAACAGAATCGGCGGAAATGAATACACCCCTGATCACACGCAAACAGTTCACTTTCATAGCCACATACGAACGAATTGCAGAAATCTCTGAAGCTGGAGACTCTTATCTCCCTCACTAACTTTAAGCATCAGTTGTCAGAGCACCTTACCGATCACTGCACCTGTACACAGCCCATCTGAAATTAGCCCACCCAACTACCTCATCCCTATATTGTTATTTATTTTGCTCATTTGCACCCCAGTATCTCTATTTGCACATAATCTCTTGCACATCTATCATTCCAGTGTTAATACTATTGTAATTATTTTGCACTATAGCCTATTTATTGCCTTACCTCCATAACTTGCTACATTTGCACACACTGTATATATATTTTCTGTTGTATTTTTGACTTTATGTTTTGTTTTACCCCATATGTAACTCTGTGTTGTTGTTTTTATCGCACTGCTTTGCTTTATCTTGGCCAGGTCGCAGTTGTAAATGAGAACTTGTTCTCAACTGGCTTACCTGGTTAAATAAAGGTTAAAGACATTTTTTTTAAACATACAAAAAGCTTGTTGTATTCCTTCTCATATCTACACGTTGTCCTCCTCTCACCTTTTCCCTTTGCTTGTGGACTTCAATGCACAACACATCAGCTGTCTGTGACCAGGCAAAAAAAAACGTTCTAACCAAACCTTCATATCATAACCGCTACACACAGCCTACATCGTTGTTACCATATTAGCTAAAGTAACGTCATAGTCAACATAGCTAATAGAACTAACGCATTAGTAAACCCACTACAATCATGCAGTACAGTGTACAGTCAGCAAGCAGTTTAGCAGTTACACTGGCGGGCCCGGTGGGAATAAATGAGTAAAACCTTGACTTGGAAGAGTTCCAGTGTTGGATAGTCATAGCCAGCTAGCAAACATAGCATCCCTCTGTTTGAGCTGGGAGTTTGAGTAGGCTAAAATAGCTAGCTGCATTTGCTACCTCTCTCTCTCTCTCTCTCTCTCTCTCTCTCTCTCTCTCTCTCTCTCTCTCTCTCTCTCTCTCTCTCTCTCTCTCTCTCTCTCTCTCTCTCTCTCTCTCTCTCTCTCTCTCTCTCTCTCTCTCTCTCTCTCTCTCTTGCTCCTCCTTCATTTGTGAAAAAATGAATTTGTTCAAATCTGTTCAACTATTGTCTTTCTCTTTCTTTGAGTCAACTACTGACCACATTGTAATCACTGCAGTGCTAGCTAGCTGTAGTTTATGCTTTCAGTACAATATTAATTCTCTGATGCTTTGATTGGGTGGACAACATGTCAGTTCATGCTGCAAGACCTCTGCTAGGTTGGAAGATGTCCTCCGGAAGTTGTCATAATTACTGTGTAAGTCTATGGAAGGGGAGAGAACCATGAGCCTCTTGGATTTGGTATTGAAGTCAATGTACCCAGAGGAGAACGGAAGCTAGCTGTCCTCCACCGTGGTGCTACCCTACAGAGTGCTGTTGAGGTTACTGTAGACCAGGGTTCTTCAATTCCGGTCCTGGAGGGCCGAAACACCTCTGTTTTTCATCCTCTCCTTCTAATCAGGGGCTAATTCAGACCTGGGACACCAGGTGAGTGCAATTAACTACCAGGTAGAAATAAAAAACAGAAGTGTTTCGGCCCTCCAGGACCGGAATTGAAGAACCCTGCTGTAGACCATCATTGCAAAACAGTGTGTTTTCATCAATTATTTGTTGACATGTGAATATATTTTTGTAAGGTTTTATCTAAAAAGGATAACTTTTTAAATGGGCAAAAGACCACATTGACTCAGCCCCAGCCAGCCATGCCGGCCACAGTGAACCCCAGCTGTGAACGTATCTGTATGGACCAGCAAGATATCAGGGCAATCGTGGACCACAGTTGCTTGGCAACCCTAAAACCCTGCTGCTTGGAGGTAGGTGAGGTGAGGTTAGGGTTAAATGAGGGAGGTGGTGAATTGGCAGGGAATGATCTGAAGTCATGGCCTACAAAGATTCACCTCTCATTCACTTTACCTCGGCAGGTGCAGCAGCCTTTCATATGAATAGGATCAGTCTCTTTGCTCAATGGGTCATCTCTGTTGTCCGTTCTTTCTACTCCTGCTATATTGAGTTGTAAGTTTAGGCCTACATATTCAGCAAGGATTCTTATTTTGCTATTTTAGGTATAAAGTTCCATTGTCAATGTTAATCTGTGCTAAGAGAAGCTATCTATCATTAATGCATGTCACTGCCTGCATCCCGCTTCTTTAAAGGTTAGACTAGGAAATTAACCCTGCATACGGTTGTGTGTGTGGACCTGAGGGAGACCAGTGTGTGATACTCCAGCCAAGGGCATGTCATCATCATTCCTCTGAGTGATCCAATTATGATCCTATTCTATCTGCTCCACAGACGGGGGACGGGGGAAAAGGAGGTACACTGAGCCTACTGGAGGAAGGATAATTGACTCCACCGTCAGGAGCAGAGCGGTGTGGCCTAGCTGCTCTTTCTTTTACCTCAGCCACAAGGACAGGACACAACTGGCACAAAATGGAAACTGTGGAACACTTGGCTTGGCTTTCTTAATGTTGTCTCGCAGAAAGATGTCAGTGCAGTATTACCTTTTTGAACAATGTACTTTGTCATCACACTTAGTGACTACTTACACCAGCCTAAACTTGTTCATTTAAGAAGAACAGCAAGAGTTCTTGGCCAGTCTTGCCTAAAGTAATGCCTACTCAGTGTGCTCCAAATCTCCATAGCAAACAGCCCACATAATGATACATAGTATGTAGCTATTCTTGCAGTTCACTGCAGTCTTTTCTCATTGAAAAGGGGAATGTGTGTTTCTCCATTTTTATTTGTGGTGGCTCATTGGGTCATGGATCCATTAGCTACAGTATCTCTCTCAGTCTCAGAGGGAGGGAGGCAGTCTTTCTTTCTGCTACATTAAGAACATGGCCCTATGGATTCTCCATTAACATTGGATTTTAGGGTGTGTGCCATTGACAATTTTGCAGTTCCACTATATTCTCAACCTGTGAAGTGAACATACAGTACCAGTCAAAAGTTTGGACACACCTACTCATTCAAGGGTTTTTCTTAATTTTTTACTATTTTCTACATTGTAGAATAATAGGAAGACATCAAAACTATGAAATAATACATATGGAATCATGTAGTAACCAAAAAAGTGTTAAACAAATCAAAATATATTTTATATTTTAGATTCTTCAAAGTAGCCACCCTTTGCCTTGATGACAACTTTGCACACTCTTGGCATTCTCTCAACCAGCTTCACCTGGAATGCTTTTCCAACAGTCTTGAAGGAGTTCCCACATATGCTGAGCACTTATTGGCTGCTTTTCCTTCACTCTGCGGTCCAACTCATCCCAAACCATCTCAAGTGGGTTGAGGTCGGGTGATTGTGGAGGCCAGGTCATCTGATGCAGCACTCCATCACTCTCATTATTGGTCAAATAGCCCTTACACAGCCTGGAGGTGTGTTGGGTCATGGTCCTGATGAAAAACAAATGATAGTCCCACTAAGCGCAAACCAGATGGGATGGCGTATCACTGCAGAATGCTGTGGTAGCAGTGTTGTAAAGTATTTAAGTAAAAATACTTTAAAGAACTACTTAATACGTTTTTGGGGGTATCTGTACTTTACTTTACTATTTATATTTTTCACAACTTTTACTTCACTACATTCCTAAAGATTTTTTTTTACTTTTTACTCCATACATTTTCCCTGACACCCAAAAGTACTCATTACATTTTGAATGCTTAGCAGGACAGGAACATGGTCCAATTCATGCACTTATCAAGAGAACATCCTCTGATCTGGAGGACTCACTAAACACAAATGCTTCATTTGTAAATGATGTTGGAGTGTGCCCCTGACTATCTGTAAATTTTTAAAACATGAAAATGGTGCTGTCTGGTCTGGTCAAGGAATTTGAATTGATTTATACTTTTACTTTTACTTTTGATACTTAAGTATATTTAAAACCCAAACACTTTTAGACTTTTACTCAAGTAGTATTTTACTGGGTGACTTTCACTTTTACTTGAGTCATTTTCAATTAAGTTATCTTTACTTTTACTCAAATATGACATTAGGTACTTTTTCCACCACTGTGTGGTAGCCATGCTGGTTAAGTGTGCCTTGAATTCTAAATAAATCACCAACAGTGTCACCAGCATAGCACCCCCACACCATCACAACTCCTCCTCCATGCTTCATGGTGGGAACCAGACATGCGGAGATCATCCGTTTACCTACTCTGCGTCTCACAAAGACACGGCGGTTGGAACCAAAAATCTAAAATTTGGACTCATCAGACCAAAGGACAGATTTCCACCGGTCTAATGTCCATTGCTCGTGTTTCTTGGCCAAAGCATGTCTCTTCTTATTATTGGTGTCCTTTAGTAGTGGTTTCTTTGCAGCAATTCGACCATGAAGGCCTGATTCACGCAGTCTCCTCTGAACAGTTGATGTTGAGATGTGTCTGTTACTTGAACTCTGTGAAGCATTTATTTGGGCTGCAATTTCTGAGGCTGGTAACTCTAATGAACTTATCCTCTCCAGCAGAAGTAACTCTGGGTCTTCCTTTCCTGTTGCGGTCCTCATGAGAGCCAGTTTCATCATAGCGCTTGATGGTTTTTGCGACTACACTTGAAGAAACTTTCAAAGTTCTTGAAGTTTTCCGTATTGACTGACCTTCATGTCTTAAAGTAATGATGGACTTTCATTTCTCTTCGCTTATTTGAGCTGTTCTTGCCATAATATGGACTTGGTCTTTTACCAAATAGGGCTGTCTTCTGTATACCACCCCTACCTTGTCACAACACAACTGATTGGCTCAAACGCATTAAGAAGGAATCTCTGGAGAGACCTGAAAAAAGCTGTGGAGCAATGCTCCCCATCCAACCTGACAGAACTTGAGAGGATCTGCAGAGAAGAATGGGAGAAACTCCCCAAATACAGGTGTGCCAAGCTTGTAGCGTCATACCCAAGAAGACTCAAGGCTGTAATCGCTGCCAAAGGTGCTTCAACAAAGTACTGAGTAAAGGGTCTGAATACTTATGTAAATGTGATATTTCCGTTTTTTATTTTTAATGACTTTGCAAAAAATTCTAAAAGCCTGTTTTTACTTTGTCATTATGGGGTATTGTGTGTAGATTTATGAGGGGAAAAAAACAATTTAATCCATTTTAGAATTGGGCTGTAATGTAACAAAATGTGGAAAAAGTCAAGGGGTATGAATACTTTCCAAATGCACTGTAGGCCTAGACACTTGAAGTGAACATATATAGGCCTACACACCTACATACAGTGGTGGGAAAAGTACCCAATTGTCATACTTGAGTAAAAGTAAAGATACCTTAATAGAAAATGTGGTCCACTGTAGCTCAGTTGGTAGAGCATGGCGCTTGCAATGCCAGGTTTGTGGGTTTGTTTCCCACGGGGGACCAGTATGAAAAATTTATGCACTCACTAACTGTAAGTCGCTCTGGATAAGAGCGTCTGCTAAATTACTAAAACGTAAATGTAAAAAATAACTCAAGTTAAAGTGAAAGTCACCCAGTAAAATACTACTTGAGTAAAAGTCTAAAAGTATTTGTTTTTAAATATACTTAAGTATCAAAAGTCAATGTAATTGCTAAAATATACTTAAGTATCAAAAGTAAAAGTAGAAATAATTTCAAATTCCTTACAGTGCCTTGCAAAAGTATTCATCCCCCTTGGCGTTTTTCCTATTTTGTTGCATTACAACCTGTAATTTAAATGGATTTTAATTTGGATTTCATGTAATGGATTTTGTACGTTTGCCCACTGACAAAGAAATGATCAGTCTATAATTTTAATGGTAGGTTTTTTGAACAGTGAGAGATCAAAAAAGTTATAAATTGATTTGCATTTTAATGAGGGAAATAAGTATTTGACCCCCTCTCAATCAGAAAGATTAATGGCTCCCAGGTGTCTTTTATACAGGTATCGAGCTGAGATTAGGAGCACACTCTTAAAGGGAGCTTGTTACCTGTATAAAAGATACCTGTCCACAGAAGCAATCAATCAATCAGATTCCAAACTCTCCACCATGGCCAAGAACAAAGATCTCTCCAAGGATGTCAGGGACAAGATTGTAGACCTACACAAGGATGGAATGGGCTACAAGACCATCGCCAAGCAGCTTGGTGAGAAGGTGACAACAGTTGGTGTGATTATTCGCAAATGGAAGAAACACAAAATAACTGTCAATCTCCCTTGGCCTGGGGCCCCATGCAAGATCTCACCTCGTGGAGTTGCAATGATCATGAGAACGGTGAGGAATCAGCCCAGAACTACACGGGAGGATCTTGTCAATGATCTCAAGGCAGCTGGGACCATAGTCACCAAGAAAACAATTGGTAACACACTACGCCATGAAGGACTGAAATCCTGCAGCGCCCGCAAGGTCTCCCTGCTCAAGAAAGCACATATACAGGCCCGTCTGAAGTTTGCCAATGAACATCTGAATGATTCAGAGGAGAACTGGGTGAAAGTGTTGTGGTCAGATGAGACCAAAATCGAGCTCTTTGGCATCAACTCAACTCGCCGTGTTTGGAGGAGGAGGAATGCTGCCTATGACCCCAAGAACACCATCCCCACCGTCAAACATGGAGGTGGAAACATTATGCTTAGGGGGTGTTTTTCTGCTAAGGGGACAGGACAACTTCATCACATCAAAGGGACGATGGCCATGTAGCGTCAAATCTTGGGTGAGAACCTCCTTCCCTCAGCCAGGGCATTGAAAATGGGTTGTGGATGGGTATTCCAGCATGACAATGACCCAAAACACATGGCCAAGGCAACAAAGGAGTGGCTCAAGAAGAAGCACATTAAGGTCCTGGAGTGGCCTAGCCAGTCTCCAGACCTTAATCCCATAGAAAATCTGTGGAGGGAGCTGAAGGTTCGAAATGCCAAACGTCAGCCTCAAAACCTTAATGACTTGGAGAAGATCTGCAAAGAGGAGTGGAACAAAATCCCTCCTGAGATGTGTGCAAACCTGGTGGCCAACTACAAGAAACGTCTGACCTCTGTGATTGCCAACAAGGGTTTTGCCACCAAGTACTAAGTCATGTTTTGCAGAGGGGTCAAATACTTATTTCCCTCATTAAAATGCAAATCAATTTATAACATTTCTGACATGCGTTTTTCTGTATTTTTTGTTGTTGTTATTCTGTCTCTCACTGTTCAAATAAACCTACCATTAAAATTATAGACTGATCATGTCTTTGTCAGTGGGCACCACAACAAACCTGCCAAGAGAGGGCCGCCCACCAAAACTCACGGACTAGGCAAGGAGCGCATTAATCAGAGAGGCAACAAAGAGACCAAAGATAATCCTGAAGGAGCTGCAAAGCTCCACAGCGGAGATTGGAGTATCTGTCCATAGCACCACTTTATGCCATACACTCCACAGAGCTGGGCTTTACGGAAGAGTGGCCAGAAAAAAAGCCATTGCTTAAAGAAGAAAATAAGCAAACACGTTTGGTGTTCGCCAAAAGGCATGTGGGAGACTCCCCAAACATATGGAAGAAGCTACTCTGGTCAGATGAGACTACAGTGAAGCATGGTGGTGGCAGCATCATGCTGTGGGGGTGTTTTTCATCGGCAGGGACTGGGAAACTGGTCAGATTTGAAGTAATGATGGATGGCGCTAAATACAGGGAAATTCTTGAGGGAAACCTGTTTCAGTCTTCCAGAGATTTGAGACTGGGACGGAGGTTCACCTTCCAGCAGGACAATGACCCTAAGCATACTGCTAAAGCAACACTCGAGTGGTTTAAGGGGAAACATTTAAATGTCTTGGAATGGCCTAGTCAAAGCCCAGACCTCAATCTTTTTCAAGTGTTCTGTTTTTTTTTGTCTTATTTCTTGTTTGTTTCACAATAAAACATATTTTGCATCTTCAAAGTGGTAGGCATGTTTTGTAAATCAAATGATACAAACCCCCAAAAATCAATTTTAATTCCAGGTTGTAAGGCAACATAATAGGAAAAATGCCAAGGGGGGTGAATACTTTTGCAAGCCACTTAAGCAAACCCGATTTTCTTGTTTTATTTATTTATCGATAGCCAGGGGCACAGTCTAACCCTCAGACATAACTGACAAATGAAGCATTTGTGTTTAGTGAGTCCGCCAGATCAGAGGCAGTAGGGATGACCAGGGTTGTTCTCTTGATAAGTGTGTGTATTGGACCATTGTCCTGTCCTGCTAAGCATTCAAAATGTAACAAGTACTTTTGGGTGTCAGAAAAAATCCATGGAGTAAAAAGTACATTATTTTCTTTAGGAATAGTGAAGTAAAAGTTGTCAAAAATAGAAATAGTAAAGTAAAGTACAGATACCCAAAATAACTATTTAAGTAGTACTTTAAAATATTTTTACTTAAGTACTTTACACCACTGCCTACATACTGTTTGTGCTTTCATTACCAGGATTTGTCTTGTTAATGATTATCTTATACAGGTATGTTTCTGTTCAGGGATGATCCACAACATACTATCCAACAAACCTGCAACCTTCTGCTGGCTTCTGAAGATCATGGTCCTAAATAAGAATGTGTTCTCAATGCAACTGGCTGGTAGAATACAAGGTATGAAATGAAACATTCAATGTATCTGAACTGTTAACCAACTGTATATCATCATGGCTAAATAATCAATTTGAGAGGTCTATCAATGAATACAGACAGACAGCCCATCCCTGACTGTTAGTGTAGCCACATGATGATGGACCATGGACCGTCTGTCAGCATGAGGCAGTCGTGTGAACAATAAACATGTGGCATCAATCATATGCTTAAGTCTTCAGCCGAGAATCAATCAGCATTCGGAAGCTTACAGACAAATCAGCACAACTGCAGGTACACTGTTTGACTGGCAGCTTATTCTGGCAGCAATGAGCAGGAGGAATCTGTGTCCATCCCAAGTGGCACCCTATTTCCTTTGGTGCCCATGGCCCTTGGTGCTCTGGTCAAAAGTAGTGCACTATATTGGGAATAGGGTGCCATTTGGGATGAAACCTATAGACCTTCTGGAGCAATAGATTATTCAGTGCCACTGGATTGTCAGGGTACTGAGGTGTTTTTCATACTATAGGTGTCTCTCAGGACACTGGGTTAGTGAATGTATTTCAACGTGAAGGGAGAATGTGATCAACAGTTCTGCATCATTGATTCATTGAGTTCAGATTAAGTGTCTGGTTAGAGGACAATGGACATAGTGGTGATCAGTGATTACTCTTAGATGCTGCCTCAGTCAGCACAGAAACACCTATAGGCTAGGTGTTAGTCTAGTAACTACAGCTGATGGCTCTATTTTGACTCTTTGTTTTTAAGAATGATAGGATATCCAATAGCTACAAAGAGCCACTTCCTGTTGGTAATATTGGGTTTGTATTTTGGGGAAGGAGGATATTTGTGTTTTGGGATGTATTCCAGAATTCAGGGTGCATGTCCATCTGTTTCAATTGAAGCTAGCTGGTCCTCCAACAGTCTGAGCCAGTGTTCCAGACAGACTGGCCTCGTTTCATGGGGAAATTATACTTTGATTGTGGGCTCTGCAATGGCCTGGATTTACACAGCAGTTAAAAGGGCAATTAGAGCCCATTCTGCCTGTTTCCTGGTAATAAATAAATATGCCATTTAGCAGACGCTTTTATCCAAAGCGACTTACAGTCATGCGTGCATACATTTTTGTGTATGGGTGGTCCCGGGGATCGAACCCACTACCTTGGCGTTACAAGCGCCGTGCTCTACCAGCTGAGCTACAGAGGACCACATGACCGCAAAATAATAACTAGTGTGGACTAGAGAAGAAGGAGGAGGAGGTGGGACAAGAGGAGGAGGAGGAGGAGGTGATAAAGGAGAAGGAGGAGGTAGAGGAGGAGGAGGAGCGTGATCACTGCCATCCAGCTTAGCTTGGCCATTGTCTGGTCTGCTCCTCCCGTGAAGCTGAAACCCTTTATTGGGCCCCTTATTGTTCTGCTTCATAATGCTTTAACTGCCAGTTTACAGGGTTGTAATAAGTCAAGCACAGACAAACCGGGTGTCCCCTGGCTTAGCCAGCCCCCTTTTTACAAATCAGTGGCATTGTAATTTACTGCAGAGGTTTACTGCACTTTCTAATTAGGCTTAAACAACAACAACACAGTCTACAGTGTAAAATAACTATATAAAAATATATTATGCTGTGTGATACATACAATCCTATTCTATGGTTGTTAAAGTACCTACTTTGTAAGGCACAGTTAGACTATTTCACTGAAAACAGCAGGGCCTCCGTATAGTGAGGCGAAAAAATAATGATATGTGCTATTTTGGTGGATAGAGATAATTTCTAAATGGTGAATATGGCCCAGTCATACTTCATTACCTCTTGGAGCCGTGAGCTCTGTAATGGTGGTGATCTGATCAAGTCTGCGTCCCAAATGACACCCTCTTACCTATATAGAGCCCTTTGGTCCCTGGTCAAAGGTAGTGCACTAAATCAGGGAATGGGGTGCCATTTGAGATGCAAACCAACTGTGATTTAGCACGGCTGGGTCAGGCCATCGGTCACATGGGCAACCCATTCCCATGGGGACTGTGGTCAGAGACTGATGGTGCTCCCACCCTGCTCCCACTGCAGCCCGCTGCCACATAGCACAGAGGATTCATCACTACTAGACCTTTAAATACATCAGGCCAGGGCTGTGTCTGAAATGGCATTACTTTTCCATATATAGTGCACTACCTTTGACCAGGGCCTTCACAGGAAATAGGGTGCCATTTCGGATGAAAACCAGGACGCAGACCTGTTCTCAGTGTAGAGTCACTGTTTCACAGAGGGATAAGTGGCAAGCAAATGGACGTACAGTATTTCCTGGTTAAAACATAGTGTATGATGTGTGAGAGAGAGAGAGAGAGAGCACCTACCTGCCAAACCGACTCACTATTCATTGGGATTATGTGTTGGTTGAACTTCAGCCAATATAAATATACATTTCAGTACATGGTCTTTTATCTACTGTCAAGGATTTGTATTGATTATTTCACTAAAATGACACAGGTAAACAGATGAACTCAGTATGTTAGAAGTCTTTATTGTTTTTCCTCTGTAATTATAAGGCTATACCAAAGAAAACAGAAAACGTAGATTGCTACAACATAAATTAAATCTGTGGTTAGGCTGCTGTACATCAATGTACTGTAAATCTGGGATTTAACTCTGAAATTAGAAATTAAGAGTGAAAGGAAAATATAAACTTAAAAAGCATAACAATAATATTCCCTAAAAATAAACCCGAATCCAAAGTCATACGGCCCAGACGTTTGTATATTATGTAACATTTAGAACCAATTTGAGCAGAACCCACGTAAAACACTGAATGTGTTCCGTGGTTCACAAAAGCAAAGCTTAGACAGCTAAAAAAAGATTTGTTCTACCTGACAGTTCCCATGACCACAATATCCTGTGACAAGATATTTACTATACACAGACAGAAGGAGTGCTGACACACTAAGAACACTGAACAGTAAGAAGTAAAAAGCCTTACTGGGCAAGTAGCTCTCACAGTCTCACGTCAGAATTAGACATTCATCCATGTTTCTCAAAGTCAAATTTCTAAGTTATTTCAAATGTTTAAGGTTAATTTTAGGCATTAATTCAGAATTTTTAAGGTTAGGGTTAAGTTTAGGCATTAACCCCGAAATCGTAAGGTTAGGCATTAACTCCGAATCATCTGGTAAGGGTTAAGGTTTGGGATGGGCTTAAAACAAAAATCTAAAAAACTACTTTTTATCGCTGGGATTCAATCTTGCAACCTTTGGAATCTCAAAAACAACTTTATATCGCTGGGATTCGAACTTACAACCTTTGGAATCTCAAAAACTACTTTCTATCGCTGGATTTGAACATGCACCCTTTGGAATCAGAGGCAGATGCATACGTCCATCCGCCATCCCTGTCCACAATGCCCTAGCATAACCTACTGTTGACACTAGTGGCCAGTTTCCACGTCATTTCCCGATGTCCTCAGACATGGATGGATGTTGAATACTGACTTGTATCACGTGTGACCTGGCTATACTGGGAGCTATGGTCTCTAGGTTGTCTTTCGACATCATGTTGGAGTCTTTCTCACATAACCACATCAGCAGGTGTGTGTGTGTGTGTGTGTGTGCGTGTGTGCTTGGTGGTGCGCAGGGCTGAGGGCTGGTGCTAGAGCGCAAGGGTAAAAATAGCTGGGGTATTACGGGTCTTAGGGGGTTCAGCTGGTTGCAATGCTGCTCCCTGGAGAGATGGCTCTGATACATGCAAGCACACGCAAACACACACCAGATCAGACCTGGAGAGATAGCTGAATGGTAGCTTTAGGAGTGTGTGGTGTAAAGGAGGTTGTTTTCTTGTGCACTGAAGAGACACAGGTCGAGGAGACGCCGTCACAGGACAGGAGCTGTCCATGCATGGAGATAGAACATACACAGCAGTCTACACGCAGGGTCGTGGTTATTGTTAGGCAGACTGCAGGCTTGTTTTGGTGATTTGTCAGGTGCTGAGGAATCTGAGGGCACATTCTGTATGGCTGAAAGGCTGATGGAACATGTGTTAATGGTCGTTATTATAGATAATGGTACATTTGTATGATTGGTTAATTATTTTATGCTTTGCATAATACAGTAGTAGTATCACATTCCTATGTTCATGAGCAAGTGTCAAAGTGTACTTTTTGAATTACTAGGAAAAGCCAGTGAAAAAAGGGCAATTTACTAGTTATTTGCAGTCGTTTCAATGCATTGTTTATTACATCATGTACACTGCTCAAAAAAATAAAGGGAACACTTAAACAACACATCCTAGATCTGAATGAATGAAATAATCTTATTAAATACTTTTTTCTTTACATAGTTGGGGCGGCAGGTAGCTTAGTGGTTAAGAGCGTTGTGCCAGTAACCGAAAGGTCGCTGGTTCCAAGCCAACTAGGTGAAAAATCTGTCGATGTGCCCTTGAGCAAGGCACTTAACCCTAATTGCTCCTGTAAGTTGCTCTGGATAAGAGCGTCTGCTAAATGACGTAAATGTAAATGTAAATAGTTGAATGTGCTGACAACAAAATCACACAAAAATGATCAATGGAAATCAAATTTATCAACCCATGGAGGTCTGGATTTGGAGTCACCCTCAAAATTAAAGTGGAAACCCACACTACAGGCTGATCCAACTTTGATGTAATGTCCTTAAAACAAGTCAAAATGAGGCTCAGTAGTGTGTGTGACCTGTATGACCTCCCTACAACGCCTGGGCATGCTCCTGATGAGGTGGCGGATGGTCTCCTGAGGGATCTCCTCCCAGACCTGGACTAAAGGTGGATGGAGCGAGACATGATGTCCCAGATGTGCTCAATTGGATTCAGTTCTGGGGAACGGGCGGTCCATAGCATCAATGCCTTCCTCTTGCAGGAACTGCTGACACACTCCAGCCACATGAGGTCTAGCATTGTCTTGCATTAGGAGGAACTCAGGGCCAACCGCACCAGCATATGGTCTCACAAGGGGTCTGAGGATCTCATCTCGGTACCTAATGGCAGTCAGGCTACCTCTGGCGAGCACATGGAGGGCTGTGCGGCCCCCCAAAGAAATGCCACCCCACACCATGACTGACCCACCGCCAAACCGGTCATGCTGGAGGATGTTGCAGGCAGCAGAACGTTCTCCACAGCGTCTCCAGACTGTCACGTCTGTCACATGTGCTCAGTGTGAACCTGCTTTCATCTGTGAAGAGCACAGGGCGCCAGTGGCGAATTTGCCAATCTTGGTGTTCTCTGGCAAATGCCAAACGTCCTGCACGGTGTTGGGCTGTAAGCACAACCCCCACCTGTGGACGTCGGGCCCTCATACCACCCTCATGGAGTCTGTTTCTGACCGTTTGAGCAGACACATGCACATTTGTGGCCTGCTGGAGGTCATTTTGCAGGGCTCTGGCAGTGCTCCTCCTGCTCCTCCTTGCACAAAAGCGGAGGTAGCGGTCCTGCTGCTGGGTTGTTGCCCTCCTACGGCCTCCTCCATGTCTCCTGATGTACTGGCCTGTCTCCTGGTAGCGCCTCCATGCTCTGGACACTACGCTGACAGACACAGCAAACCTACTTGCCACAGCTCGCATTGATGTGCCATCCTGGATGAGCTGCACTACCTGAGCCACTTGTGTGGGTTGTAGACTCCATCTCATGCTAGAGTGAAAGCACCGCCAGCATTCAAAAGTGACCAAAACATCAGCCAGGAAGCATAGGAACTGAGAAGTGGTCTGTGGTCACCACCTGCAGAACCACTTCTTTATTGGGGGTGTCTTGCTAATTGCCTATAATTTCCACCTGTTGTCTATTCCATTTGCACAACAGCATGTGAAATGTATTGTCAATCAGTGTTGCTTCCTAAGTGGACAGTTTGATTTCACAGAAGTGTGATTGACTTGGAGTTACATTGTGTTGTTTAAGTGTTCCCTTTATTTTTTTGAGCAGTGTATATTTAACAACAGAACTTCGGTTATTTTCAAACAAAACCACTGGGTGATGATCGTCGATACAATTCATACATGAGTAATCGGTGTATACACTGAGTGTACAAAACATTAGGAACACCTTCCTAATATTGAGTTGCACCCCTTTTGCCATCAGAACAGCCTCAATTCGTCAGGGCATGGACTCTACAAGGTGTCGAAAGCGTTCCACAGGGGTGCTGGCCCATTTTGACTCCAATGCTTCCCACAGTTGTGTCAATTTGGCTGGATGTCCTTTGGGTGGTGGACCATTCTTGATACACATGGGAAACTGTAATTCGTGTGTGATGGGTGATTTGAAGGAGTCAGGCGCAGGAGGGTAAATCACAGAATAATAGGATTTATTCTGAACCACAGAGTTACGCAGTAATGCGTCAAAACACTCCAGTGTGCAAAACAGGCGCACTGGAACCAACAAGGCATACGGGGAAAATAACCCGGCAATGGCAAATACACGGCGCTCAACCGCGCTTCACTCTCCTCACAATAAACAATCACACACAAAGACAAGGGGGCAGAGGGAACACTTATACAGGTACTGATGAGGGGATATGAACCAGGTGTGTGTAATAAACAAGACAAAACAAATGGAATGATGAGATGAGGAGCGGCAGTGGCTAGAAGGCCGGTGACGACGAACGCCGAAGTCTGCCAGAACCAGGAGAGGAGGCAGCTTTGGAGGAAGTCATGACATCGTGGAACACCCAGCAGAGTTGCAGTTCTTGACACACACATACAGGTGCGCCTGGCACCTACTACCATACCTCGTTCAAAAGCACTTAAATCTTTTGTCTTGCCCATTCACCCTCTGAATGACACACATACACAATCCATGTCTCAATTGTCTCAAGGCTTAAAAATCCTTCTTTAACCTGTCTCCTCTCCTTCATTTACACTGATTGAGGTGAAATCAATAAGGGATCATATCTTTCACATGGATTCACCTGGTCAGTCTATGTCATGGTGTTTTGAAAAGTCATAGTCAATCGATCAATAATATAATAATAGTTTTAGCAAAAATGTTTATCTTTAATTGACAATCTGTAGAAACTATGAAAATAGAAAGGTTCAGAACTTTTGTGAAACATCACAGCACAGTAAAAAAATATAATGCAAATAGAAATCAAAAGAGCAGGTGTTCTTAATATTTTGTACACTCAGTGTATAGTTGATGCATCTCTAAGATTGATACACATTTCATTACATGTATATACAACGCTACCTCTGTTATTCATGCATCTAATAAAAGTTATTGCGCGTCCGATTTCTAGAGAAATGTCTTTAGGAAAATTTATTTTTGTAGGCAATCCTAAGGCTAGTCGTACATTTTTTATATTATTTTTCTAGATAATCATAGCAGTCCTACATGATACATGGTGCTTCAGAACGATTTCATTTTTAAATAATACATGGTGAAAAAATGAATATTTGAATCTGAAATAGCAGAGAGAGAGGGAGAGAGCTGTGAGAGAGAGATGTGAGAGAGAGAGCAGTGTAAGAGAGAGCTGGGAGAGCTGCGAGCAGACAGCTGCTGGGCTGTGGAGGCAGGGGCCCTACACCTCTCCTCTGGAGAGTAGCAAGCACTCATAACCTCCACTAAATTAGCTAGCCTTGTTTACATGACTCACAAAGTACAGTATGACTATAGGTTAATTTACAGACCCCTTAGAGACATGAAACACAGTGTTGTAGCCTATGGTAATCATGAAGAATGCCATCCGTGTGTATGTACGTGTGCGTAGCATATGTGCGTTTGCGTGTGTGATTCAATTACTCTAGACCTGGTAAAGTCCTCCTCAAGGTCTCTGTGGATTTCCTTTGGTCACGTATCCCCTGCCCCATCTCCCTAGTCCCCCCGCTCTCTGACACACTGAAGAACAAAGGAGAGTTAATGACAATGTCACATTCTGATCCTGGCATTTCCCCATTGACACCCTCAATTCCCCATCTACATTTCCTATCTGCATGGGCCGGCTGGGCCACGTGGTAAAGGCCAGCCTGGATTAAGGTATCAGGGTATCACCATGGATGTGATGCGAGCCGAGCGGAGCTGCCTCCTTGATGGACAGGCAGGAAATCCAAGCAAAAGACGAAAGCCCCTAAATCTCTGTCTAGATCAAACCACCACACACATGGCCGTTACGCTCTCATCAGTCTTAACCTCTGCCTTGCTCTCCTCTCATACCCAGGAGATCAGACAGACATGTTGGCATGTAATGTAATGGCGGATGTACAGTAATTGTTTAGTTCGTTATTTGTTCCCTCTCTTCTTAGTCAGAGTGATATTAGTAACCAAAGGACGTGAAGGAGAAGATAGGCTTTTCAAGTCTGGAAACCTGGTGGTGATTTTGTCAAGGAGCATAGGGGATAAAAAAAGTGATCAGTTATTAAAAATCACTTTTGGATCATAGAGACACCTATCTCAACAACAGAATGGCAGCATTCTGCATTTACAAGAAAGGATAATTAATTACATTGTCAATCAATTTGTTTGTGTTTATTGTTCAGTGTTGGAGAAATATGAACAATATGAATGCTGCTGCTGGTGTGCTTTATCTGGCAAGCATAGAAAAACAACAACAGAAATGCATACACCCACACTTTTAGAAAACTACTGCTGTCTGTTTGATATGGATAACACACAGAGAAAATCAAATAACCTACTGTATAATGGATATTCTGTGTAGCCTATGCTGACTATTTTGATCCCCTTGTGTTTTATGGTGCCTCTAAGCTTTTATAGTGCATCTAAGCTTCCAATTCAGATTGCAAACTGTTACTGGGCACTGGGGCTTATCAGACAGAGCTCAAATCGACAGTGATAGCCAAAGTAAAACAAGCAATCCAACTCTGTGTTGCCAGTTGCTCAGTTATCTTTCACAGATGCCTTTAGATACATTAATTGGCTCATGAAGTCTCATGAACCTATAAGGAAATGTGTTTCTTCCTCTTGTAGTTGGAGAGGATTTCCAAGGTTTCCTTATTAGTATGCAAAACAATGCATTCTATTTCTCACCATGCCTCATTTCCGATGGCGAAGGGGGAAAATAAGCAATTTGGTTTTGCTTAATAGTGGCTTGTTTGAGCGAGGAGCGTGTGAAATGATTGGGATGCGTTGTTGTGTCTTGTTCCTGCCCGCTTGCTGTGTGTGTGTGTGTGTGTGTGTGTTAGTTTGTTTGTGTGTGTGTGCGTGTGGACATGTTCAATTATTCTCGTGGGGACCAGAAGAAATTTGACCAACTGGGGACATTTTGTTGGTCCCCACAAGGTCAAATGCTATTTCTAGGGGGTTTAGGGTTAAGGTTAGAATTAGTGTTAGGGTTAGGGTTAGAATTAGGTTTAGGGTCAGGGTTAGGAGCTAGGGTTAGTTTTAGGGTTAGGGTTAGGAGCTAGGGTTAGTTCTAGGGTTAGGGTTAGGAGCTAGGGTTAGGTTTAGGGTTAGGGTTAAGGTTAGGTTTTTGGGTTAGGGTTAGGGTTAAGGTTAGGGTAAGAGTACAGGTTAGGGTTAGGGTTAGGGTTAGGTTTAGGGTTAGGGAAAATAGGATTTTGAATGGGACTGAATTGTGTGTCCCCACAAGGTTAGCTGTACAAGACTGTGTGTGTCGCCTGCTCCACGTGCCGAGCAGGCGTACTGTACTTTAATAAGAGGTCATCCTTGGTGGAGTGTGGAAATGTATGTATGTGTGTGTGGGGATACAGTATGTGTGAAACCTTTCCAAGGTAGGGCCTATTTTGGATTTTTGCTCTCCCTCCAGTTAAGTGGGAGTGTAAATTACTTACTGCTGTGGGTGCAAAGTACTTAATTGTTTTTTTTCCCGTCATTATTCATCCGCCCCTGACAGCTTGATTGTGGCACTGAAGTGTTGAATGCTGGGCCATCTGCACGTCTGCCTGTGCCTCTCTCTCTCTCTCTCTCTCTCTCTATCTGGAGTCTCATTTCAACGGCTCAGACACAAGACGTATGTGGCAGGGTCTACAGACAATCACAGACTACAAAAGGAAAACCAGCCACGTCGTAGACAAAAACGTCTTGCTTCCGGACAAGCTAAACACCTTCTTCGCCCGCTTTGAGGATAATACAGTGCCACCGACGCTGCCCGCTACCAAGGACTGTGGGCTCTCGTTCTCCGTGGCCGACGTGAATAAGACATTTAAGCGTGTTAACCCTCGCAAGGCTGCCGGCCCAGATGGCATCCCTAGCATCCCTAGTGCATGCGCAGACCAGCTGGCTGGTGTGTTTACGGACATGTTCAATCTCTCCCTACCCCAGTCTGCTGTCCCCAAATGCTTTAAGATGGCTACCATTGTCCCTGTACCCAAGAAAGCAAAGGTAACTGAACTAAATGACTATCGCCTAGTAGCACTCACTTCTGTCATCATGAAGTGCTTTGAGAGACTAGTCAAGGATCATATCACCTCTACCTTACCTGCCACCCAAGACCTACTTCAATTTGCTTACCACCCCAATAGATCCATAGACGATGCAATCGCCATCACACTGCACACTGCCCTATCCCATCTGGACAAGAGGAATACCTATGTAAGAATGCTTTTCATTGACTATAGCTCAGCATTCAACACCATAGTACCCTCCAAGCTCATCATAAAGCTCGAGGCCCTGGGTCTAGATTTGTGTGTATTGGGTATATGTTGTGAAATTGTTAGATATTACTTGTTAGATATTACTGCACTGTCGGAGCTAGAAACACAAGCATTTTGCTACACCCGCAATAACATCTGCTAAACACATGCACAGTGGGGAAAAAAAGTATTTAGTCAGCCACCAATTGTGCAAGTTCTCCCACTTAAAAAGATGAGAGAGGCCTGTAATTTTCATCATAGGTACACGTCAACTATGACAGACAAAATGAGAGATTTTTTTCCAGAAAATCACATTGTAGGATTTTTTATGAATTTATTTGCAAATTATGGTGGAAAATAAGTATTTGGTCACCTACAAACAAGCAAGATTTCTGGCTCTCACAGACCTGTAACTTCTTCTTTAAGAGACTCCTCTGTCCTCCACTCGTTACCTGTATTAATGGCACCTGTTTTAACTTGTTTCTCAATACTTTGTTATATACCCTTTGTTGGCAATGACACAGGTCAAACGTTTTCTGTAAGTCTTCACAAGGTTTTCACACACTGTTGCTGGTATTTTGGCCCATTCCTCCATGCAGATCTCCTCTAGAGCAGTGATGTTTTGGGGCTGTCGCTGGGCAACACGGACTTTCAACTCCCTCCAAAGATTTTCTATGGGGTTGAGATCTGGAGACTGGCTAGGCCACTCCAGGACCTTGAAATGCTTCTTACGAAGCCACTCCTTCGTTGCCCGGGCGGTGTGTTTGGGATCATTGTCATGCTGAAAGACCCAGCCACGTTTCATCTTCAATGCCCTTGCTGATGGAAGGAGGTTTTCACTCAAAATCTCACGATACATGGCCCCATTCATTCTTTCCTTTACACGGATCAGTCGTCCTGGTCCCTTTGCAGAAAAACAGCCCCAAAGCATGATGTTTCCACCCCCATGCTTCACAGTAGGCATGGTGTTCTTTGGATGCAACTCAGCATTCTTTGTCCTCCAAACACGACGAGTTGAGTTTTTACCAAAAGGTTCTATTTTGGTTTCATCTGACCATATGACATTCTCCCAATCCTCTTCTGGATCATCCAAATGCACTCTAGCAAACTTCAGACGGGCCTGGACATGTACTGGCTTAAGCAGGGGGACACGTCTGGCACTGCAGGATTTGAGTCCCTGGCGGCGTAGTGTGTTACTGAGGGTAGGCTTTGTTACTTTGGTCCCAGCTCTCTGCAGGTCATTCACTAGGTCCCCCCATGTGGTTCTGGGATTTTTGCTCACCGTTCTTGTGATCATTTGGCCCCACGGGGTGAGATCTTGCGTGGAGCCCCAGATCGAGGGAGATTATCAGTGGTCTTGTATGTCTTCCATTTCCTAATAATTGCTCCCACAGTTGATTTCTTCAAACCAAGCTGCTTACCTATTGCAGATTCAGTCTTCCCAGCCTGGTGCAGGTCTACAATTTTGTTTCTGGTGTCCTTTGACAGCTCTTTGGTCTTGGCCATAGTGGAGTTTGGAGTGTGACTGCTTGAGGTTGTGGACAGGTGTCTTTTATACTGATAACAAGTTCAAACAGGTGCCATTAATACAGGTAACGAGTGGCGGACAGAGGAGCCTCTTAAAGAAGAAGTTACAGGTCTGTGAGAGCCAGAAATCTTGCTTGTTTGTAGGTGACCAAATACTTATTTTCCACCATAATTTGCAAATAAATTCATTAAAAATCCTACAATGTGATTTTCTGGATTTTTTTTTCTCAATTTGTCTGTCATAGTTGACGTGTACCTATGATGAAAATTACAGGCCTCTCTCATCTTTTTAAGTGGGAGAACTTGCACAATTGGTGGCTGACTAAATACTTTTTTCCCCCACTGTATGTGACCAATAACATTTGATTTGATTTGATTTTATCTCTCTTTCTCACTATCTCTCTCATCTCTCTCTCTCTCTTTCTCTCTCTTTCTCTCTCTCTGTCACGCCCTGGCTCTGGGGACTCTTATATGTTGAGCCAGGGTGTGGATTTTCTATGTTTTGTTTTCTATGTTTTTGTTTCTAGATCGTGTTGATCTATGTTGGCCAGGGTGGTTCCCAATCAGAGACAGCTGTAGCTCGTTGTCTCTGATTGGGGACCATACTTAGGCAGCCTGTTGGCACCAGTTTATTTGTGGGATCTTGTTCCGTAAGGTTTGTTTTGGTGTTAACCTAGGACTTCACGTATCGTTTGGTTTGTTGTTTTGTTCGTGTGGTGTACTACAAATAAAATGTACGCTTATCACGCTGCGCCTTGGTCCGTGTCATCGGTCGACGATCGTGACACTCTCTCTCTTTCTCTCTCTCTCTCTCTCTCTCTCCTCTCTCTCGCTATCCCTCTCTCTCTCCCTCATTTTCTCTCTTTCTCTCTCACTATCTCTCTGTCTCTATCTCTCTCTGTTTCTCTCTCTCTACTCCTGCTCTGTCACTTCTATTTCTGATCCTCTACTGCCGCATTTCCCCGCGATGACAATGTGGTCCAACTGTCTCCAACGTGTTGTTATGGCGTTATTCTGATGTGTGAGAACGTGGCACGAACACACGCATTCTGTTCCCTGTTCCTTGTGTCCTGCCTGTGAAATGCCTTGGAGCAAGGACAAAATAATAATAAACACTTCAACACAATGGCTCACTCAGCAGACACATCACTTCAGAGGGAGCTGCTCAGACGCAATTACCTTGTCCTCTCTAATTGGCTCTCAGAGGAAATGAATGGGCTTTTTCTATTTTAGTTGTTGAACCCTCACATTTACACAGATCCCTCCATCACAATCTCTCCATCAAGATCTCTCCATCAAGATGTGTGTTTTTGGCCCTCAGATCAGACATACAGATTATATTCAAACCAACGCAGGGGATGGTTTGTTCCTCCTGCAGAGAGGAATAGGGTAGTTACCTGGAGGTACGGAGCACAGCTGTGAAATCAGAATACACTACAGCACATAACCCTGTAAAATCGAGGTTGACCTTTATTTCTTGAAACAATTGTTACAGGCTAAGTTCTCATCATGGGTGTTTTAACTAAGTGTCTTGTAGTTTCTGTGAACAACCTGTGAAACCTTCCAACTCACTCTTTCTTTCTCTCACTTTCTCACTCTTTTCCTCGCTCACTTCCTCCTCCGTCTTGCCAGTGTTGAGTGAGTGGCAGGGTTGGCCGTGCCTGTCCTGGTGTCAGTGTTGGCGTGCTGCTGGGTCTCTCTGTGGGTGGGCCATTAGAGATGATGGGCCACCTGTATGACTGCACTGTGGCGCATTTGTGTGTGTGTGAGTGAGTGACTGCAGCGTGGGTGGGTGGTTGCGGGTAAGCCAGCCTGGCAGTCGTCCCCTGTGCCACTTGAGTCTCTGTGAGTGTCTGTCCGGTAGGTACCCACTCGGATCTGACAGGTGTGGGGTGGGGTGGGGGGGTGGGGGGGTGACAGCTGCTGGAACATGGCTGTCACTTAGTAATGAGCGACCATTACCCTGCCACTTGCACACCATGACTCATAGGACACACAAAGTGCTCCATCGCCATATTGTACTGTTTGTGATCTCATCCTATGTTCCTGTCACTGTTGTCTATGTATCCTTGTGGAAAATGTAAATGTTGGTAACAGGGAAACATTTAAGCAATAAGTCATGAAAACCCGGGATTTATCTTGTGAATAACTCCCGACTGAAGGCTGTTCTTAGGCCCGATGCGAAGCCAAGTGCCAGGGAAACAGCCCTTAGGAGGGTGCTATTCTTGATCATTCCCGGGTCGAGGGCCTTATGGCTTTTAAAAATGGTTGCCAACATATTAAAAAAATTAAAAACATTATTATATTGAGTAAATTCGTTTTGTCTAATCCTTCCACCATGCAAAATAGTCAGTCGTTAGTTCTGAGATTCTGATGTTGCTAGCCAAATGGGCTGGTCGTTCATTCTATCCATTCTATTTGCAATGGTCGCTACTGTATGCTAAACAAAACATTGGCATATAGCTATGCAGGCTAGCTACTTCTCCTTTGCTAGCTAGCCAACTAAAGCTAACACACAATACATCAATCAGCTCAAATGACAGCAAAGTATGTGAGTTTTCGTTATACCTTTGTTTCTATTGCCATTTCTTTGGATATATCCATTATGATGCTGATAAATGAATCCGCCTGGCTTAGGAAACTGTCAGTCTCGTCACATTTATATGCATGGCACAGTGGAGATTGCAAAACAGAACTGCAACAATAGATATGTTTCCATTAACTTGTCCAGTGATATTTGGTCGACATTGCCCAACCAATCGCATCTCAGCTTCCAGAGCCCTCTCCCACCTTTTCCTGGTGTGCGCCTGAGTACTCACAATGTGGCAGGATGTGGAGAGAAGGGAGGAGAGCTGGGACAGAGGTTAATTTCCCTTGGAATCCTCTCACCTAGCCTATAAAACACTGAGGGTTCTCGTGCCGTAAGATCCAATGTACCTATATCGAAATGTAGAATTTTTGGAATGGAAATGGCCTCCTGTAGCTCAATTGGAAGAGCATGGCGCTTGCAACGCCAGGGTTGTAGGTTTGATTCCCACGGGGAGCCAGTATGAAAAATGTATGCACACACTAAAAACTGTAAGTCGCTCTGGATATGAGTGTCTGCTAAATGATGTAAATGTACAGTGGGGAGAACAAGTATTTGATTTCCTACTTACAAAGCATGTAGAGGTCTGTAATTTTTATCATAGGTACACTTCAACTGTGAGAGACGAAATCTAAAACAAAACCCAGAAAATCACATTGTATGATTTTTAAGTAATTAATTTGAATTTTATTGCATGACATACAGTGGGGAGAACAAGTATTTGATACACTGCCGATTTTGCAGGTTTTCCTACTTACAAAGCATGTAGAGGTCTGTAATTTTTATCATAGGTACACTTCAACTGTGAGAGACGGAATCTAAAACAAAAATCCAGAAAATCAAATTGTATGATTTTTAAGTAATTAATTTCCATTTTATTGCATGACATAAGTATTTGATCACCTACCAACCAGTAAGAATTCCGGCTCTCACAGACCTGTTAGTTTTTCTTTAAGAAGCCCTCCTGTTCTCCACTCATTACCTGTATTAACTGCACCTGTTTGAACACGTTACCTGTATAAAAGACACCTGTCCACACACTCAATCAAACAGACTCCAACCTCTCCACAATGGCCAAGACCAGAGAGCTGTGTAAGGACATCAGGGATAAAATTGTAGACCTGCACAAGGCTGGGATGGGCTACAGGACAATAGGCAAGCAGCTTGGTGAGAAGGCAACAACTGTTGGCGCAATTATTAGAAAATGGAAGACGTTCAAGATGACGGTCAATCATCCTCGGTCTGGGGCTCCATGCAAGATCTCACCTCGTGGGGCATCAATGAACATAAGGAAGGTGAGGGATCAGCCCAGAACTACACGGCAGGACCTGGTCAATGACCTGAAGAGAGCTGGAACCACAGTCTCAAAGAAAACCATTAGTAACACACTACGCCGTCATGGATTAAAATCCTGCAGCGCACGCAAGGTCCCCCTGCTCAAGCCAGCGCATGTCTAAAGTGAACAGCGCCGGAGAAGATGGCTGCCGTTTTACAGCCCTCTAACCAATTGTACTATTATGTGTGTTTTTCCGCGTTATTTGTAATTTATTTTGTACATAATGTTTCTGCCATCGTCTCTTATAACCAAAAAGAGCTTCTGGATATCAGGACAGCGATTACTCACCTCGTATTGGACGAAGATTTTTTCTTCAACGAGGCGGCCGCGAAGGATATCATACAGACACCCGACAAGGCCCAAATCCCCGTCATTCGCGTGAAGAAGAGACGGAGATATCGTGGATGCAGATCGGGGTGCCTTGTAAGGATCCGACGGCGAGCGAGTAAACTGCCTCTTCCATCAATCCTATTAGCCAACGTTCAATCTTTTGAAAATAAAGTGGACGACTTAAGATTACGGTTATCCTACCAACGGGACATTAAAAACTGTAATATATTATGTTTCACCGAGTCGTGGCTGAACGACGACAATGATAACATTCAGCTAGCAGGCTATACGCTACATCGGCAGGACAGAACGGCTGACTCCGGTAAGACAAGGGGTGGCGGTCTGTGTATATTTGTAAACAACAGCTGGTGCACAAAACCAAATACTAAGGAAGTCTCAAGGTTTTGCTCGCCTGAGGTAGAGTATCTTATGATAAGCTGTAGACCACACTATTTACCAAGAGAGTTTTCATCTATATTTTTCATAGCTGTCTATTTACCACCACAAACCAATGCTGGCATTAAGATTGCACTGAATGAGTTGTACAAGGCCATTAATCAACAGGAAAACGCTCATCCAGATGCAGCGCTCCTAGTGGCCGGAGACTTTAATGCAGGGAAACTTAAATCCGTTCTACATAATTTCTACCAGCATGTTAAATGTGCAACCAGAGGGAAAAAAACTCTAGACCACCTTTACTCCACACACAGAGACGCATACAAAGCTCTCCCTCGCCCTCCATTTGGCAAATCTGACCATAACTCTATCCTCCTGATTCCTGCTTATAAGCAAAAACTAAAGCAGGAAGCACCAGTGACTCGGTTAATAAAAAAGTGGTCAGATGACGCAGATGCTAAGCTACAGGACTGTTTTGCTAGCACAGACTGGAACATGTTCCGGGATTCTTCAGACAGCATTGAGGAGTACACCACATCAGTCACTGGCTTCATCAATAAGTGCATCGATGATGTCGTCCCCACAGTGACCGTACGTACATACCCCAACCAGAAGCCATGGATTACAGGAAACATCCGCACTGAGCTAAAGGGTAGAGCTGCCGCTTTCAAGGAACGGGACTCTAACCCGGACGCTTATAAGAAATCCCGCTATGACCTCCGACGAACCATCAAACAGGCAAAGAGTCAATACAGGTCTAAGATTGAATCGTACTACACTGGCTCTGACGCTCGTCGAATGTGGCAGGGCTTGAAAACTATTACAGACTACAAAGGGAAGCACAGCCGCGAGCTGCCCAGTGACACAAGCCTACCAGACGAGCTAAACCACTTCTATGCTCGCTTCGAGGCAAGCAACACTGAAGCATGCATGAGAGCACCAGCTGTTCCGGATGACTATGTGATCACGCTCTCCGTAGCCGATGTGAGTAAGACTTTTAAGCAGGTCAACATTCACAAGGCCGCAGGGCCAGATGGATTACCAGGATGTGTACTCCGAGCATGTGCTGACCAACTGGCAAGTGTCTTCACTGACATTTTCAACATGTCCCTGACTGAGTCTGTAATACCAACATGTTTCAAGCAGACCACCATAGTCCCCGTGCCCAAGGACTCTAAGATAACCTGCCTAAATGACTACCGACCCGTAGCACTGACGTCTGTAGCCATGAAGTGCTTTGAAAGGCTGGTCATGGCTCACATCAACAGCATTATCCCAGAAACCCTAGACCCACTCCAATTTGCATACCGCCCCAACAGATCCACAGATGATGCAATCTCTATTGCACTCCACACTGCCCTTTCCCACCTGGACAAGAGGAACACCTACGTGAGAATGCTATTCATTGACTACAGCTCAGCATTCAACACCATAGTGCCCTCTAAGCTCATCACTAAGCTAAGGATCCTGGGACTAAACACCTCCCTCTGCAACTGGATCCTGGACTTCTTGACGGGCCGCCCCCAGGTGGTAAGGGTAGGTAACAACACATCTGCCACACTGATCCTCAACACGGGGGCCCCTCAGGGGTGCGTGCTCAGTCCCCTCCTGTACTCTCTGTTCACCCATGACTGCATGGCCAGGCACGACTCCAACACCATCATTAAGTTTGCCGACGACACAACAGTGGTAGGCCTGATCACCGACAACGATGAGACAGCCTATAGGGAGGAGGTCAGAGATCTGGCCGTGTGGTGCCAGGACAACAACCTCTCCCTCAACGTGACCAAGACAAAGGAGATGATTGTGGACTACAGGAAAAAAAAGAGGACTGAGCACGCCCCCATTCTTATCGACGGGGCTGTAGTGGAACAGGTTGAGAGCTTCAAGTTCCTTGGTGTCCACATCACCAACGAACTATCATGGTCCAAACACACCAAGACAGTCGTGAAGAGGGCACGACAAAGCCTATTCCCCCTCAGGAGACTAAAAAGATTTGGCATGGGTCCTCAGATCCTCAAAAAATTATACAGCTGCACCATCGAGAGCATCCTGACTGGTTGCATCACCGCCTGGTATGGCAACTGCTTGGCCTCCGACCGCAAGGCACTACAGAGGGTAGTGCGTACGGCCCAGTACATCACTGGGGCAAAGCTTTCTGCCATCCAGGACCTCTATACCAGGCGGTGTCAGAGGAAGGCCCTCAAAATTGTCAAAGACTCCAGCCACCCTAGTCATAGACTGTTCTCTCTGCTACCGCACGGCAAGCGGTACCGGAGTGCCAAGTCTAGGTCCAAAAGACTTCTCAACAGCTTCTACCCCCAAGCCATAAGACTCCTGAACAGCTAATCATGGCTACCCGGACTATTTGCACTGCCCCCCCACCCCATCCTTTTTACGCTGCTGCTACTCTGTTAAGTATTTATGCATAGTCACTTTAACTCTATGTACATATCACCTCAACTACCTCAACTAGCCGGTGCCCCCGCACATTGACTCTGCAACGGTACCCCCCTGTATATATAGCCTCCCTACTGTCACTTTATTTTTCTTCTGCTCTTTTTTTTCTCAACACTTTTTTTGTTGTTGGTTTATTTTTACTTTATTTTTGTTTAAAATAAATGCACTGTTGGTTAAGGGCTGTAAGTAAGCATTTCACTGTAATGTCTGCACCTGTTGTATTCGGCGCATGTGACCAATAACATTTGATTTGATTTGATTTGATGTCCAGGCCCTTCTGAAGTTTGCCAATGACAATCTGGATGATCCAGAGGAGGAATGGGAGAAGGTCATGTGGTCTGATGAGACAAAAATAGAGCTTTTTGGTCTAAACTCCACTTGCTGTGTTTGGAGGAAGAAGAAGGATGAGTACAACCCCAAGAACACCATCCCAACCGTGAAGCATGGAGGTGGAAACATCATTCTTTGGGGATGCTTTTCTGCAAAGGGGACAGGACGACTGCACCGTATTGAGGGGAGGATGGATGGGGCCATGTATCGCGAGATCTTGGCCAACAACCTCCTTCCCTCAGTAAGAGCATTGAAGATGGGTCGTGGCTGGGTCTTCCAGCATGACAACGACCCGAAACACACAGCCAGGGCAACTAAGGAGTGGCTCCGTAAGAAGCATCTCAAGGTCCTGGAGTGGCCTAGCCAGTCTCCAGACCTGAACCCAATAGAACATCTTTGGAGGGAGCTGAAAGTCCGTATTGCCCAGCAACAGCCCCGAAACCTGAAGGATCTGGAGAAGGTCTGTATGGAGGAGTGGGCCAAAATCCCTGCTGCAGTGTGTGCAAACCTGGTCAAGACCTACAGGAAACGTATGATCTCTGTAATTGCAAACAAAGGTTTCTGTACCAAATATTAAGTTCTGCTTTTCTGATGTATCAAATACTTATGTCATGCAATAAAATGCAAATTAATTACTTAAAAATCATACAATGTGATTTTCTGGATTTTTGTTTTAGATTCCGTTTCAAACAGTTGAGAACCTCTACATGCTTTGTAAGTAGGAAAACCTGCAAAATTGGCAGTGTATCAAATACTTGTTCTCCCCACTGTATTTGCATAGAACAGGGGTTCACAAACTTTTTCACTCTGGCCCCACTTCCAGCATTGCGCGCACGCGCACCACGTCTATTTCTATGGGCACAAGCACTGTTCATGACACAAACTGTTCACAGCCCTCTTGTTGGCGGAGAGAACATTTTCCAGGTTTTAAAGCTCATTTTCTTGCAATTCTATACATTTTGCCTTGTTTAATGTGTATTCATGTGATATTTGAGTGACTCAAACATTACAACAAAATCTATGGGCTAAAAAACCTAGCTAAAAAACGTTAGCTAGTTGATCTGGACATTTCTGACAAGTTATAAATAGCTCTCTAAGGTGTGCAATGACTGGCATGACAAGAGGATTCTACTAGTGCATTCTCAGTGGCGATTTTAGCATGTATATCTTGGTGGGGCAAAAAAAAACACAAATGGATGCATGCCAGCAAAGCCACTTGCCACACTTCCTACAAAGCTGCCTCCTCTCCTTGTTCGGGCAGGCTTCGGCGTTCATCGTCACCGGCCTTCCAGCCACTGCTGCTCCTCATCTCATCATTCCATTTGTTTTGTCTTGTTTATTACACACACCTGGTTCATATCCCCTCATCAGTACCTGTATACGTGTTCCCTCTGCCCCCTTGTCTTTGTGTGTGATTGTTTATTGTGGAGGTTATATGAGCTCGGTGGGGCTCCTTGTACTTTGTATCGACATATATACAGAATAAACCTTTATTCTGTGATTTACCCTCCTGCGCCTGACTCCGTCCAAATCACACGCCACAGAATCACACACCCGAACATGGAGTCAGCAGGAGAAGAGCCCATGCCTGGAGTCGTGGCACGGGTCCACGAGCATTCCAGGATGCTAGCCAGCTTGCTTGGGAGAAGCGATGGATCGGGTTCTCCAGGTTGTCCAACGCCTGGAGAGGAGAGGACCTGACCCGTCAGGACCAGCTGAGCGACTGGATCCGGCCACCAACACTCCATCACCCCGAGGGATTCATCTATCCCGACCGAGGGAGTTTGACGGGACGGCTGCACGCTGCCAGGGATTCCTCCTGCAGTTGGACCTCTACTTCATGAACATCAGCCCGGCTCCATCGGAGAGGGAGAAGGTGTCCGCCCTCGTCTCCTGCCTCTCGAGGAAAGCCCTGGAGTGGGCCAACGCGGTCTGGAGAGAAGGAGGAACCACGTTGGACAAGAGGCGGGCAAGCGTCTGGTCCAACTGAGGCAGGGGACGAGGACCGCACAGGACTTTGCCCTGGAGTTTCAGACCCTAGCGGCTGGGTCCAGGTGGAACGAGCGGGCCCTGATCTACCGATTCCGGTCCAGCCTGCGAGAGGACGTCCGAAGGGAGCTAGTCCAAATCACACGCCACACCACTACACAACACAACACTAAACAATACATTAATTGCACTATAACAGTGACAAACGGTGCCGACCAACTCTTAGGGCCTACATAAATCTGTCCCAACAGCAGGGTCCCAACAGCAGTCCCAAAACCTTACCACTGCTACAGCTGGCTATCAGCGGAGCCTTGTCTGGCAGCGAAACTGTTCATTCAGCCTCATTTACTGCCTTTAAAAAAAACATAGCTGATATGGCTGACTTGCTTAAACAAATGTGGTTTCTACTGACAATTGAGATGTACAAACTAAGGGGACGACAAGCGGATAAGAGGCAATCCGTAATTTCGATTAAGACATTAATTAGGGAGCTAGGACGGATGTACAGCAGCAGAATTCAGAACATGGCCCATTCTTATAGTATTCTTACACTTAGTAGTACTTTCTTAGCTACATTATACATATCTCCCTGGCATATTACATAATTTATGCAGCAGCGTACAATACATCTTTGGACTCACCTTGTTGTGATGTGCTCACTTGAACAGGAAGGTGGCGAGGCGGTCCTTCGTGGGAAAATGTTGTCATCAAATTCTGCCATTCTGGATTTATGGTGCTTTCAAGACAACTGGGAACTCTGAAAAAAACAAGTTTGAAACATGATGACGTCAGTGATCTTCAGGTTGGAGCTCTACAAAGAGGCCCGAGTTCCCGACTTGCAATTCCGAGTTGGATGACCGTTCAAAACGTATTTTCCCAGTCGGAGCTCGTTTTTTTCTGAGTTCCCAGTTGTCTTGAACTCACTGAAGTTTGAGATTTCCCAGTTTCCAGTTGTTTTTGAGCGCGTCAGAAGTCATGCTGGATTGACAGGCTAGTGATTGCTTTGCAATGCTTGCAGTTAGCCACTGATTCTTTCCAAACCACTCATTGTTGAATTTGCGATTTCCAACTTGTTGCGTAATGTTTATGTCCAATTGCCGATGACCACCGATACGTTTGATCTAAAATTTCTCTTAATTATTTCTCTAAATATGACAGGGATTGAAAATTATTTGCCAGTAGATTGTCTACTTGATTCATAATGATGACTGCTAGCTTGCTAGCTAAGATTTTGAAAGTATGATGTTGACATGATCAGTCCAATCAAAGCCATTTATGCAAATTGGGTATTAATAAATTGGCGACAGCCTGAATGCCCTCCCACCTATCTGTTTCATGTACTGTATCAGGTAGCCTGCAAAAGCCAGCATTAGCCTGCAAAAGCCAGCATGGATAGAATGCAAGACTTTACTAATATTTGCCATATTCAAATAATTCTTACATGCCAACGTATCGCCACGGTCCGTGCCTTGGTGAGACTTGCACGGACCGTGCCTTGGTGAGAGTTCCCCCCCCCCCCTCTTTTTCCCTTCCTCTATCTAGGCTAGTTTATGAACGTTGACATGGGTCAGAGGAGAGAGGGAATGGGATTCTTAGATTCCAACAGAGTCGACAGACAGAGAGGTTGCCACGATCCCTCGTGATACTTTCAAGGAAAAAATAATTAAGCACTGCAGACAACCACTTTGAAACCTTTCAAGTTAGTATGAAATCGCAGCATGTGGACCTTTGATCAGCAAACGGTGGAGCAGCAGCCTTCCAGCCAGCCATCTCTCCACATTACTGTTTGTGAGCCTTAATCTCCACCCGTGTTTGATTTGTTCACTGAACTGATCACCCAAATAATCAGCTCCCTTCGTGCTCCGCCAGTATTTCCCTCTCTATTTCTCTTCACAGTTACACTCCCCTTTCAGGCACCAAACCTTACCCCTCCACCCCAAGCCCCTATGGAGATAAACACTAGGCTCCATGCTTCACAGATTTATAATCCTCACAATTAAAACCTTTACCTGGGCCAAGATGGAGCAGCACTCTCTACTCCTGGGGTGAATCTCAACTGTGTTTCTATGATTCTATGAACCCTCTCTCTTCACTTCAAAACACATTGGAGGGGAAGTTCCAAGAGGTCAAAACGTTTCACCTTTAATGCATTTTGAGAAGGAGGTGAGGACAGAGGATGCAAGGAATCAAGGAAATGCTGTCTTCAGTCTTCTCACAATGAGCCACCCAGTCCTGGACGAGGTCAATCACAAACAGCTGAGGGGCTGAATATCACAGTCTACCAGGGTCTGTAAGCGTCCTCCTGACTGATGACTTGTCCTGCTTTGTTTTCCTATCCCTTGTAGAGCGTGTCATGGAGGCAGAGCAGGCATCTTGGTTGAGTTGATGCCAGTGTGAACTTGGCCTGCCTTTACACAGCCTCCCCCTCCGGTGACAGCAGCGAGGCAGACACCCAGAGGTTTAATGGAACCTATGACAGGGGGTGTAGTTGGGAGTTATGGGGCCCATCGATTAGCATTCACTGCATCTTTGCATAGTGTGTGTGTGTGCGTGTGTGCGTGTGTGTGTGTGACCGTGTGTGTGTGTGTCAGTGTATGTATGTGCTTGTATCTTTGCATAGCATTAAAGAGTGTGAGCGAGGGGAGGAGAGGGACGGTGAGGTGGACAAAGTAGTAGCTGAGGATGTCCAACAGACACCAAGGGCAGAGACGCCATCCATCACTCCCTGGCATCTTTAACAACAGTGAGGGCATTTGTCTGTACAGAGAGGGCATTGTGATAATCAACTGCCATCCTTCTCACTCTGTCAAATCACATATTATTATAAAGAGTTAGAAAATGACTTTTGTTTTCTTCAAGAGATTCGTCAAACCCTCCTTTCTACCAATAATTGAATGGTGTGTGTAGCTAAAGGTGATGTGCATCAATACAAGTAGTGTACCATCAAGGTTTAAAAGTTTACCATCATTGTTCAGTTTCAGTTACAGCACATATCCTTTAAATGCCCTGACAAGACTGACTGATTTTTCTAGACATCGTGATCTTGACTCCATGCCTTTACAACTCTCCAATGAGCTGAATCTTTGTCAGTGATTAAGTTACTATGTACGCATCTGTCCAAGGTCAACCCCAGACACTGTTCCTCATATTGCACCAATTACTGCTTTAGTTCCACTAACGTCAACCTTGGGGAGAGGAAAGCTTTAAATCTATAAACTCGAGCACATGTTCAACACATCTCCACTGCACAGCAAAGGTCCTTACTTTACAATTCTCATTTGTCCATATAAAATCACCTACTAAGAGAAACTGAGTAGTGATGTGTTTCCTGGTTGTATTTTTCTCTCTCCATTGTTACCAATAGAACATAGAACCAGGCGTAGACCTATGGCGTACGTAGCCGTGGGAAGATGTTTGGGGGTGGGGGTTCTGCCAATTTTTTCAAAACATTTCTCCTTGCGTTGCAGACGGCTGTATCGGTCCACCAATACAGGAGTAGAAAGGCTTAGTGCACTACTTTTGTGAAAACAAAATGTTTCCCGCGCTGCAGAGGGCTATATCGGTCCACTAATACAGACAACACATAAAACCTCACATAATTCTGCCCAAAAACAATGACAATTTCTCTCAACCAATGGCATATGGACTTTTTAGGTGAGCGCTGGTGCCGCCCTGTGATAAGAAGTGTCCACTTTGTCATAGGCAGGGGCGCAAAATATTTTGTTTGTCCATTCCCAACGCGCCTCTCCAGGGTGCTGTTGGAGAGACATATCGCTGCCACGCTCCACCAACATGCCGTAACAAATTATATCGAACATAAACCATGTAGTAGAAGATACAGCATATATAATATGGCCTTTTCTGTAGCCTACAGGCTGGAGATAAAATATATGACAATGTATTGAGACTGAACATTTTTACATTATCAAATAAAATAACATTTTATTGGTCACATACACATATTTAGCAGATGTTATTGCGGGTGTAGCGAAATACTTGTGTTCCTAACTCCAACAGTGCAGTAGCATCTAACAATTCTCAACAATACACACAAATCTAAAAGTAAAAGCAATAAGAAATATATAAATATTAGGACGAGCAATGTCGGAGTGGCATTGACTAAAATACAGTAGAATAGAATTCAGCATATACATATGAGATGAGTAAAGCAGTATGTAAACATTATTAAAGTGACTAGTGGCCAGTGATTCCATGTATATGTATATAGGGCAGCAGCCTCTAAGGTGCAGGGTTGAGTAACCCAGTGGTAGCCGGCTAGTGATGGCTAATTAACAGTCTGATGGCCTTGAGATAGAAGCTGTTTTTCAGTCTCTCGGTCCCAGCTTTGATGCACCTGTACTGACCTCGCCTTCTGAATGATAGCGGGGTGAACAGGCCGTAGCTCGGGTGGTTGATGTCCTTGATGATCTTTTTGGCCTTCCTCTGACATCGGGTGCTGTAGGTGTCCTGGAGGGCAGGCAGTGTGCCCCCGGTGATTTGTTGGGCAGACCGCACCACCCTTTGGAGAGCCCTGCGGTTGCAGGCGGTGCAGTTTCCATACCAGGCGGTGATACAGCCTGACAGGATGCTCTCAATTGTAAAATATTGTGAGTGTCTTAGGGACCAAGCCGAATTGTTGCACCTTCTTCACCACACTGTCTGTGTGGGTGGACCATTTTAGATTGTCAGTGATGTGTACGCCGAGGAACTTCTCCACTGCGGTCCCGTCGATGTGGATAGGGGCGTGCTCCCTCTGCTGTTTCCTGAAGTCCACGATCAGCTCCTTCGTTTTGTTGACGTTGAGGGAGAGGTTATTTTCTTGGCACCACTCCGTCAGGGCCCTCACCTCCTACCTGTAGGCTGTCTCGTCATTGTTAGTAATCAGGCCTACTACTGTTTTGTCATCTGCAAACTTGATGATTGAGTTGGAGGCGTGCCTTGGCCACACAGTCATGGGTGAACAGGGAGTACAGGAGGGGGCTGAGCACACACCCTTGTGGGGCCCCTGTGTTGAGGATCAGTGAAGTGGAGGTGTTGTTTCCTACCTTCACCACCTGGGGGGTTCAGACCCAGGGCCTCAAGCTTAATGATGAGCTTGGAGGGTACTATGGTGTTGAATGCTGAGCTATAGTCAATGAACAGCATTCTTATATAGGTATTCCTCGTGTCCTGGTGGAATAGGGCAATGTGCGATGTGATGGTGATTGCATCGTCTGTGGATCTATTGGGCCGGTAAGCAAATTGAAGTGGGTCTAGGGTGGCAGGTAAGGTAGAGGTGATATGATCCTTAACTAGCCAGCTGGGGGGGGGGGGGGGGGCTTGAAGGGAATATACACGGCTGTGACTATAACCGAAGAGAATTCTCTTGGGAGGTAATACGGTCAGCATTTGATTGTGAGGTATTTTAGGTTGGGTGAACAAAAGGACTTGAGTTTCTGTATGTTATCACAATCACACCATGAGTAGTTAATCATGAAACATACACTACCGCCTTTCTTCTTCCCGGAGAGAGTTCTTTTTTCTTGTCTGTGCTATGAACTAAGAACCCAGCTGGCTGTATGGACAGGGATAGTATATCCCGAGAGAGCCATGATTCCATGAAACAGAGTATGTTACAGTCCCTGATGTCTCTCTGGAAGGAGATCCTCACCCTGAGCTCGTCTACTTTATTGTCCAGAGACTGAACATTAGCGAGTAATATACTCAGAAGCGGTGGATGGTGTGCACGCCTCCTGAGTCGGACTAGAAGTCCACTCCGAATACCTCTTCTCCGCCGGCGGCGTCTTGGAGCAGCCTCTGGGATAAGTTCAATTGCCCTGGGGGGTACGAACAAAGGATTCAATTCGGGAAAGTCGTATTCCTGGTCGTAATGCTGGTGAGTTACCGCCGCTTTGATATCCAAAAGTTATTTCCGGCTGTATTTAATAATACAAAAGACGTCCTGGGCTAATAATGTAAGAAATAACACACAAAAAAACAAAATACTGCAAAGTATGAAAAAATGTATGCACTCTGGATGAGAGCGTCTGCTAGATGACTAAAATGTAAAATGTAAGTTGCTTAGGAGCTAGAAACAGGGCTTCCATGTCTGTCGGTGTCATCTTACATGCAGGTTTCTCCGATCAAATAGCCTAACCTAAATGGCGCCCAATCAAATAAAAAAATGTGCTGACATGTTAACAAACAACATATCCTAAAAACAGGACAGGTCAAAGTAAAATGGACAATATGGATTGGGTAATCAGGCTACTCACAACTGCTGTCCAGGACTGTCCAAATTGATTAGTTACAGGAATCAGGACTAATAAAGCCAATGCAACAGCCTGTTTTATAAACGGTGGGCCATCCAAGACATGGATGGGCATTCTTAAAATTCCATTGCAGGCTGACACCAGTAAGCTACACGCCAGTAAACACGGACCGACGCTGACGTCTTTTGCTTTTTTGGTTTTTTGGTCCTGTCTGGACTAGCAGTCTTTTTGGTGCAGTCCAGACTGGCCTTGATTTCCACGTCCCCTGATGTTGGTTTTTGGTCCGGTCTGGACCAGCCTTGATTTGGCCCAAACATAGACATCTATGTTTGATTCAGATTTGGTGCGGTCTGGATCAGCCTTAATTTGGTCCAAACATAGACGTCTATAAATGACGTCTTTTCAACTTTCTTTCAGAACCGAAAATGAACCTGATTTCAACATCCGGAAAATACGTCTTTTCACCTTTCATTCAGAATCTAAATTGAACCTAACTTCAACGTCTGGAAAATACGTATTTTAAACGTCATTTTGCTTACTGGGACTATTCTAGTTTTACGGGGGTAGCAATAGTTTTGTCTTGTCTAGAGCGGCAGAATGGCCAGGACCAGCCCGGAATACATTTACATTTTACATTTTAGTCATTTAGCAGACGCTCTTATCCAGAGCGACTTACAGTTAGTGAGTGCATACATTTTCATACTGGCCCAATACACTAGCCCAGTGCACTACTTTTGTGAAAAGAAACAACAACATGTATATATATATTGTTATTATTTATTTATTTTTTCAGGGGGTGCTGCAGCACCCATACTTCCTGCGGCTATGATGGCGTATACACTTCAAGTTTGTCTTGATTTTAAAGAAGATTGATACAGTTGTAAATGAAAACCAACCCTCTGATTAATACACATTTATATGTAATTTTATTACACTGACATCTAGCCAAACCACACTACTACACAAACAGACAGTATACTCAGCACCCTCTCTCCCAGATCCAATATGAATTGAGTGTTGTTCCAATCAAACAAATCCATGCTTGTTCCAAACAGGCTTATGAGTAATGGATTCAAGAGTGGTGCTGTATTTGATTACCCCTGGCTCTGCTCTGCGGTGGCTTGACTAAGATCCATTTGAGTCTGAGAGGTAGGCTAGCTAGGTAGTGCTGCTGTGAACTTCAATATGGACACCCTCCAGCTATTGACCCAGGCCATCTGTAAGTGGGCTGTGCTTTTAGTGTACTTACACACCAGTTGGGTATGCATCCTCTACCTCCTGGCAGTTTACAGATACTTTTGTTGGCAGACAGAAACCAGTCCTCCTTTTTCCCCCACTATGAATTATTGATGCTTCAGAGAATGGGGCTAGCCTACTTTTTAATTATGAAGATGGAGGGCATGAACCATTTTTCCATCATGGCTATGGCAATAACGGAATGGCCATTTAAAGTTATGTAGCCTTATAATTTATGAACAAACACTAAGTTATTCAATGAAGGTATTTTTCCTTTGGAAAACTAGATCAGAGATGGATGGATCTAGACATCCATATTTGCTGAATATGAGAGACAAATGGGAAAAGCATTAGTGAATTACCAGTATTGCAAATGAATGAAGAGGTACTTGGAACAGTCCTTGGATAGCTTTTCATGGACAACTAAAGGCATATAGACTGTGAATGACCAGGTAATAGGAAATACATGTTTTCCATAACAGAATTAAAAAAGCAATTTTGGACTGACCAATGTAACTTCAAAGTTTCATATCAAGTATTTTGGACATCAGAGCAATCTTGATGGAATCCTATTTTAGACAGAAAATGATATTCATATGATAGGTAAGATATACAAAACCTTGCAAAGAGCTGTTCCAAATGACAATCTCTTAGAAAAATATATAAACTTCTGGAACCAAGACTTAAAAATAACTGATATTGACACAAGATGGAGGGAATGTTGGAACATAACTAACAAAATTACAGTTAACGAAAATGTATCTTAATCCAGTATAAACTAATGTATAGAATGTATTATACAAGAGAAAAAATTCACAAATTCTACAGCACAAAGGCAGAGTCATGTCTTAAGTGTTGTAGCAGGTGATTTGGACGGAGTCAGGCGCAGGAGGTGTAAATCACAGAATAATGGTTTATTCGGCCAATACAGCGATTCGCAGCAATGCGTAAAACAACCCCGTGAGAACTCTCTGCGTCCATGAAAAGGTGGGGTCGTATAGTGCTAACCAGGGAATGCCCAACACAACAAGGAAATCAGGGGACTCAATAATATGAAAGGTGATTTGCTCACGATGGGTCTCCTGCGTAACCATATTGACTGGTGCTGTAACTTCCCTAACAAAACCTGACCCTAATGGTCGACTGTCAAGTGCTTTGATGGGCAATGGAATGGACAGGGAAACCAATGTAATACATAGACTAAGAGCTAAAGACCTGTCCATAAAGTTCCCAGCTGCGCCTGAATCTACCAGCGCCTTACACTGGGGAACTACCGTGTAATCAGGGAAGTTGACGTGGATGGTGAAATGCAGAGCAGAGGGCTCTGAACGAGTGTGGGTTTGCGCTACCTGGGGTGACGTGAGAGTGCCCTGCCTGCCACCTCCAGAACAAGAAGAACTCTGACGACATCGTGCAGCAGAATGTCCTCTCTTGCCACAAGAGTGACACTGGATCTGTCGTCCTCCGTTCTCCCAGAACGCTGCACCACCCAGCTCCGTCGGAACATGATCCGGGTTGAAGGGGGGTGAAACGGGCAGGTCCCTTCCAGGACGTCCTCTCGAATCCAGCAGGTTGTCCAACCGGATGGCCATGTCCACCAGTTGGTTGAAGGTCAACGTGGTATCCCGGCAGGCTATCTCCCTTCGGACGTCCTCACGTAGGCTGCATTGGAAGTGGTCGATGAGGGCCCGCTCGTTCCACCCGGACTCAGCCGCTAGAGTTCTAAACTCCAGGGCAAAGTCTTGCGCGGTCCTCGTCCCCTGCCTCAGATGGACCAGACGCTTGCCCGCTTCTCTTCCTTCGGGGGATGATCTCATGTCACCCCGCTCCTCCGCACACTCCACTGGCTTCCAGTTGAGGCTCGCATCTACTACAAGACCATGGTGCTTGCCTACGGAGCTGTGAAGGGAACGGCACCTCCTTACCTTCAGGCTCTGATCAGTCCCTACACCCAAACTAGGGCACTACGTTCATCCACCTCTGGCCTGCTAGCTCCCCTACCTCTACGGAAGCACAGTTCCCGCTCAGCCCAGTCAAAGCTATTCGCTGCTCTGGCACCCCAATGGTGGAACAAGCTCCCCCACGACGCCAGGACAGCGGAGTCACTGACCACCTTCCGGAGACACTTGAAACCCTACCTCTATAAGGAATACCTGGAATAGTATAAAGTAATTATTCTACCCCCCACCCCCCCATAAAAAAAGTGCTTGTCCCACTGTCTATCATAAGTTGAATGCACCAATTTGTAAGTCGCTCTGGATAAGAGCGTCTGCTAAATGATGATGTAAATGTAATGATCGAAGACTGCCCGGAAGAGGCGAGCGAAATCTCCGTAGTTGTCCAACTCGTCTCCTCCTTCACTCCAGACCGCGTTGGCCCACTCTAGGGCTTTCCCCGAGAGGCAGGAGACGAGGGCGGACACCTTCTCCCGATCCGATGGAGCAGGGCTGATGGTGTTGAAATAGAGGTCCAGCTGCAGGGGGAAACCCTGGCAGCTGGCCGCTGTCCCGTCGTCTTCCCTCGGTCGAGACAGGTGAATACCTCTGAGTGCTGGGGTGTGGGTGGCTGGATCTGGTCACTCCGCTGGTTCCGCAGGGTTGGGTCCTTTCCTCTCCAGGCACTGGACGGCCTGGAGAACCCGATCCATCGCTTTGCTCAAGCTGGCTAACATGTTGGAATGCTCCCGGACCCGCTCCAAGACTCCAGGCATATTCGTCGCTCCTGCTGACTCCATGCTGTTGGGTGTGTGATTCTGTAGCGGGTGATTTGGACGGAGTCAGGCACAGGAGGTGTAAATCACAGAATAATGGTTTATTCGGCCAATACAGCGGTTCGCAGCAATGCGTAAAACAACTACAGTGCGACTTAACGGCGCACTGGGGAAAACAAAACACACGGGTGAATATCCCGGCGATAAAGTACATAATGCTTCACCAAGCTATCGACACCTCCACATGGAAACAATCACACACAAAGACATGGGGGGCAGAGGGAATACTTATACAGGGACTGATGAGGGGAAATGAGCCAGGAATGTGTAAAAAACAAGACAAACCAAATGGAATGATGAGAAGAGGAGCGGCAGTGTCTAGAAGGTCGGTGACGACGAACACCAAAGCCTGCCCGAACAAGGAGAGGAGGCAGCTTCGGAGGAAGTTGTGACAAGTGTAAAACTAATAATGACTCAATAATCCATGCCTTCTGGGAATTCTATAAAGTCCAAAAGTTATGGGCGGAGTTAGAAAGTTGGCTGTCAGAAGTATTACAATGTAAATTTACTTTTAATTCATATGTCTGCGTATTTCAAGCAACCTGGTCTCAGAGCATTTCGTATTATTCTGTATGTAAAACTGAACACTCCATTTAGTATATGTTACATTTCGTATGGTATGTATTAATTTGTGGATGTCCATTTCATATGATATGTTACGAATTATAATTTGTATTATATATTCCGAATTTGCAAAGAGTATAATATGTTAAGAATTTGCAAAATGTATGATATGTTACAAATTCTAGCTAGATGGCTAGGTGGCTAACATTAGCTAGGCTAGGGGTTAGGGTTAGGTGTTAAGGTTAGGGTTAAGTTTAGGAGTTAGGTTAAAGGATTACGGTTAGGGTTAGGGGAAGTGTTACGGTTAGGGTTAGGGGAAAGGTTAGCTAAAAGGGTTAAGGTTAGGATTAGGGGAAGGGTTAGCTAACATGCCAAGTAGTTGCAAAATAGCTAAAACGTAGTAAGAAGTTGAAAAGTTAAAAAGCTAAAATGCTAAAGTTGTCCATGATGAGAGTCAAACTCTCAACCTTTGGGTTGCTAGACGTTTGTGTTATATGCTTACCCATCCACCCCGACCAACCACCCTACTTTCATTTTTCCTTAAGTAATCATCTGTCTTATGCAGGAGTGCCACTTTGTTTTTAGAAGTGGGGGGGACATAATATATACAGTGAGGGAAAAAGGTATTTGATCCCCTGCTGATTTTGTACGTTTGCCCACTGACAAAGACATGATCAGTCTATAATTTTAATGGTAGGTTTATTTGAACAGTGCGAGACAGAATAACAACAAAAAAATCCAGAAATACGCATGACAAAAATGTTATAAATTGATTTGCATTTTAATGAGGGAAATAAGTATTTGACCCCTCTGCAAAACATGACTAGGTACTAGGTGGCAAAACCCTTGTTGGCAATCATAGAGGTCATACGTTTCTTGTAGTTGGCCACCAGGTTTGCACACATCTCAGGAGGGATTTTGTTCCACTCCTCTTTGCAGCTCTTCTCCAAGTCATTAAGGTTTCGAGGCTGACGTTTGGCAATTCGAACCTTCAGCTCCCTCCACAGATTTTCTATGGGATTAAGGTCTGGAGACTGGCTAGGCCACTCCAGGACCTTAATGTGCTTCTTCTTGAGCCACTCCTTTGTTACATTGGCTGTGTGTTTTGGGTCATTGTCATGCTGGAATACCCATCCACAACCCATTTTCAATGCCCTGGCTGAGGGAAGGAGGTTCTCACCCAAGATTTGACAGTACATGTCCCCGTCCATCGTCCCTTTGATGCGGTGAATTTGTCCTGTCCCCTTAGCAGAAAAACACCCCCAAAGCATAATGTTTCCACCTCCATGTTTGTAGGTGGGGATGTTGTTCTTGGGGTCATAGGCAGCATTCCTCCTCCTCCAAACACGGCGAGTTGAGTTGATGCCAAAGAGCTCGATTTTGGTCTCATCTGACCACAACACTTTCACCCAGTTCTCCTCTGAATCATTCAGATGTTCATTGGCAAACTTCAGACGGCCCTGTATATGTGCTTTCTTGAGCAGGGGGACCTTGCGGGCGCTGCAGGATTTCAGTTCTTCACGGCGTAGTGTGTTACCAATTGTTTTCTTGGTGACTATGGTCCCAGCTGCCTTGAGATCATTGACAAGATCATCCTGTGTAGTTCTGGGCTGATTCCTCACCGTTCTCATGATCATTGCAACTCCACGAGGTGAGATCTTGCATGGAGCCCCAGGCCGAGGGAGATTGACAGGTCTTTTGTGTTTCTTCCATTTGCGAATAATCGCACCAACTGTTGTCACCTTCTCACCAAGCTGCTTGGCGATGGTCTTGTAGCCCATTCCAGCCTTGTGTAGGTCTACAATCTTGTCCCTGACATCCTTGGAGAGCTCTTTGGTCTTGGCCATGGTGGAGAGTTTGGAATCTGATTGATTGCTTCTGTGGACAGGTATCTTTTATACAGGTAACAAGCTGAGATTAGGAGCACTCCCTTTAAGAGTGTGCTCCTAATCTCAGCTCGTTACCTGTATAAAAGACACCTGGGAGCCAGAAATCTTTCTGATTGAGAGGGGGTCAAATAATTATTTCTCTCATTAAAATGCAAATCAATTTATAACATTTTTGACATGCGTTTTTCTGGATTTTGTTGTTGTTATTCTGTCTCTCACTGTTCAGATAAACCTACCATTAAAATTATAGCCTGATAATTTATTTGTCAGTGGGCAAACATACAAAATCAGCAGGGGATCAAATACTTTTTTCCTCACTGTATATATTTTTTTTATCCAGTCGGATAAACACTCCAAATAGCGTACCCGACCGCGCGGAGGCGTCCTCATTGTCCTAAAACACACAGTTGCCTCGTTTTGTATCACATTCCAATGATAAAACTGGGGGGGGGGACAAAAATGCAATTTCAGAATGTGGGGGGGGGGGGACAGTGAAAGTTGCGCCCCTGGTCTTATGTAACCATGCCAAATGGAACATATCATACTAATTTGAGTGTCCCGTATTTATTTTTACTATTTTACGTCCAGTCTATGAGACCAGGCTGATTTAAAGACATGCATGAGAGGGTGCAGTGAGATATCCAATGGGTTGGACAATACTTTTCTCGTCAATCATCTTGAAAAACGTATACTTCAAAAAAGGAAATCAACCAATCCTCCCTCCATCATTAACACAATGGAAAGGTCAAGTGCTTTATTATCTGAATGTTTAATGTGCGTGGGCAACTGAGAGAAACAAAATGGTGCAGTTTGAGGCCATGTGTTTGAGACTGATGCGGGCGCTGGAGGTGTGTGAGCAGGTGGGTCTGGGCGGTGTGATGTCGTTGATATTTGTGTGCATGTGTATGCTGTTGTTTGTATGTTTGTTTTGTATTGTTTTAATTTTTTTTTTTACAAAAAACGGGAACATTTCATCTGATTATGCTTTAATAATGTAAATGTGAAAGACAAGGATGTGTTGGACCTTCCTTGTAGCTAAAGGGTCAGGGGGATTGAGAGAGGTGGAATTGATTGACATTAATGCAGCGCAACAAAATGGCTGCTTAATGTGGTCCGGATTCCTAAACACTTTCAGTTCCAGGGAAAAAACTTGAATGGGATTTGTAGGAAAAAGGAGAGAAAGAGCAGCAGAATTTTTGCAGAGGCAGGTTCTAAGCGTTCTGCTTATTACTTAAACAACATTGTTCTGTCGCCCCCTGGGAGCATGGGGACTTGGAGGGCTGTGAAAATTATACCGGATCATTATCTCAGACGCAGAGAGAGCATGCATCTCAGAGCCAATCAATGGCACTGTTGAGAGCTCTAATGGCTGGCACTCAACGGAGGGTTACTGTGAATATAATATGACTGCACACAGTAGTGTCTACCCACCTGGAAAGAACATTACAAGGACCAATAGTGGTCTAAAAATTGCTTGGCTCCTCTCTCTCCATCTATCTATCTATCTATCTTATATATAGACAGACAGACAGACAGACAGACAGACAGACAGACAGACAGACAGACACAGAAGATAAGCAAAAATAGATACTTTCCAAGAATGAAGAAAAATAATTGTGTAAAGTTATAGGTAGCCTATTCATAATTGGGCCTACAATCCCACCATTTCAATAATATGCCTATTATCTTTCATAAAACGGTTGATTGATTCCCCAAACTGTTTATATCTGAGACAATAATGTTTTTCTGCTTTTGAAGATCTGTGAGAATGTAGTAAACCTATTGTAGAAAGTCGTTTATTACTAGGTAGTAGCACCGTAGTTATGCCCATAGGTGGCAGTACTCTAACAGAATTGGCACCAGCATCTCCCCTGAAAGTAGCCTTAATTGATGACACTTTCAGGTCACAATGCGTACTAGAACTGGCCAGATGTATTATGTGTTTGGATTATATTCGTTGATATTAATAATTGTATTATTATTTTTAGATTATATAAATAATATAAATGATGTTTTATACAACTCACTATATTTGAATACATCAAATATAGCTTCAATACGTGTTCAATGAAGGTAGGCTAGACCAATGTAACTGAAAAATCAGAAATACATCATTATAAAATGCTTCTGAAGATTATATACACTTTATTGTGTCTTCTTATTACTTGGCAATCAAGAAAAATGTCCATAGCCTACATATGAGATCAAATCAGAGGGAAGGGAAATAATTTATCCTACAAGATAATGGCTTATTTTGTTATCTATTTTATATTTTTACATTCACTGGAGGCTGATTTGATTGTCGCAAATTACACTGAGCAGAACATATGGCCAAGCCATTCGGAGGTACCACGCTGAAACAGTTAACAAATGCAACATGCAAATGAGCCCGTGCTGCGGAAGTGTACAGGGGGGCTGGGTTTAAACGCTGTGGTGTGCAAACCTGACTGTACTGTATGCTGCCAGGGTTCCGTAAGCGCCACAGCTTTCCATGCCAGTCTAGCACAGCCCTATGAGAAAGCGAGTGTGCCTGTGTAAACTTGTGCGGCAAGGTTGCTACCCAAACCGAAAGAAGCTTACCGGACGATGGCATGCCAGGCTACAGCGGCTGTCATAGTAGAGGACATTACCCTGTGAACTAAAGGAATTCGCCGTATCATATAGGCATGCTGTTGTAATCGACCATTTGAAAAAAAAACAGACGGTCAAACGAAGTTGCGCACACTGAATGTTCATCATAGATTCATTATTGTGTCCGTAGAGAAACGTTGCATCGGCTTTTTGGGATCTTTAGGCTATGAATGAGGCGACATTGGGTATCCGAAAATTTATAGGAATTGGGAGTGAATGGGACTAGGCTACAAGCTCTAAATTAATTGAGCATCATTGAGGAACGCGGTGTCAGACTTTATCGTAGCAGCCTACTCGGAGCATTTTCCGTGGATGTAAGTAGCTACAATACTCCATCGCCTAAAGGAAGAGAAGACCATCACTGGTTGTGTGATCAGAATAAAAACAACATCAGGAGCTTCCATTGAAACCGAAAGGTGAGTGAAAACGATTAGCATATGTTTATAATTTACATTTTTTTCCGGTTTGTTTTGAAATGTCTACGTGGATGCTGATGATAGCTACAACATACTTTTGTGTCTGCCTTAACATTAACACTGTTCTGCTTAATAACTAGCTACTCTAGTTCGCCACAATAATATCTGAGAATTCTCAACTCAATTCTCAGCTACCACAAAAAGGGGTTTAAGGCTGCTTATTAAGGTACCTTTGGGATATTAAGCTATATCCCACAAGTAGCCTAATAACCAGCCTTATAACCCTTATTGTGGTAGTTGAGAATTAGGCTAATAAGGCTATTTACATTTTATGGATATAGGTACGGTAAAATTTAGTGTGAAAAAAATGCCCACCCCAAAAATGCGAGGAATTTCAGTGTTGTTATTATTCCAATGGTAGCCTACCAGTTTCGTTTCAATGAATGTTTAGACAAATTTACGCATAGGCTATAGACTCATTGCCTCGTGTGTAAACCCACAATTACGCAGCTCCATTCAGTCAGGTGTTGGGTTTTAATTACCACCTTATTTATGACTTCACGGTCAACTTTTAATCACAGTGCAGCTGTCTTCAGCTCATAAAACTCATTTGATTGAGTTTGATATATCGATACTATCCTCGGCTTTTAAAATTGCGTTGTTCTGGTTTGATGTTATAATACCTTTATTAAACTGCAGCATTTAATAATTTAGTCATCGGATGAGTTATTTTTTATCGGCCTATCATCCCAAAGTAGTTTCAATTACTTCCAATATTTGTAATCAACAGACAGGTAGCATAGCATCAGCTCTCCATGCTGACCTTGACTGTGAACCCGCTATTAGGGGTAAGAGCAGGGCGAAGAGAACCATTTCTATTACAGTGGATTTAGATTATGCTTGATGTAGTGCGCACTTGAAGCCTTGTGCCTCATAATAATCTACAATCCAACATGTGAGAATAAATGTGATTATTTTGCAGCATGTAACTAATTTCTGTTCTTCACTGCGTTCAGGGGATTGGAATAACGGTTGAATGTACTCTCCGACACTGATTACTCTCTAATCCATCCCTCATACTTCTTAATATTCTATATAACGCTGTTGATTTACGATAGGCTCCTATTCCTATTATCGTTCCTATTACAATGTGGTATGCCGCAAAACAGAATAACAGCCGCGTTTCCCCCAAGCCTTGAAAGCAGCTAGATTCAGATGCATTGTTGCCAACTGGCTATAATTTAGGGTTCCTGCTCAGCTCTAGAGTTCTCATCTGTCGAAGCTCAGGAACAGCAGATGCACCCACAAATCTTACATTTCCATCACACTCACACACACACACACACATACACACATCGCCCGGGAAGCGCTCATAAGGGTGACTCTAAAGGAAAATAAATGTTGTCTTAAGTAGAGAATAACTTGCATCTGCCCATGATTGACGGAGAGCATATTAATCGTTGTGACCATGCAATCAAAGCTAGTTTCTTCTTGGTAAAATCTGGTTTAGTATATCTAAAGCGTGACTCGCATCATTATTTTAATATCCTTCTCAAAGTATAACATCCGTTTGACCCTAGAAACAGCCACCAGGGTGGAAATTGCAGTCTTGGAAGAACAAACCACTACACTCAGCCTTACTCTGATTATCACATGCTGATTATATTCACCTAATTAACTCCAATCTGAAGAAAAAACACAGGCACTAGAGCGGTATAGCATTACCATTATGTTTGGGTAGTTGGGCACTCAACGTATGACTATATTATTTTCTCAAGACACACATTTAGTCAGACTTGATCCCCTTTTCGCTACACAAATTTACATGAAAAATCCACCTTCACAAGAAGCACAGTAAATTACATTTCCATTCTGCTCAATGTAGTACTTTCAAGCAGTCTCTTTGAAGAGAGGCAGGAGTGGACAAGCAGAGCTGTTGAGAACCTCAACATCACACACTCTTTAATCAATAAGGTTAACTACACAAAGAAAGCTCAGAGAAGTTGCCTCCATTGGATAAATTCACATCAAACTGGCTGGCTGGCGCCGAAATGAGCACTCTCCATCGCCCCCCATTCCCCTTTCTCCTTTCTCTCAGCGTGTGTTCCAGCATTTTGATTGGATTGTATTCAGCTGGTCAGAACAGGAAGGATTTATGTGACAGTGCTGATCTCAGTCCTATTGATTTGCTTATGCCAGTCAGTTTAGTACATGACTGTTTCCTGCGGGGTAGTCGGGAGGTCTTATGTGCTTAAGGATGAGTTGTTCACCTCTTTCAACTTTCAACAGCTTTATTTTAGGAAGGGTAAATGATGCATCTCATTAGACCCCCTGAAAGCATTCTGTGAAAGCATTCTGCTGCTGCTGGGTATTTTAGTGAATGGACGGACTGATTTGATATTCTGTTGGGCTGGCTGGTGTACTATTACAGACATTGAGTACGAACGCTGTGTTGATTAAGTACAGTGCTCCTTTTACATGACTGGTAGCCATTTTCTTCTTCCTATTCAAAAGCTCCCAACCACTGATGCAGCGTCACGTACTGTATGAAGGGTAGGGATGGAGTAGGCTCTTAAGGCTGGATCATAATGTAAACCCTACCCCCCTTTCCACAAGTCTCCTTCCTTGTGATGATGGGACTCTTCGTCAGGATGACACTACGGCTCAAGAGCGTTCCTTGTCGACCCCGACTATGACCCTTTAGTCGAGCTGGGCGATATTGATAAAAATACATATTGCGATAAAGTGACTGAATTAATATGATAACGATAAATTGAACGATAAATGTACAACATTAATCTGAACTACAGTTTTGTTTTTTTACCCTTTAAACTACTACTACCAGATAGAATGTTGTAGCGATTAAATTGTCCCATTAACAATCACCCATATTAGCCAACTTCTTTTATTTCAAACTTCACATTTCTCTAGTATAGGCTACTTATCGTAATTAATGATGTTAGCAAAATGCCCACGATAAGTGGTCGGTATAGTCAGTGTCGATCATTTTCGGTTTATTGTCCCAGCTCTACTCTTTAGACATCTGCGCCCATCAAGCAGACAGGTTTCTGTCCAGGGCAATAGCTGGTCAAAGCCTCTCCCCAATGCCATCAGCAGTCAGGACTTCATAACCTAATACACATTCTAGTGCATTGTACTTTATTATTAAATGAGTATGATAGGGGTGGTGACCAAGATGCAGCAAAGACAGCCTACCCTGTGTCTTGTGTATGTGCTGTGTCATCAGCAACCAGCATGCAGCACACACTGCCCCAGGCAGCCAGACTCGCCCTCCCCTGTTTAGCTTGAGAGTTTTTGACAAGTCGCTAGGCATGCAGGCGGAATCCTTGACCTATTTCTTAATGAGTGAACAGCGCAAACACATTCATCGGCTGGGTATTCTAGAGCAGCCTTCCCGCTTAAAGACCCCCACCACCCCCCCCCCCCCCACACACACACACACAAACACATACACACACTTGCCTACACACACATCTCAATGCCTTGCGGGCTGGCTGCTGAGTGTTCACTGACTCATTCCTTGCAGATATAGGTCTCCACATCCTCTCTGCTGGAGTGTAGGATACTCACTCTGTTTGTTTGTTTTAATGCAATTGGTCTCCCCCTCACCGGGATGTTAATCTGAACCTCTCAACTGTCCAGCTGTCACAACAGAGATCTCTATCTCTCTGACCCACACACACTCCACTCAGTCGGCCATGTCATGTGCCTGTGTGTACATGGGTGTGTGTGTGTGTGTGCGTGTGTGAGAGAGAGAGAGAGAAAGTGAGAGTGTATCCATGTGAAGATTGACATAAGAGAGATTTGAATCGTCCGTGACATTGATCAAGTGGGGTGTAGCCAGGGAGAACGTTTAGTTGGAAAGTGGTTGTGGTGTGGTGGTAAGCAGAACTATCTCTCTCCTCATGGTGTTCCAAGACTGGCTCCTCAGCCATAGCACTCAGTTCCCTGAGCTTTCAGACTTGCAGTCCTTCCCAACCCTAACTCTAACTCTGCTTGTGAAAAACAGGATTTTATTCTCTGCCAGCTATGCAGTTCTTTTAAGCGTTACGTTCAGCAACAGCTTATTTAAAGATACATTATTTCAGCCTCACCTGTTGCTGACAGGTGTATAAAATCGAGCACACAGCCACGCAATCTCCATAGACAAACATTGTCAGTAGAATGGCCTTACTGAAGAGCTCAGTGACTTTCAACGTGGCACTGACATAGGATGCCACCTTTCCAACAAGTCAGTTCATCACAATTCTGCACTGCTAGAGCTGCCCCGATCAACTGTAAGTGCTGTTATTGTGAAGTGGAAATGTCTAGGAGCAACAACGCCTCAGCCGCAAAGTGGTAGGCCACACAAGCTCACAGAACAGGACCGCCGAGTGCTGAAGTGCATAGTGCGTAAAAATAGTCTGTCCTCAGTTGCAACACTCACTACCGAGTTCCAAACTGCCTCAGGAAGCAATGTCAGCACAATAACTATTAGTCGGGAGATTCATTAAATGGGTTTCCATGGCTGAGCAGCCGCACACAAGCCTAAGATCACCATGCGCAATGCCAAGCGTCGGCTGGAGTGGTGTAAAGTTCACTGCCATTGGAATCTGGAGCAGTGGAAACTCATTTTCTGGAGTGATGAATCACGCTTCACCATCTGGCAGTCCGACAGACGAATCTGGGTTTGGTGGATGCCAGGAGAACGCTACCTGCCCCAATGCATAGTGCCAAATGTAAAGTTTGATGGAGGAGGAATAATGATCTGGGGCTGTTTTTTATGGTTTGGGTTAGGCCCCTTAGTTCCAGTGAAGGGAAATCTTAACACTACAGCATACAATGACATTCCAGACGATTCTGTGCTTCCAACTTTGTGGCAACAGTTTAGGGAAGGCCCTTTCCTGTTTCAGCATGACAATGCCCCCGTGCACAAAGCGAGGTCCGTACAGAAATGCTTTGTCGAGATCGGTGTGGAAGAATTTGACTGGCCTGCAAAGAGCCCTGACCTCAACCCCATCGAACACCTTTGGGATTAATTGGAACGCCGACTGCGAGCCTGGCCTAATCAGCCAACATCAGTGCCCGACCTCACTAATGCTCTTGTGGCTGAATGGAAGCAAGTCCCCACAACAATGTTCCAACGTCTAGTGGAAAGCCTTCCCAAAAGAGTGGAGGCTGTTATAGCAGGCAAAGAGGGGACCAACTCCATCTTAATGCCCATGATTTTTGAATGGGATGTTCGACGAGCAGGTGTCCACATACTTTTGGTCATGTAGTGTAGCTAAGCTTATGTTGCCCATCATTATCTCAGAGGACTTAGGAGTAGAGGGTAGACAGGAGTCAGCTCCAGGGGTGTTACATCAACGTGGGAGAGTTCAGATGCTTTTCACAGCCTTGCTTTGGGAGAGGACGATTCTAAAGTTTCTTCTCATCCATCAGCCTAGTCACAGATATGAACAGAATGAACTAAACTACTATACACAACTCATTATGAAGATAATTGTTGCTATTCTTTTGTCGGTGTATGTACTGAAAGCATACAACCAAAGCTACAACTTAAGGTAAGGTAGAGCGCAACATTTGTAAAGTACACTGGTGGTTTGAATGTTTTATCAAGGAAGGCCATTTACTGTACAATCCCAATAAATGTAACATTACCTTGTAAGAACTTACCTTGTGATGCATTTGAAACGTGCATTTTTATGTCACTATAGCCAGGGCTTCCCTGAAAGTCATGCTGTGGTAGTTTCCATCATGTTGAGTGGTTGTGTCCGTGAACCCTTGTAGTGACTTACAGAAGCGTTAAGACCAGTTTGGATTGATGGCTACAGGCCTCTACATTGGTAAATAGCGTCTGGAGTCGGTATGATCAACACATAGCACAGGGGGTGAAAATCAATGCTCCGGCTCTGCATTACATTTTCCAATACATTCACAGAACCTCAAATGCATCATAAGATTGCAGAAGTGCTGCTGCCGGTGCACTCCAAAGACCGAAAGTGCTGCTTCTAATGTCATAGAGTTTGTGAGTCCGAGGTGGGTGGTTGTCCCTCTTAGCTGCTGTGTGTGGGATATTGTGTTGAGAGATATTGTTTCCCCATGTCTGTCAGAACGCTGCTGGCAGTGGCACTGCAGTGGGAGTTGTAGGGCCCTAGAAAATCTGTGATACGGAGAATGCGGAAGGAATCTCGGAATTCAGACAATAAAACGGAATTCAACAATATTAAAAAATGTATTGAACTTAGTATGAAATCAATTAAATGTATTGACAATTAATTAATTTGCCCAAGTTTATCATAAGACATGAACAGAATGCATCAGTGATTTGTATTTTGAGAGTGAAAACCTGAAAAAACAGGGGGAAACGGAAACCTGAAAAAACTAAACGGAGAAAAGGGCCCTAGAGGTTGGAGTGTTGGAGGGTTGGACTCTCAGACAGAGCAGTTGAGAAGCAGGCTCCAGCCAGTCTCTTTCTCTTTCTCTTCAGAGGGCCGAAGGGGGAACAACCATTAATGTTCTCTCTCTTTCTGCCAGGAGAACGTGCCCAGGGCACGTATTCACAAATAGTCTTAGAATAGCAGTACTGATTTAGGATCAGTTTAGCCATTTAGATCGTAATGAATGGTGAGGTCTGGGCCCAGACCTCACCATGCATCCCCTGCCTATTGACGGCATTGAGGCTAAGCCTGAACCCCACTATGCCCTCACCTCTCCTCTCCCAGTCCCAAAGGCCTGCCAGCTTGCTGAAACAAAGCCTTTTGTCCAACTACTGAATCCAACAGATGGAGAAATGGACAGTAAATGAAAGTAGGGGAGAAAAAAAACATTATATAGGTAATTTAGTGGATTATGTTAGAGTAGAGCGTTTGCATTTAAGCCAGTCCTTTGGGAAGCGTAACGCCCTCACAAAGCAACATTGGCGTAACATTGGAGAAATGTTCCCCTGTTGCTGCAGTGCCACAATGTGTGAGGTGCTGCTGGGCTATGCCAGTCAATCCAGACCCAGGAGCCCAGCTCCCTCTCCAGGGCCCAGGCAGCCTTTATTAAGATGTTAATGGAATTGCCTTCATGACACATTTCCATGGGACAGGATCTCTCTCCCCTGCCATTCTTTAGTGCCTCAATCTGTCAGCCACACTCAATACATCAGCCCCCTCTCTCTCCCTCAGTCACAGAACAGGCTCTTTAGGCATTCACCACATGTCTCTGCCCAGACCCAATCTCACTGTTTATCTGATCCCTCATGTCACAAGCCATGCTATATTTTACCTGCTGTAACAAAATTACCCCAATGCCGGAGATAAGAACAGCAATCATGGAACCAGGACCTCCAGAATAACGTCTGCCTGTTTGTTTGTCGGTTAACTTCACAGTGGCTGTAAGTCACAGGCAGCATGTCAGTCTGTCAGACCCAGTAGCAAGCCAAGCACTACCTCATTAGCTATGAGGGTTGCTTTGATTATTCAAGAAGGGGCTGAAATTGACATTTGGGTTGTTTGTGTTTCTTGAACAAAAAGCTCAGGCTGTTCCTCCACCTCATGCCGCCACTATTTGTTGTGCCGAGAGACTGTTGCCAAGGCGGCACAACAGCCCAATCAAAGGGAGAAAAGGGGGGGGGGGAGAGACCTTGAGCTTTACATTCAAATGCTTTTGACTTTTTCAGTTTCATGAAAGCACTGAATGCATTGTCTCTGTCTCTGCATTTTCCCTTTCAGTCCTGGTTGAATATAAGTCAGTTTCGACCTGGAAGCATCAATAATCAATTAGCTCGTGTCATGGGAGGATGTGCTGTTTTGTTTAGTTTGGAAGTTGACAATAAGTGAGCAACAAAAGGGAGAGAGTGGGTGAGAGGCAGTCAGGGAGGGAGGGAGGGAGGGAGGGGGCTGGGCACAGTACAGACGCCAATGGGCAGCTGTCAGTAGCAGACAGACGACAGTGTATGCATCCCAAATGGCACCCTATTCCCTATGTAGTGCACTACTTTTGACCAGGGTCCATAGGTTCTGGACAAAAGCAGTGCACTATATAGGGAATAGGGTGCCATTTGGGACACAACCAGTACGTGCCTGTGTGTGGGGAGTTTGGTAGGGGAACAGGGCTCTGGAGTGGGCATTGGGCACAGTGGGCAGATAGGGTAAACAACGCCCCCTGGTGATGTGGACGGACGCCCTAGCCCTGCCACCATCACCATGGTTACCACGCACGGTGGCGGCAACGAGCGGCATTGCTTTGGCTTGTCTAGTCTGCTCATGTGCTGTGAGAAAGGAGTTCTAGGCCAACTTTGTCTCTACTCTTCACTGCTCTGACTGCTGTCCAATTACAAGTAGACCAATTACAACCTGAAGCAGGAGCGTATTACTGCTCTCCATTAGCTCTTTCTCATCCAGTTCAAAAAGCTATGTGTAATTTGCTGCTGCACACTACATTGACTTAAGCTTTATTCTTCCTCACTTAGAAATGTAGCTCACAATTCATACAGTTTATGCATTTGCATCAGTGCCATATAAGCTGTTCTCCCTTCACCAGCCTCCACTGATTTGCATTATCTTATTATTTTACACGATTCTTAATCAGAATAGCGAGGAAGGAAGAGTGTTATGGGGATGAGTATTCCGTAGTGTGTTAGCCTTGCCTGGTCCTGTTGTGCTGGAAGGCTGGCTCTCTGGGGCTCCGTGACATGTAGCCACCTGCATTCAAGCTGTCTGTCTGCTTTGTTACAATTCTCAAGTCAGCCCTGGCCTTATCTGTGCGCCGGAGACGCCTCAACACATCTTCTGCCTTCAGCTCAGAAAACCAGAGGAGATAAGGCTCCAAAATCATTTCAGGAGAAGAGATAGCAAACAGAATACCTCAAACCAGAAACCTCAATTTTCCAAAAAAAACTCCCTCTTTCCTCTCTCACTTCCAGATAAACACTTTCTTTTCACTATGCTGACCATAACAAATCCAACCAAAGCAATGATGAAAGACCTCGAAACTTCAAATTGAAAACCCTGAAACCCATCCTATCTGGGCTATCCTTCTCCCTGTGATGTCGGGTTTGTGTGAAAGTCCGCTTTGGGCAGACAATCACATAAGGGCAGGCAAGTCACTGACGATTGCACACACTCCTTTAAAAACATGGAGGGTCCTTTACATTTACGTCATTTAGCAGACGCTCTTATCCAGAGCGACTTACAGTTAGTGAATACATATATATATATTTTTTCATACTGGTCCCCCGTGGGAATTGAACCCACAACCCTGGCGTTGCAAACGCCATGCTCTATCAACTGAGCTACATCCCTGCCGGCCATTCCCTCCCCTACCCTGGACAACGCTAGGCCAATTGTGCGCTGCCCATGAGTCTCCCGGTCGCGGCCGGCTGCGACAGAGCCTGGATTCGAACCAGGATCTCTAGTGGCACAGCTAGCACTGCGATGCAGTGCCTTAGACCACTGCGCCACTTTCTTATGCCTTCAACACTGGGTCATGCCACAACAGTCTGAAGGAATGGGAAAGATATTGGGAATTGTGTTTTTAAGAGCTTGGCTAAGACCTGTTCCCTCCTAGTTCTGTGCCTCTGTCTGCTTCCAGACTCTTTATTTTGGCCCAGGAGGCCTCAGAGTGCTCAGGCCAAGGGAAATGAGTTCAGTCTCCCTCGGGGTGGCTAGCTACAGAATGTTGATGCATAAATACATGACTGACCCACATGTGACCTGTATATGTGCAGGGCAGTGGGAGCCAGAGACTGGATGAAAATGGCTTTTTTAAGAAGGCATCTTCCTACTGGGCACACACTGGTTGAATCAACATTGTTTCCACGCCATTTCAATGAAATTACGTTGAACCAACATGGAATAGACGTTGAATTGACATATGTGCCCAGTGGGCTGTCACATTATATTATGAGTAGGTTGAGGCGTGTGGGAAGATGGTAGACTTGACTTATGGGAACGTATAGCCGAATGTATAGCAGAAAGTTTGATTTGATGTTGTTCTAGCAGCACTTGTTATTGATTTTAATCTGTCTCTGACCTTTCAGGACAAGGCTTTGGAATTCAACCCCAGCTGTGTGGAAATGTGTTGGGCATTGAAGGGTGAACAATCAACAATGAATGTTGTTTTCTCCTCCTTGTCAGCCATCCCATCAAATGATATCAAGCAAATAGCCATTGTGATTTGGGTAATAAACTAAACAAACACTATTGTTTTTATAATGCTGCAATTTGTTCCCGTTTTGCCAAGCATGATTGTTTAGCAAGATGAATCCATCAGCTGGAAGTTGAATTTGGTTTTTCCACTCCCCTTTTTACTTCACTCGCTCTTTCCCTCCTCTCTGGGAAACTGTCTGCATGAGCTCTATGAAGCAGCATCTGCACTGCCACAAAAGCGCCACAACCAATGAAACGGGAGACATGACAGACGCATCTCCGCTCAGACAGTTTTGCATGTTCGAAGTGTGAAAAGAGACACAGTTATTACGAACATAAGCGCCTCCTAGGTCTTAAATTACAACCGCCGTGCAAAATAAATAATCAAATGGTGACATCATGGGTAATTCACTGATCAACAGCAATGTCGGTCAAGCAACAGTGTTTCTTTTCTGTAGCATTTAAGGTGAATGACGGGTAGAATTAGGGGATCTAAGACAATTATCCTGCGTGGTGCGTGGAGCGTAGTGTGACAGCTCTGAGACTGGCGGCTGAGGAGAGGAGATCCTCTGTGTTGTCCATGAAGATGTTGATTAAATATGACTGCTCTGAAGCGCAGAGCTTCCTGCCTGAAGGAAAAGAAGGCGGGCGGGAGGGAGGGAGAGGAGAAGGAGCGGGGACGGGCAGATTTGTACTTGAAAGCCGTGAATGAATATCTATCTGCTCATGGCTTATGTCTTAATCTGCAATAGTTTGGGATTTGTGGCCTAATGCCATTTAAAGCCTGACACACAGAAATAGGGGTGCACGATATGGGCAAATAATCTAAATGCAATTTTTAAACCAAATATTACGAGTGCGATTTACTTGCGATTTAGATCAAAACACTTGGGTGAACTGTTGTAATCATAGAAATCAAATTCATATTCAGATTCTATGGTTGGGGTTGTTTGGCATGACAACTAATGAAAAAGACAGGTACAGTAAAAGTTGTTGTGACAGGGTAGGAACCGAAGTGTTGGTCAGAGTTTCCCAAGGGATCCTTACACTTGAATTCATGAAGCTTCAAAATAAATAATTGTAGCCTCTTCCAATATGGATATTGCACACGTCAATATTGCAATTTCGAGTAAAAATGCCCTACACAGAAGGTGAGGGGATGGGATCTCTGCCATTAATCTCTTCTGTGTTGGCCTGAGCCCGGATTCTTAATGCATCTCAGAGTAGGAGTGCTGGTCTAGGATCAGTTTTGCCTTTTAGATTATAATAAAAAGGACAGGGCAAACCTGATCCTAAATCAACTCTCCTACTCTGAGACGCTTTATGAATATGGGCCCTGGCATTGCCAGGAGAGAGACCAAGTACTGCTGCTGTTTTGAGAGAAAACAAATCTCATTACTGAAAGCTTTGGGAAGCTTGTAAGAACTGTACAGGTAGTCTAACTACTACTTGTGATTCTTTATGAGAGTGCTTTATATTTTTCAATTCATTTAACATTAGAACATTGTGTTGACAGAGGGGAATAGGTGAGATTAATTTGCATCCAATTACGTTAGAGATATTATCATAATTCAAATTTACATTAACACAACATTGAACATGAATGTTTGCTATCTTCTGTTTTTCAAGTCCTAAGATTAATGTTTTCTTTTCATTAATCATGCGTAGCTATTGTTCCATGTATCATTGATGAGGGTTTTGTTCTATTAAGCAAAATACAGTATGCTTGACAGTGTCATTGTTGATCAAGAGAATTAAGCATTCATTCCCTGTGTTCTTTTGCGCACACAATTATGCTACGTTTTCTCAAAGCTGACAATTAACAGCTTAGAGCTTCTGCCCCCCCACTCCTCCTCCTCCTCCTCCTCCCTCTCTTCCCCCTCCTTCTGCTTCCTCCCTCTGTTCTCTGTTGTTTGTTTGCGTGGGTGCAGGAGTGAGAACAAGTGAGTGAGAGCGGGTTAGGTCGAGGGATGCCAGTGGAAGCAGACGTGTCTGTGTAGCTGTAAGATGCTGTCAGATGTCAGCATTCGTTCTTCTGTTGGCTGTCATTTGGCAGCTAAACCGCTGTGTTGGTTCTCCTCTGTTAAATACACTGAGTGAACAAAACATTAAGGGAAACCTTCCTAATATTGAGTTGCACCCCCTTTTGCCCTCAGAACAGCCTCAATTCGTTGGGGCATGGACTCTACAAGGAGTCGAAACGTTCCACAGGGATTCTGGCCCATGTTGACTCCAATTCTTCCCACAGTTGTGTCAAGTTGGCTTGATGTCCTTTGGGTGGTGGACCTTTCTTGATATACACGGGAAACTGTTGAGCGTGAAAAACCCATCAGTGTTGCAGTTCTTGACACTAATCGGTGTGCCTGGCACCTACTACCATACTCCGTTCAAAGGCACCTAAATATTTTGTCTTACCCATTCACCCTCTGAATGGCACAGATATACAATCCATGTCTCAATTGTATCAAGGCTTAAAAACCCTTCATCTACACTGATCGAAGTGACATCAAAAGGGATCATAGCTTCCACCTGGATTCACCTGGTTAGTCTATGTCATGGAAGAGCAGGTGTCCTTAATGTTTTGTGCACTCAGTGTAGAGACTTTGGTACTGCACAAGTTAAAGGGGAGGGGCCATCGGTTGGCCAGTGTGTCATTCACTGTGTGAATAGGTTTAAAGCACACACACGCACTCACACACCACACACACACAGGCCTGCCTCCTCACCACACAGCAAACCCCACGCCTTTCAATCCTGTGGCAGCCCGGCAGCCCGTCTCCACAACCGTTGAAGGGACTGATAAAGGATACAGTTTCTTTGTTTGCTCTTCTACCACGGTGGGCGACTGTATCTGCTGCCTGTTCCATCTACACAAAGGACTAGCAGCTTGAATGGCTCCAGTTGTGAAATACTCTAAATGCAGTCTGGCCTCAACGCCTGAGGTAGGTTTTACATGTAGCACTGCGTCAAGGTAAATAGACCTCTTTCTCTTTACACAGCCCTGACGCTGCCAGCCAAAGGTTGCTCTGAACCCAGGGACAGGAAGGATGGACAGGGTTGGCTTATTAGCTTGCAATCATGTGCTCTGTTCTTCAATATAATGTCCCCTTCTGTATTGCAACAGACTGAATAGAGGTATTTAGTGATGGTTGTGAGGGTGTTAGCAAGCTGGTGTGGTTGACACACCAATCTCCATTAACCTTCAGCAGCTTCCAGATGGGCTGTAACAGACTGGCAACAGGCAGCAGTGTTAGACACGAGGAAGTTAGATTACCCAGGGCTGGGTGGTAAACCGTAAAAAACTATACCGGTATTCATTCACGGACCGGTTTGGATTTGTACTTTACTTTCTATAACTATCAGTTCAGACCTCGCTCCTACCCACCTACAGGTTACGGAAAATGTGCTCTTTTAGTATTTCTGCAGTAGGTTTCCTGAAGTAGAAAGCCTCCACTTTTCTGTCCGCAAAAACACTACAGTAAATACTACAGTATAATACAGTCTTCAAAAACACTACAGGAAATACTACAGTCTGCAAAAAACACTACATTCAATACTACAGTATACTACAATCTACAAAAATGATGGCAATCGTCAGTTTTTAACGGCAGTAAGAAACTGCTAACAGCGGAGAACTGTTAGCTAACCTTCTAGCACAACAAGTCAACAAATTCGGGAGGGCAAGCTTGCCAAATAGACCCCCACCGACTACCCCTATTGGCGAAAGTAAGAACTGCAATTGAAGCCAAAAAAGCATATTTTTTTTATGAAATAGAGGCATACTAAGACAAAAGAAATGTGACACAGTGAGTGTGTACATGATAACAAAGTAGTGCAGGAAATGAAGAAATTTATGAAAATGGTTGAAGTGAATGCTGGAATTGAACAAATGTCTATGCAAATGCCCACATCAAAAAATACTACAGTTTACTATAGAATACTACAGTACTTACTATAGAACTCTATACTAAATGGTAGTATACTGTAGAATACTATAATACACACAGTAGTGTCCCTCGATCATGTGTAGTACTTACTATAGAATGTTATAGTATACTACAGTATTATCCGCAAAAGAAACACTGTAGTAAATTACTACAGTAATGTCCGCAAACACACTACAGTCTGCAAAAATACTACACTTTTTTTAACTTGAGTAAATATTACAGTATTTAATTTGCATATACCACACCCATTCCCCTCCCCCATATCGTAATTTGTGCCACCCATAAGTGAGAAACCTACATGCAAGTATAGACCATATATTGTGTTCCCTACAGGTTATAGAAAGGAGAAGAAGCACTGCATCAGTTCAGACCCAAGTCCTACCTACCTACAGGTTATGGAAAATGTGCCCTTTTAGTGTGTTTGCAGTAGATTTCCTGAAGGAGAAAGCCTCCATTTCACACTACAGTAAATACTACAGTATATTACAATCTGCAAAAACACTACATGAATTACTATAATACAGTTTTATTTTACTATACATAAACTATACATACTACAGTATACTACAGTATACTAAAGTTAACACTACAGTGAATACTACAGTAAAGTCTCCAAAAACACTACAGTGAATCCTATTTTTTCATGTGGGTGGCAACCATTGGTCGTGTATCAGAGTTTGAGGCTACAAAAGAGAATTTTGATTCCTTTGCAATGTTCTACAAATAGGACTACCTCACTGTCAGATTTGTCCTATTTTTTTGGGTTGAAGTTTGGTTGAACAATATAAAGCAATCAGAATGGAGAAAGCCCATTAAAACCACTTATAATTCATTTGTTGCCATGCACTACCCATAAAGCATATTTAGAACTTTTATTATTTAGAAACATCAAATACCGTCATACTGTCAAAAATGAGAAAAATACCATGCTATAATATTTTGGCCATATTGCACAGCCCTAGATGACTATTAGCTACCATGACAAAACAGAAGCACAGTGGCCTCCTTCCAGCCTCAGTAGATGTCAACAGTAGCCATTCCACTTGCATGTGTAATGTATGAGGTGACACTGAAAATGGCTTGCCATTGAAGTACTTGGAGTACTGTGTGCCCATTGTGACTTTGAGAGGGGAGTCAGTGGCCAGCCCTACTTCCAAAGGGCTTTCAACGGGGCCTATGGAGTCAGTAGTCTGTTTATCCTACAGGACCTGACTAACTGTAGCACCAGGCCAGGCTGGGCTCAGAGAAGTTCTGTGTGAGCTAATTCAACCTCTCGATGACAGACAGCATCCGCAGCCTATGGAAAAACATGGCTGGTAGGAAACAGAGGGGGGACCAGAGCGGAGCAGGGCCGAGAGAGGTCTGGGATTGTTCCTCGTGACATTGAGTCAGACAGGAAGAGGAAGGAAGCTGTATGGGGTGCAGGGAGGGAGGGGTAATTATGTGATGTATTAGAAGTATCCTGGGAAGTCTTGACATGATGTGTCTAGTACCATTCTCACGGCACACTGGGACACGACAGGGCAGCCATTGGAGAGTGCCCTATAGTCGTGGCAGTAGGCTACTGGACAGAGACTGAGACGGACCTACTCAGTCCAGACTCTCTCCATTCAATAGACTTTTAGTCAGACTGAAGCACCTTACTACTATTTTTTTGTTTTGTTGGTATTTTACCCCTTTTTTCTCCCCAATTTCTTGGTATCCAATTGGTAGTTACAGTCTTGTCCCATCGCTGCATCTCCCGTACGGACACAGGAGAGGCGAAGGTCGAGAGTCGTGCGTCCTCTGAAACACAACCCAACCGAGCCACACTGCTTCTTAACCCGGAAGCCAGCCGCACCAATGTGCCGGAGGAAACACTGTACACCTGGCGACTGAGTCAGCGTGCCCGGCCCGCCACAGGAGTCGCTAGTGCGCGATGGGACAAGAACATCCCTGCCGGCCAAACCCTGCCCTACCCTGGAAGTCAAATTTCGGTTGGACCTTGTGTGCAATTGACCAATAAAGTGATCTTAATCATATCCTCTGTCTACCACAGTGTCTTAGGCTACCGCCTGAGGTTTAAGCTACTAGTGCTCTCAGTTGGATGAGGAGGGGATGGTTTGCTTCATTTTACTGCTTCAGTATGCCCTCTGGCTTTGTGTGATTGTCTCAGAGAGGAAGACATTAAAGGATAAGTGACGAGTCGACCCACCAGTCACTCCTCTGTACCATCATCTCTACAGTATGTGTGGTCAGAGCCAGCAGAGAGAGTTAACATGAGGTAAAGCAGCAATGGATTGTATTGACTCCGCAGCCTCCCAGGAATTACTATGCCATTCACATGTTGCGCTGGATTTAACACAACTCTGCTCTGAATTTCAATGCCTCTCTTCTCCCTGAAGACTCAATTACAATGATGACATCATTTAATTATACAACGTTTCCCCACTAGGTGACCATAGCCAGAAATATAGCTCCCTAGAAAGAAAATGATTCTCCTTCTAGGAGTGGCTCCTTAATTGCACAAGGTTTATACACTGAGCCTTCAGTATATCTGGGGAGGATTCAAGGACCTATAGTGTGGCTCCTCTTGTCTAGCCTCTGAGACAGACCAAGAGATACCTTGTCAGCCAGGGACCTTCTAGATGCCCCTGTCCTCCTCCACCACCCTCCAACTAGTTTAGGGAGGTTTGACTGGCTCAGCCTCACCAAAGGGAGAGAGCCCTGGCCCTGGCACAGAGTTCCAGCAGGTGTAATGACTAAAGGAAAGGAGGAGGAGGAGAGGAGGAAGAGGAGTGGGGGAACACAACAGGGTCTTGCAATAGCCTGCAGTGTTCAAGGCCCCTCAAAAATGTCTGAAATGGGAGTCCAATAGATTTACACACTGAGCGAATTCTCTCCCTGTGTCTCTGACTCTCTGCAGGACCAGAGGATCACCCCATCAGGGTCCTGTTCTATTTCCCACCGTTCATGTTTCACCTCAGGGGGGTGTAATAATGCCCAGACCCCTTCTCTCCTGCTCCTGAGCCTCAGTATTACGCTCAACCTTCAGAGCAAAATGAATAACGCAGCCAGGGCTTTGCTACTGTTCCGGCTACATGCTATTTTTCATTACTGGGCTCTTGTAGGTCACACTGACATTCCCCCACTGTATTCCTCACCACCATCTACCCCCCCCCCCCCCCCCCACTCTGCAGGTGGAACTGTAATATCCACCACCTTTCCCCACCTCCATTCGACTCAGGTGAAGGTGGGAACTGTAATATCATGTGTGTAATGAATGTCTTCAGAGATATGCTGTGAATGTGGGAATTTCATGGCCCCATGATTGAGGTCACCATATTGCACAATTTAATACTACCGGTAATTGTAATTATTTTGTTAATTCTAATTGTAATTATTTTGCACTATGGCCTATTTATTGCCTTACCTCCATAACTTGCTACATTTGCACACACTGTATATATATTTTCTGTGGTTTTTTTGACTTTATGTTTTGTTTTACCCCATATGTAACTCTGTGTTGTTGTTTTTATCGCACTGCTTTGCTTTATCTTGGCCAGGCCGCAGTTGTAAATGAGAACTTGTTCTCAACTGGCTTACCTGGTTAAATAAAGGTGAAATAAATACAAATAAAAAATGTGCAGACTAGTCATACATTATGAAGATTTTACTGAGATTTTTCGCTACACAGTGTGACTGTAAAAAATTCATAATGAATACACATATAATAACTGATCTGATTATTGTTATGATAAGCAGATGGCAGTAGCAGAGTGACAGAGAGAGAGAGCTGCATCCTGTCCCAGGCCCAGCCAGCAACCCATTCAACCAGCCAGCCAGCCATCCATCCTGTGTGATGTTCACACGGAACAGGCCGGAACAGGAAGGCATGAATGTGCACTTCAGCACTCAGCCTTGGCCAATCCAGTCCAGTCCTGCCCCAACAGCAGTACAGAAGCATGGACCTCTGTCCTGAGGTCATTGACCCAGGTGAAGCTCCACTGACCGCCACAAGCAGGCTAGCTACTACTGCTAGGCTAAGTGCAGGCTCCAGTCACTGTTCTGTTCTATTATTTATGGTCAAACCAAGTGGGACTGTATTTTTTGGAGTTGTATGTAACATTCCAGTGTGCTGTAAATTCCAGTGTTTTTTTATAGGAATTCCTGTCATGGATAGATGACCACAATTGTAGATAGTTCACACTCCACATCATGTCGATTTGACCTACTTCTGTCTAAGTCCCACATTAAACGAACCCACTAATTTCCTTCATTTATTTATTTCCCAGTCAAGTTCCTTCTGGCTGCTCCCTCCCCTCTGCTCCCCTCCCCTCTGCTCCCTCCCCTCCCCTCCCCTCTGCTCCCCTCCCCTCCCCTCCGCTCCCCTCCCCTCCCCTGACTCATTCCTGTGTGATATTAATAAGTTAATTCCCTATGATAATGTGTCTGCCTCCGTCTGTAGCAGCAGACCTAAACATGGTTGGTCTGGGCTTCCCTCTTAAGCTAATTAAAACATGGCCGTGTCCAGTACAGTCCAGTACAGAGGAGAAGAGACGTGGCCGCTAGCTGGCCTGCACTGTGGTTTATAAACTAAAGCGCTTCAGCTGAAGGAGGGAATTCAGTGTGTGTGTTTTTTTTTGTCTCTAAGTCCTATGTGACTGATACAGACTCTTCCCTCCCGCCATGCGCTGTTATTACCTCTAAGGAACCAGCCACACACTAGATTATGTTGTGCTTTATCACCTCTGATCAAATTACGGGGCTTTATTGTGTGTGTGCAGTCTCTCGCTGTGTGTGTGTGCGTCGGTCCGTGCGTGCGTATTTCTCTGTCTGTGTGCATGTGTGTGTAACAATGTGACAGAGAGGATCAGTGCTCTCAGAGCTAGGCAGGTTGTTTCAGGTGCTGTGCCCTGGGTCTCAGACAGACAGGCTGTGGTAATGTAATGTAATGGCTCTGGCTGTGTCTCTGTAATAGCTCTGTAGATAGGCCGTAATGTGTCATCACAGTGGTCCAGCAGGAGAGAGTGGACTAAACACAGAGGAACTGTGTGGGAAGGAGAGAGGGACAGACAGAGAGCATTTCCCGATCAGACCCATAATACCTGCAACTTACATAACGTAATAACAAACGATTTAATCACTATTCACTATATTAGCTAACACAAACACATTGTTTTTAAAAAATAATTTAAAATCGTAATCTATCTTTTGAAAGTACACTATGCTACATTGACATGTTTCTACAGTTCTTACTTTGATAAGATATCATGATGACCCATATCGTATAGCCTAATAGTCAAGGTCTTATTTTCCACCATGCAGTGTACTTCAAGGAGAGGAAAAATAGTACATCCACTGGAAGAAGAGGATTGTGAAGAAAACCTTGACACACTGGTCTTTGATAGATTACCAAAGCTCCACTATCATGTTCGTTGTTTGTCTTTGTAAAATACCATTACGTTCTATATTGAACATGTTGAACATACTGTGTGTGTGTGTGCACGTGTCTGTGTGTGTGTGTTTGTGTGTGTGTGTGTCTGTGTGTGTGTGTGTGCATGGTGACCTATGCAGTGTTGTAACCAGAGAGAGTGAGGATAGGAAATGTAATTAACAGACTAGCCATAACACACAGCATGGTGAGGAAGAGGGGAGAGGGTCACTGGGGTTAGTTGGCATAACGTCATGCATGGGCTTCCTCCTCTCTAAATCATGCTCAAAGAGATAGGAGTCTGGGGCTAGGTGACTAGTCTGGTCTGGGGCTGGGTGACTAGTCTGGTCTGGGGCTGAGGAAGCAGAGAGTGGTGCTACTGAGGGTCCTGGTCCAAGGCCTCAGGCCTATGTTTGTTGCTGAAGGCCTCTCCCAGACAGGCCAGGACAGGGGAGAGATGGATCAGCATGTTATAGGGCTGTAGGATATCCTGTATGTCTACAGAGGAACTTTGAGGAGCGTGGCTCACTGTAAACACAACATTAACCCTGCTGGGAGGGAGGCTCCCACAGAGAACACAGGCTATTGTACTTCTGCTGGGCTGAATCTGCTAGTCTATACAGGCCATGACTGGGTGAATGTGTCTGACACTCAGAAGAACTATGGCAAAGGAAAACAATGGTCATAGTCATTGTCATCGTTGACTTGCTAAAGGGCATATAGTCAGACATGATAGCTGTAATAAACACAGAATCCCGTGTATTTGTCCTGCAAAACAATCATCCTCTTTAATAGAATTCCCAGTACATGAATGAACCTGTTTGACACTGGCAGAATGTTGTTGTCTTTTAGCCTACCACAGTGTATAGCTTTGCTATGATGGTGATAGCCGGGCTGACGTGACGACAGTCCTGTCAGCTGTGTGTTCCAGGTCAGCTATGGCAGCCCAGGCAGGCAGAGGCAGCAATGATCGCTATCAGCCAGTCTCACTCCAATGTTAATTGGATTGGAAGTTAATTGATTAGTAGCATGGGGATAGAGAGAGACAGTGAGATAGAGGGGGAGAGCTGTGGCTGGCCAAGCTGGCATGGTTGGCTGGGGAGAGCTGTGAGAGTAGACCATGCTGCCTATGACTGCTGCAGAGGAGAGAGAGAGAATGCCCACGGCCACGGCTCCAAACAGGGGAGGGCGAGAGCTCAGCTTGTGTGTGGGTTACAACAGGAAACACTGGACTCCCAGGTTGTTTCCTTAGGGAAGACAGACAGAGCATGGTGCTGTACTGTATGTGCTGGCTCTCTGTACTGCAAGGACGAGGAGGAGTGTGTTTACTAGGGAATCTGGGCATCCTGTTGTGGTTCCAGTGGGTGGGTGTCAGTGTTGAGTGTATCCCTATACTCAGAGCCAGTGTGATTACAGAGTAAGGCCCTACTATCACACACACACACATATTGGAAACAGTAGCATTAAGAATGGAAGGGATTACTTTGACTGGCGCTCTCGGTCATTTTCCCACACAGTTGCACTCTTATGTAAGCGTAATGGATTTTTGTGTTACTGTTTGGCGCCAGCTGACTGACTGAAATAGGCCTACCATTCAGTGCTGTCTGTTGGCTTCGTTATGTAAGGCATGAAATGAGAGTCTACCAGCTACCAACCAACTCTCTTGTTTTTCTCTCTTTTCCTTTCTCTCTTCCTCTTTCTCTCCCACTCAACCCACACACAGCTCCATGTGGTGGCTCTTAACAAGGATTTGGATGTGATTATTTGACAGAAGGTTGGGTTGAGCGTGCTGTTGTGTGATTGGCCAGCTGCAGAGCAGAGTGGAGCGGAACGGGGTCAGAGGTGTGTTCTCCAGAGCAGGGCTGTACTCAGAGAGAGAGGGAGAGAGAGAGGTGAGAGAGAGAGAGGTGAGAGAGAGAGAGAGAGAGAGAGAGAGAGAGAGAGAGAGAGAGAGAGAGAGAGAGAGAGAGAGAGAGAGAGAGAGAGAGAGAGAGAGAGAGAGAGAGAGAGAGAGAGAGAGAGAGAGAGAGAGAGAGAGAGAGAGAGAGAGAGAGAGAGAGAGAGAGAGAGAGAGAGAGAGAGAGAGAGAGAGAGAGAGAGAGAGAGAGAGAGAGAGAGAGAGAGAGAGAGAGAGAGAGAGAGAGAGAGAGAGAGAGAGAGAGAGAAGCATACACACCTACGCAGGTACGCAAGCACACACACTCACCAGGGAACCCCTGGACTTACACTGACCTGTGTCTGACTCTCTGACTCTGGCCATGTGCTCTCTCTCTATTGGCCCCCCACCTCACTACAGCTGATTCCCTCTGGTATTACTCAGCAATGAGTTAGTATTTATGAAATCTGATGTTAGCTAGACCCAACCCACTGAGACATTATTTCAAGTCTGGTCCACACAGGACCGGCAGGACACACAGTGCCTTGCTAAGCCAAGTCAAGCCAATTCCCCTTGCTCTGCCCCTAGCACCTGCTGCCTACTGCTACACACCAAGTTACTTTACTCGCTCTTTATAGGGATGGTTTTCAGCATGTCTCACACAGACCACATTATTTACTACCAAACCCATGCTTTAGGTCCTCGATTTAAATGGATTTCCTCCAGAAATGTAAAAGGTAACTGTGATTTGATGACAGTTATCAGGAAGTAATTTATTACAAATAACTACAAATGTGTAATCTTTAAATTATAACGCGGTTGGTCAGAAGCTGTTCCTATTAAAAAGCGGTGCATAATATTTAAAAAAAATCAAAATCAATATTCTAGTAAATGCATTCGTGCTTGTTAGACTTTTATTCACCTGACTTTCTAAACTACTGAATAAGAGACATTGGAGGATATCGGTCTATGGAGGATATACAGTATATTCCATCAAATATATATAGTATTTACTCATGCCTAGTGTGAAATTCATACCACTGCATCTTTCAACCCCTGCTTTCATTAGGCCCACAACACTGACTTTCAAAGCCCAGGGATTATACATCATAGGAGACATGCTCCAGGAATGGTTAAGAGTTCCTCCGTTGATAAAACGTGTATGCTGTCATTCAAACAGCCTGATGTAATTCCTATCTCCTCCTCCTTTACTCTCCTCTTTCTATGTCTTCTCTTCTCTTTACAATTCAGATTTATAGAAACCTGAAGCACACAGGCTGACATACAGCTCTGATGACAAGACACCAGGGGTATGTCTGTCTGTCTGTCTGTCTGGGGAAATCCCATCTCGCTATGGATGCTTCAAACTGAATATGACTGGTACAAGTGGGTTATTGGTTTGTTTCATTGGGGGGGATGGTGTGTTTGTATGTGTGTTTGTATTGTGTGTGTATGTGTGTATGTGTGTGTGTGTGTGTGTTTTGAGGAGGTGGTGCAGTTGGCGGGGTAACAAAAGACATTAGAATAACAATGATATTGTAATCTCTCTCCGAGGATGTCGTAGTAGGTTTGAGGCGTAATGCCAGTGAGCACTTATTCAAACAAAGCTTCAGTTGAGAGTGAAGCAGGCGGGGTGGTGGGGTGCCACTCTGAGTCTCGGCAGGGCGCGGGTTAAAGGGGAAGATTAGATGCACACGCCCTTGTTTGCATTCAAGGATAAAGCTTGTATGAATGCTGATGCTCGCTAAATCTTCTGTCGCGTTGACAAGGACATGACTTGTTCTGTGGAAGACGTCAAAGTGTGAGGGATTTAATAGACTTTGATATGATGCAGAGTAAAATCTATGTAATAACATCGCAGAGGCTGCTGTGGTTGGTTAGCGCTGTGACTGGCTTCAATAGACCCAGACAGTGACCTCAGCCTTAACACTAGAACCACCTGGCCTTTCAGCATATAAGTAAGTAGCCGCTAGAGAACGTTGCCGGGCGTCCCCTTTGGCATATGCATCAGATGCATATCAACAAGCAAGGTGCGCAAACATGCTTGATAAATAAATGCTTGATAAATAGTGCATAAACTATTGTAAATGATTATTTGCATGAAGAAAAATTCATGGGAATATATCAAATTATTATTCTTTTTTAGATAGAGTCAAGGATATGTTTTGTATAATTCTACAAAGTCCTAGAAAAGACGTAGGCATATAGCCTATTTTGGTTTCCCTTACAATAAAAACATTACAGTGTAATCCATTTGATCAGCTTTACTTGTAGATTCAATAGTAATAGTCCAGTTACAGCTTCTTTTGACAAAGTAGGAACGAAAAATATAATAATAATAATATAACCAGCCAGGGACGCAGGTGAAATTATTTGCTGTTTTCCTAAACAAAAGCACCAGTGCATGAATAATTGTAAAGGATTAATTGCATAAAGAAATATTTGTGGAAATATATTAATGACAAGATATAAAAACAGTCATTTGTTTAATGTATCAGACACATGAATCAATCGCGTCTTCTCTTTATGCTTCGGGTCCACAGTCAGCACACAGCTTCGGGGCTTTGTGTGAGCAAGCCCCACAAACAAATTGGTTGCACTGCACACAGTTTTCATGGGTCTTGTTTCGTGGGCACCTGCCGACTTGACATTGTGTCTTGTTTTTCCTGAGTGGGAGCTGTGGTGCTTGGGGAAGAGGGAGAGCAGGACCTGCTGCCTTGGCGGCCTGCTTGGCGGCTGTAGCTTCTGTCTTGGCATTCAAGTGGTTCTAACGAAGCTCACATGCCAGATCCAGTGGGATGCATGGTGCTGAGGATGCAAACACTCTTATTTATTTTACATCTGTACACTGTGAGTGTTGCTTTACCACTCTCCATCACTGATGTGGAGTACAGCGCCGCTGGTATGTTGTTTTGTGCTGAAGGGGGCAGCTCCCGCCTTTGTTTGTTCACTGCTCCGAGCAGGCTAGTCTTCTTTGTAATCAACTTGTCTGCCAGGGAAATGTATGTGAAGAAGTTGTCCATGGTCATATTTCTGCCTTTGTCCATGGAAGGCTCCATGAGTCTCAGACAGTCGCTCACACCGCTGGCCTGGTTTCATCATTCCCCTGATATGGAAAGCCATTGAGCAAGTACAAAACTTAACTGAAGTCACATGCACTATTATCAGTTCCTATCTGGTTTCTATCGTCCATTCATCCATTGACGACAGAATAGCATATTGTAATTATACGTTTATTATGTTACTCGTTTTCGCTTAGTAGCCAGAGCAATGCTGCCATGCGAGTGGTCATGTGCTGAATGCATGGACAGCACGGATGTTCTTGGAAAAAGTAAAATTTGGAAAAAGAGCCGCACCTTCTGAGAGTTATTTGATAAAGAAACATAGAAACTGCAGAATATGCTCTTTCAGATACTATATAGAAATCACAATGTTTTACCTGCATGTGACTCTGAAGGAGGATTTGATAAAGCGATGCTCCTTTCCCTGCATCTGTCAATTTGTCAACTGATTGGCCTAATATTGTCACTCATCAGATTATTGTCAATGGAATCGTGTCTATAGACTAACTCTTATTATGTGTGAAATTCGTTTTTGGTATAGTTTAGGTGTAGTTTTGATGGGCCGGCTGTGCAGGCTGGTCAGGCTGACTGGCATCATTTGTTTCCCACTCATGAACTTGGATAAAGTCAAGGATATGTTTAGCATTACTTTAAAGGCCTACTGTTTTCGTTTACCTTCCAATAAATTCGATTAAAAATAGAGTTATAGTAAATAAAACAGTCCCATAACAGCTTATTTTTTTTACAAAGTAAAACGTAAAAGAGAATGGTGTCAACCTGCAAGCCATGCAGTCAAATTATTAACATGAGCACCAACACTGATAAATAGGCATAACACAAACTCATCATTACACATTACACTATTGTTTTTCTAAATGAGATCAACCTCTTCACCCTCATCATTCAGTTAGGCCTCATTTAAATTAGATTGTGAAGTAACTTGCACAATTATCGGCCATTCCATCCATTTGTCATTCATTCAGTGGGCCGGCATCGTTTGCTTCACTGGATAGAGTCAAGGATATGTTTTGCATTATTCTAAATCCCTACTGCAACATGTAGCATGTTTTTGTTTCCCTTACAATACATTTGATTAGTAATAGAGTTATAGTAAATAAAACAGTCCCATAACAGCTTATTTTTACAAAGTAAAACGTAAAAAATAATGGTATTAACCCGCAAGGCATGCGGTCAAACTATTTGCTGCTGATAAATAGGCATAACACAAACTCATCATTACACTATTGTCTTTCTAAATTAAATCAATCTCTTCACCATCCTTAACATTCAGTTAGGCCTAATTTAAATTAAATTGTGAGGTAAGGTGCACAATTGTCACCCAATCATCCATTTGTCATTCATTCAGTGAGGAGAGAGAGACGCATTAGCGCCTGGCTGGGTATCAACGTCCTACAGCACATTGTATTGGAGGGTTAAGTTAGGAATAGGTGTGAAAGAAACGGGTAAATAGGCTCTAAACACTTTTCTGGTTGTGATTAAACAATTCTGACAAATGAGCAGTGTAAATTACAAACATTTAGGAAAAGTAATGGAAGGAGCAGGACAGCTTTTTTGGGGGGCAGGTTTTTTTAATTTACAAAATCAAACGTCAGTGGCCGTCGGCCTATGGCGGTTCTAGTGTTAAGGCACCCGCATGCTTTCCAGCCGAAACAGTTTGGAAAAGTTTGTGCATATATTATTGTGACGTTTTTGTTTGTTTTGGATTTAGTTTTTTTTGGCTGTTTGGGCACACAGCGTTTGTGATTGGTCAACAGTAGGGATTCTTCAATAAAGTCTTTGTTGTCATACAACGAGAGACGACTAGTTTTCGTGGACATTTTTTCATTGAGAAATACTGCACCAAACATCTTAGTTAGATGTCAAATTGCGCAACTAAGATATCCTCCAAGTAATGGCAGATTCCTTGAGTTATCTTAGATTAATTCTGACAATTTTGAGGAAGTGTATAATGGCTACGGCATCTCAAAATTGACAAAATCGATTTTTCAAGCGAAGGTCTTTTAAGGGAGTATGCGAGCTCACTCGTTCGGCATGCTGACGCCTTTAGGGCACTACAGTAGGCCACTAGGCCATGAGCTAGTCACCAGAGCAGTGATATGTGTCACTAATAAAGATATTACCAAGACGAAACACTGGATGCAGAGTGCTCTGACTGAGTGCCCTTAGGGTGGCCCAGAGTGGATGTGTAATTATGGACAAGTGTAGAGTCATTTACTATGCTAAACTCCTAGTCCTTTTTCATTGGTAGCTCAGAGCATGTCTAATGATACATAACAACAACAGCACTCAATGAAATTACTGTCTGTCTGGAAATTATAGTCTATGTTGTGCCTGTAGTAACAGCTTAATAGCAGTGTGTTTACTTACATATTTCCTGCATGACCAACATAGTTTCTTGGCATATTTCAATTGACAGCTGGGCCGTTCCACCAATTAGGTGCCTTTTGAGTAGTGTAACTTTGTGAAAAAAACGTTATAAAAAAAAAACATTTTCCCATCTCAAGAAGTTAAGAAAAAAAATCACTATAGTAAGTGCCTATTAAGTGTCAAAAAAAGTAACAGAGTTGACTGTAACAGGGTTGACCATAACAGGATTGACGACTTCATCTTAAATCAGCCATAAATCCCCTTGTGACAGGAAGCTTGTTGTGTACAACAGGGAGGGGCAATTGAATGCAAGCTTCACTAAAACATTTAAATTGTTAAAACATTTCTAGCCTATCTATGGGTAACAGGGTTGATGCTCAACCCGCTTAGTTTTCCACCACAAAAAAAAAAAAAAAATGGCCAAAAAGAGTAGAACCAGCTTACCTGCTTTTACACTATGTTTAGACTAGTAGATGTTCAATATCTCTTTTTTTTAAATATTTAAAAAGGAATAGCTTCACCATATTAAAACAATAGTTCAGTTCACGTAACAGGGTTGACCTTAAAATGACAGGCTAATTTAAAACTTTAAAATGAATCACTAATAACATGAAATAAATATTAATCGTCAGAAATGACTTTGTCAAATCAACCCAATAACTATGGCTTTACAATGATCGTGAAAACTTGGAGAAAGTTTGTGGTTAAGTGTGTTAAAATCTTCCTAGAAGCCACAGAGGGTACACAGAGGGACATGTCAAAATTCAGCATTTTTATTCATATTAAACATCAGATTTATTTAATTGTCCATGTGGTCTATATTAAACGACACTTCATTTAATATAACAGGCTTTTAAAATGCAATATTTGTGCACAATATCTACTTTAAATATCAAAGGGATGCAAAAGGCATTCATTTCGTGGAACGACCCAGCTACAGACGTTAAGGAATAGGCCAAGCTGTTAGGTGAAGGAAATATCCAACCTAATCTCTCCATAACACCAGTAGCACAGGCAGGAAAACATAGGTCTTGTGGTTAGTGATTGTGTTATCCCTCGCCTCCTCCTTTCTTAATTTCCACTTTTCCTCTCCTCAACTGTGTTATTCCCCTGTGGTGGGCTGGATGGCTGGATATGATAGGTTTAGTGTTATTGGAAACAGACAGAGGGATTGGCACATAGACAGTTACTACCACTGCAGTCACATGCAGCTCCTGTAGCTATGAGAAAGAATTACTTATACATTGAAGTACTGTCTTCAACTCCTCAACTCCTCTCTTTGTCTCTATATTGGCACCCTATTCCCTATGCAGTGCACAATAGACAGTAGGGAATAGGGTAGCATTTCAGACGTAACCAGTCAACGCTCCTATAAGGAGACAAAGGAACGTATAAATATAACTAGTCCAACTCCTCAACAAGAGACAAGACACAACAACAGACACCCTCTCATTATCACCAGCAGCATGTCAGCGGAGAATTAAAGACTAATGGACTAACCTCTCCCGCTAACCACTTTTTTATAGTCTTCTCCTATACAGAAGACCTTCCTTCAGGGGAGATTAAACTTTCTATTTTTAATACCAACATGCAAATGGCCACTATCTCTGCTGCTGACGGTTCACTATCTTTAACCCAATCAGAAAAGTTTGTTCCAGGCACTTTATAAACCTCTTAATTATTCTAAATTATGTCTTCAAGTTATTTGTTTGTTGTTTTTTAAACCAAATTGGGCTCCTGTAGATTGTATCGTCTCACTTTTATTTAACCGTTTCAATTTCATGCATTATATTAATTATTCAGGGAATAACGGAATGAATCAGAGCCATGACATTCTGGTGTGTCATTTCTTTCCCACAACAATGAATTGGATTTCATCCATAACTGGATTTAGGTCTATGTTCTTTTTCTTCTCGAATACAATGTCTGTAAATAGGAATTTAGGAGATCAAACAATTTTGACTGATTTTTTAAGGAGCTTAGTGTGAGGGAAGTCAAGAGGCACAAAGCAGAGGGAGGGGGGAGGGAGGGAGGAGGGAGGAGGGAGGGAGGAGCGGCTGCTCTCTTCCAGCAGGTTGACTGGGGTTCAGAGCTATAGGCCTGCTCGGCTCACTGAAAATATTCCACTACTGCTCTGTCTCTACATCGTGTGCCAAGGCCACAGCACTGACCAGAGCAGTCAGGTCCTGTTTTGTCATTGTCCTAGCTTCTCCTCCCCTCCCCACGTCTTCCAGTGTGGCAAGCCCTTCACTTCTATAGATTAGCCTAGCTGCTACAATGTAGCCCCCTGTGCCCGCTGTTGGCCTGGCACTGCCCCTGAAGCTCGCCCAGTGGCAACCAACTGGGGGCACCACCAGTGTTCGGGTACAGGGACCAGGCAGGACAGAGACTCCCTATTCCCTATATAGTGCGCTAGCGGCTCACTGTAGTGAACTATAGTGCGCTAGCAGCTCTGGCCAAAAGTAGAGAGTTGACAGAGAGAGCTGACAGAGTGCAGCTGCCCATTAGGTTAGCAAGGCACAGAGGCAGCAGCATGGGTGAGCTGAGCATGCCAACGTGCCAACTGTTTCATTATGAATGGGAAGCTTAAGAAAGAAAAACACATTGTTCATTTCGAAACCGTGATCACAGTTTCCAGTTCACAATGGTATGTTGATGTTGTCTTCCTGTTTTTTTTGCTTGACTTCAGTAGTTAAGTGAAGTCAGTAGTTAACTTCTTAGCTTCACATCACATGCCTGGCCAATACTTTTTCTGCCTGGAGACTAGTTGACTGGATGTTATCTGTTGGTTATTATCTGTTTGGCACTAGTCAGAACATGTAGAGCAGGGTTCCCCAACTGGTGGCCCGTGGGTGATTTTATTTGGCCCCCCACGTTTTCTGAGGCAAAAAAAAGTATGCGTTTATTTTTATTTTATTTTTCTTGTTAGTCATAAAATACATACAGTGAGGGAAAAAAGTATTTGATCCCGTGCTGATTTTGTACGTTTGCCCACTGACAAAGAAATGATCAGTCTATAATTTTAATGGTAGGTTTATTTGAACAGTGAGAGACAGAATAACACAAAAAAAATCCAGAAAAACGCATGTCAAAAATGTTATAAATTGATTTGCATTTTAATGAGGGAAATAAGTATTTGACCCCCTCTCAATCAGAAAGATTTCTGGCTCCCAGATGTCTTTTATACAGGTAACGAGCTGAGATTAGGAGCAGACTCTTAAAGGGAGTGCTCCTAATCTCAGTTTGTTACCTGTATAAAAGACACCTGTCCACAGAAGCAATCAATCAATCAGATTCCAAACTCTCCACCATGGCCAAGACCAAAGGGCTCTCCAAGGATGTCAGGGACAACACAAGGCTGGAATGGGCTACAAGACCATCGCCAAGCAGCTTGGTGAGAAGGTGACAACAGTTGGTGCGATTATTTGCAAATGGAAGAAACACAAAAGAACTGTCAATCTCCCTCGGCCTGGGGCTCCATGCAAGATCTCACCTCGTGGAGTTGCAATGATCATGAGAACGGTGAGGAATCAGCCCAGAACTAAACGGGAGGATCTTGTCAATGATCTCAAGGCAGCTGGGACCATAGCCACCAAGAAAACAATTGGAAACACACTACGCCGTGAAGGACTGAAATCCTGCAGTGCCCGCAAGGTCCCTCCTGCTCAAGAAAGCATATATACATGCCCGTCTGAAGTTTGTCAATGAACATCTGAATGATTCAGAGGAGAACTGGGTGAAAGTGTTGTGGTCAGATGAGACCAAAATGGAGCTCTTTGGCATCAACTCAACTCGCTGTGTTTGGAGGAGGAGGAATGCTGCCTATGACCCCAAGAACACCATCCCCACCGTCAAACATGGAGGTGGAAACATTATGCTTTGGGGGTGTTTTTCTGCTAAGGGGACAGGACAACTTCACGTCATCAAAGGGACAATGGACAGGGCCATGTACAGTCAAATCTTGGGTGAGAACCTCCTTCCCTCAGCCAGGGCATTGAAAATGGGTCGTGGATGGGTATTCCAGCATGACAATGACCCAAAATACACGGCCAAGGCAACAAAGGAGTGGCTCAAGAAGAAGCACATTAAGGTCCTGGAGTGGCCTAGCCAGCCTCCAGACCTTAATCCCATAGAAAATCTGTGGAGGGAGCTGAAGGTTCGAGTTGCCAAACGTCAGGCTCGAAACCTTAATGACTTGGAGAAGATCTGCAAAATCCCTCCTGAGATGTGTGCAAACCTGGTGGCCAACTACAAGAAACGTCTGACCTCTGTGATTGCCAACAAGCGTTTTGCCACCAAATACTAAGTCATGTTTTGCAGAGTGGTCAAATACTTATTTCCCTCATTAAAATGCAAATCAATTTATAACATTTTTGACATGCGTTTTTCTGGATTTTTTTGTTGTTATTCTGTCTCTCACTGTTCAAATAAACCTACCATTAAAATGATAGACTGATCATTTCTTTGTCAGTGGGCAAACGTACAAAATCAGCAGGGGATCAAATACTTTTTTTTCCCTCACTGTAAAAGCCTGTAAAAACACCAGCAAATCCGCTCCAAGTGATATGAATTTTGGAAATCTGTTCCAAAGTATTCCCACGCATAATAGAGAGATATACAGCATGTGATCGTATACAAACGTAAGCAAGGTTTGAAATCATTCTATTTTAGTTAAATATTATATCCGTTTGGGCTTCTTGCGGGCAATTTTCAGTTGACAAATTATTTGAAATAATGTTCCAGCCCCCTGACCATCCGCTCAAGAAAAAATCGGCCCGCGGCTGAATCTAGTTGATGATCC